>NC_084502.1:12442298-12742298 GCF_024500385.1 Phyllopteryx taeniolatus | reverse complement strand
GTCAGCATGGTTTAATTGAAATGGATATAGTGGACGACTGAATCAAATCATTGACACAGACAGGAATGTTGTTCATGCTGGAAAAATGCATTTAATTGCATTTCAACACAAAACAATAGAAACATTTATAGAAAATATCCCTGGCCAAAATTAAACAGACTTAAAGTTAAAATGTCTTTTTTTTTTTTTTTTTTTTTTTTTTTTTTATATAAAGAACAGTATTGTCTTTAAATGGTTTCTGCCTGGCAAATGAAAAGTTGGATCACATGTTTTGCTTTGGTGGTATGAAAACTCCTATTTGCGCAAAACCACAGTTATCAAGCCTTCCGTCGGATAGTTTTAGTTTTTTCAATTGAATGTAAAAATACAATTTGGCTCCCATCAGTGCTAGCAACGCTGTTTCATCCAATTCCTCAATTTTGGTAGCCAAGCTCTGATATGTTCGTCAGTGTAATAGGTATACCAGAAAAAGTTTCTGCTTTGTTTGGAAGACGATGCAATCATTTAAAAAAAAAAAACTAATTAATGAATTGCAAGGAATGTGTTAGTCCCACTCCAAATAAATAAATAAATAAATATAAAATATGACAAAACTGATGATGATGAAGCAGTTGGCTGTGTTAGCTTGACTGCTGTGGTTATCCTACAGGCACAGCGTTTTTTTTTTTATACCTATATAATAGAGTACATTGTGTATGAGTAACTTCCAATTGTCAAACCTGTACTAAAAGTTAGGGTACATTTTTCACCTCTTCCTACTCCTATTGAACATGTACATTGTGTCAAAGGATGGAATTTTCTGTTGCCTGCTTTTTGGAAATACCTTGTTCTTGTTTTGAATTACTGGTACATGTTCAATCGAGAATAGAAACCCGGGCAAATATAACTGTTTGAATTCCCTCACCGACCGTCCCATCATTGTCGTTGTTCCCGAAACAGTTGGTAGCGGAGGAAGGCGGATTTGACGTTGTCTGTCGGGACAGAAGATGGACCAAGATTGCAATGCAGATGGGCTTCGCCCCTGGTAAAGCGGTTGGCTCACACCTTCGAGGACATTATGAAAAAACCCTCTACCCCTACAATCTCTTTCAAAGTGGCGCAAACCTGCTGGTGAGTCCACACCCTGCGTTAATGTGACGACATTGTTTTTGCCTATTAGAAGTGTATGCATCTGTGGCACACCAGCAACCTGTTTGGTTTGAAGTCTTTTGTGTACGCTTCAGTGAGTAATTGGGTTTCACGTCTTTGACCCATTTTAAAGGCGCCTAATCATAAAATGCTCATTTATTTTCTTCTTCAAGTTTCTTTGAGTTTATTGCAAGAGAGCTCCTCATTGGATGTAGAGGTTGCTGTAAATTGTTGAATGACATCAGCTCTCTCTTGCCTCAGACACCAGAGGCAGCTTCCAAACTGATGTGTTTGGAGGTTGATCCTGAGCTTGAAAAGGTATGTGGCTGTCCCATTAAACAAGGCATCTTACAATTAACAACCTGCATGTTTGTCAAGTCATGCGATTTTACTTCTTGCACTCATACAATTGATCTTGACTCATTATTGTATATCTATCATGGTAGCAATATTTTTGTGGCAGGAAAAAACATGTATATTCATGTCTATAATATGTTGCGTTTCACACCCTTTATTGCGCCGAGGCACCCATTTTACATGAGACAAATCTAATGGCACACTGTCAAATGAAAATATCACCAAAAGTATGACGAGTGAAATAGAGAGGATTTGTTTTTCTCAATTGGCATAGCTCCACGAGCAAAGATTGATTTGTAATTAGGACTTCTCCTTTTGTGACAAACGAAGTTCAATTGGATCATTTTCCGCTGTGCCCCTGATGATCCAATGACACCCCGGTCGGGAATCGCTGTTGTATTCAAATGCATCTGCCCAATTTCCTCACCTTGACGCTGCTGCCTCATCTCCCATCTGGGTTGGCATGTTGCCTTGCTTCTTTGTTTCTGTTGCATGCTAACCACATCCTACGTTTGACCTTTCTCTCTTTTGACGGCTGTACTTACACTTTATTTGCGCTGTTGCTGTGTATCCCACAGTTTGTCAATAACTTACTATTTGCAAAAATGACGAACAATAATACAAATTCTAGAGTTGCGGTTTGCATAGATTTATCATGGCCATGGATTTTCTATTAATATCGGGCTCGTAATGATTTATTTGAATGGTTCATTTATTTATTTTTTTGCCTTTAAAAATATGATTGAAGATATACAGTGCAGTGTAAAAGAATTTACGCTCGAAAAAGAACTGTTAAAGTAAATCATTCGAAGACGGAAATCAATGCCATAATAAGTAGTATCATGTAAACTTCTGACTACAACTCTTGCATTTACTGCACCTTAGCCTCAATAAAAACTGCATTCTATGAAACCCCCCGCCAAGTTATTTCAAGTTCATCAGTTCATGAAGCACTGAACGATAGTTTTAACCTACACGTTGTTTGCTTCAGTGTGTTCAAAAGGCAGTCCACCCAGAGGAGAGTGCAGAAAGTGTGGCTCAGGTCGACGACAAGGAGCCCAAACCGGAGGAGCCACTTCAGAGGACACCCCGCCAGACGACTGATGCTTGCCCCAGCGCTCGCAGAGGAAAACGCATGAAGTATGAGGTAGGGGCTGTTCACTCAACATTACGATGCATCTTTTTATGTCGTGTCTGTAAACTTCTGGTTTCAACTGTATGTTGATGGCAGCAGCCTCATGCTTTGGGGCTTTTTTTCTTCAGCTAACCCTTTAGACAACATGGAGGGAATTATAAACAGTTCAAAATAGCAGTTAGTGTTAGCACGATTTATCTTGGTCTCATAGACTTCACACCGATCTGGTAGGCTTGGTTGGTATCGGCCGATAATTAGCATTTAATGTCCTAATTCGCCGATCCGATCAATGACGTCATTGATTGGTTCCGCAAAAGACATTTACTCCGCGTCAGCATCGTGCACAGTATATTTGAATCCAAAAGCTAGTTTATTTTTAGCCTTGTCGCGTGTCTTTTGACGTAGTACTGTCAATATTTGACCTCCAATAGTTAGCTATTTAAAAAAAAAAAAAAAAAAAACATGTCGGCGGTGTGGGACGGACGGACAACACGCAATGCCTGGATCAGACTACAAGCCAAATTTGATCTTTCACAATTGCACTATGTCAGACTACTGCAGTAAAATCTTGTAATCCGATCATCCCGTCTTTTACGATCACTGGGCTTTATCTTGTCAACTCAAATGCGACCGGATACACTCGTTACTATGGCGACTACAACAACAACAATGGATTGCATTATCAACGGTTGTACCGGCGTTCTGTCGAATCATGCTCTATAAAGTTTCGGCGTGTGGCGTAATTGAATTTCCATCCATCCATTTTCCGTACCGCTTTATCCTCACAAGGGCGCGCTGGAGATCTTCGGGCGAGAGGCGGGGTACACCCTGAACTGGTCGCCAGCCAATCGCAGGGCACATATAAACAAACAACCATTCGCGCACACATTCGCACCTAAGGGCAATTTAGGGTCTTCAAGCATGTTTCTGGGATGTGGGAGGAAAGCGGAGTGCCCGGAGAAAAGCCACGCGGGCACGGGGAGAACATGCAAACTCCACACAGGCGGGGCCGGGGATTGAACCCGGGTCCTCAGAACTGTGAGGCAGATGTGCTAACCAGTCGTCCAGCGTTCCGCTAATGTAATTACAATCAAGTCATTTAATGACAGTAAGTTAGCACCCATTATTTCTGTCATGTTGTGTTGTTGGTTTGACCTGACTGATTCGAATACACGACGTGACGAGAGCACTGATTTCCAACCTTTATGGAGCCGAGGCACATATTTTACAATTGAAAAATCTCACGACTCACCAACAGACAAAAATGGATACATGAATGACTGTATGTACTTCCTGCCAGCTAGTAGAAGAGCATTCATTTGTTTTGTCTGTCACTATGCCTCACTGGCATAAACAGATGAACAAAGATACATTATTTATTGTAAGTAGAATGTTTTGAGCAATGAAGTAAAATTTGGTCATTTCCCATGGCACACGTGAAGATTGCTCATGGCACACTGGTTGGGAATCACTGGACTAGAGAATACTTTTGAAGATACTCAGTATACAGTACACGGGTATATACAGTAAATGAACAAGTCATTGAAATAGACACATTGTTCCATCTTGTGATCGAATCGGTAATTGGTTTTTTAAACTCGCCGATCGGCCCCAAAAATCCTGATCGTGTAAAGCCGACTACATACATACATATATATATATATCAAAAACCTGGCAATTGACCGGGGGGGGGGGGGAGAGGTTTTATATCCACTGTATCACTGACATTTGTTTGAAAAGAGACTATTTACCTTTTTCTTGTAGTCGGTCTGCGTGAAGACTGAACCGGGCGAGCCAGGCGAGAATCGTCCGAACTTGAGAAGGAGGATGGGCTCGTTCGTCGCCAAGCCAGAAGCAGGTATGCCTCCACGCTAGTGCATCTGCTTCAGTGGTTCATTTTGGATCATGATAAAATGATGTGTCACTCTTGGCCGTGTTACAGAGAAAGAGATTCCCATTCAAGTAAAACAGGAGCCAGTGGAAATCAAGGAACCAGTAATTGAGGAGGACAAATTCAAGCAACGCTACAAGAAATACATCCCACATGTTCCTCCAAATCCAGTAAGTACAAACACTCACTCAATGCAAATCCAGTGGAGGAGTGTTCTTTCAGTTGAATGCACAAACGTTCTTTTTATCCAACAAGAAAAGGACTTTGAATGTGATTCATTGGAAACGTTCAGAAGAATGTAAGAACGTGAAGCAATCCCTTTTTTGATCATCGATCTAGATCAACGTGGACTGCATTTAAAGGCCGCTGCACACCGAGCGACTGAACTCTCGTGCGGTGTGCTGGGTTTGTCAACTGTTTTGGTGAGCCACTGGCTTTCATCGTAGCTGCACGGTGCGGCAACTAGCCAATCGAAGTGCAAAGCTTTCGTTCGTGCCCAAAACACATTTCTGGGTTTTAAGTAGCGAGAAACGGAAAGGCCGCTGCGCCTCCCCGAGCCATACAAGTGCATTATGTAAAGTATCAAATGTTGTGCTTTACAACAATACTTCACTATATTTAGAATTTATAATGTAGCTGTGGATGAAATGGCGAAGTTTGTGGCAAAAATGGTATGGTATTTGCGTGGTATGTACCGTGCTCGCCCACGTCCTATGTCTGTAGCAACCTGGTGCTTCCTTGACTATGAATCTATCTTTTTTATGGTTTAATAATAGTGATACAGTACAACGTACTGTAGGTTATGTTCAGCATCCCACGTCCATACGAGACGTATATATCCAATCACTCAATGTCCATTGCGCCGTTTAGGAATGTTACATTGAGACATCTGAAAGATCATTTTTTTTATGAACCGATAGAAACCCTAATAAATGGTCAGGGGCAAAACTTACGACTGCTGCGGATGGGGATTGCATTGGAACCTTTGCTTGATTCTCTAGGTGGACCTGGTCGTGTGTCTGGTTTGTGGCAGCGGGGGAGATGAAGACCGCCTGTTGCTATGTGACGGTTGTGACGACAGCTACCATACCTTCTGCCTCATCCCCCCTCTTACTGACGTCCCCAGGGGAGACTGGAGGTGCCCCAAGTGTCTGGCGCAGGTGAAGATCGCCGATGTAAACAATCAGTGTTGGGAAAGTTCATTTTCTACGCGAACTACAGTACTTCAAAGTTCAGTTCACTTCCTAGTTCATAATTGCACATTTTGATTCCCAATTTGTTGCTGACGGGGGCGGCACGGCGGGCGACTGTTGAGCACATCCGGCTCGCGGTTCTGAGGTCCCGGGTTCAAATCCGGCCTCACCTGTGTGGAGTTTGCACGTTCTCCCCGTGCCTGCGTGGGTTTTCTCCAGTTACTCCAGTTTCCTCCTACATCTCAAAAACATTCATGCTACGTTAATTGAAGACTCTAAATTCCCCATAGGTGTGAATGTGAGTGCGAATGGTTGTTTGCTCATATGTGCCCCGCGATTGGCTGGCGACCAGTTCCGGGTGTGCCCCGCCTTTTGTCCGAAGATAACCGGCATAGGCTCCAGCGCGGTACGGAAAGTGGCAGCTCTAGTAATAGTTGAAACACTGTACGCAAGCATTCTCGTGCAAACAATAATTTTCCTAGTGATGCATTTTTGGAATTATGTACCAAAGAAGACATTCGCTCACAGTTACGCAGTGTCCCTGAACACACGCCGCACGCTCTCGCGGCTGCATGTAAACATGAATGGCGGCTGCACTGACTGACCAAATTTGACCCTGACGTAGGAAGGCTCGTGTGTGTGTGTGTGTGTCGTGTGTTCAGCCGTGTGTGTTTTGGCACTCCCGAACGGAGATGAACGCTCGTTGGAAAACCGTTCTCGGTCGGCAGAATGAGCGCGTTGTCAATAACGTTCATCAGGCAGAAATGAACTTTCAGTTCGCGTTCACCCAAAATATGAAGTAGTTCATGAACAACACTATAAACAATAATAGCCAATATATCAACTGAACCCATTCTCCTTCTTTTAGGAATGTAGCAAGCCTCATGAAGCCTTTGGGTTTGAGCAGGCTTACCGAGACTACTCCCTGCGTGGTTTTGGGCAAATGGCAGATGCGTTCAAATCCGATTATTTTAACATGCCAGTTCATGTAAGTAGAACATGGGTTTTACAAAAATCAACATGGTTTTCTACCAGCATTCTGATTGCTCCTGTTCATGCATCTTCCAGATGGTACCTACAGAGCTCGTGGAAAAAGAGTTTTGGCGCTTGGTGGGAGCCATCGAGGAGGATGTTACTGTTGAGTATGGAGCAGATATTGCATCAAAGGAGTTTGGGAGCGGATTCCCCATTCCTAATGGGAAACTGAAGGTCACTCCTGCTGATGAGGTAAACTGGTTGTGTCGTGCGCATCATCCAAAACACGCTAAGATGGGCTTGGAACAAGTGATTCTTTTAACGACCAATTCATCTGTCGATTGTTTTTTCAATGAATCGATGATTCCAATTGGGGGAGAAAAAAAAATATATATATAGTTTACATCCCTTGTATTAAAAAAAAACAGGACATTTCAAATTGACGTGACAGAAAATGCCCGCACACACACACAAATTGATTATGATTCAGTCCGTAACAACAAATGTGATCATTGTTCTCCAAATGTCTTATTTTGATGGAACACAAGGATAATCGGTCTGCTTTCATGGAGGACTACAGAAATGTGAGAATGTTTACCGTTGAGGGACTGAAATGTGGCCAATTTGAAGTGAAACGAGGTCTCTATAGAATGAATCGATGATCAGAATGAGTTGTCGGTTAACTGTGTCGCCTCTCCGTGAGACGTGTGAAAACAAGGTATGCCGAATTCCATGCCGACCGGTCTGCATCTGTTACCGCCTATGCAGAAATACCTCAAGTGCGGGTGGAACCTAAACAACATGGCTATGATGAATCCATCCGTCCTCACACACGTGACGGCGGACATCTGCGGAATGACGTTGCCGTGGCTTTATGTTGGCATGTGCTTCTCCTCTTTCTGTTGGCACATCGAGGACCACTGGAGCTACTCCATCAACTACCTGCACTGGTATATAAAAGGAGTGATGCTCACTGACCCTTTGGATCTTTCGGTGACAAGAATAAAGAGAACTCGATGATATTGTTGATGTTCATTTTTTCCCCCACTCCAAGGGGGGAACCCAAAACATGGTACGGCGCTCCCGGATTTGCTGCGGAGCAGCTCGAGGAGGTGATGAAGAAATTGGCCCCAGAGCTGTTTGAATCTCAGCCTGACCTCTTGCACCAGCTGGTCACCATCATGAACCCCAATACCCTAATGTCCCACGGTGTTCCGGTATGTTTTATCCGGGCGCAACGCAACGCAACCCAAATAAAAGTCAAATCAAATTCAACCTCATTTTGGGGTTTTTCTTCAGATTTACAGAACAAACCAGTGTGCTGGTGAGTTTGTCGTCACGTTTCCCAGAGCCTACCACAGTGGCTTCAATCAAGGCTTCAACTTTGCAGAGGCAGTCAACTTTTGCACTGTTGACTGGGTAAGCAGGACTTTGGTTTATTCATCCTTATGCAGCTGTGGTTTTCACTAGAAGTCACTATACACTTCCTTTTTCTATTTCATTTCAGGTAGCATTGGGACAGACATGAGGGCATAAGCATTTGACAGCTGAGGCTTTGCAGTTTTTTTGGAAGCATGGCTTGTTAATTGACATTGGAACAGCGGTGCAAAAATTGCCACGTCCAATCTACTCTGCCTATCCATGAACGGTTTCTGAAAGATGGATCCGTTCTGGACAAACTATGCGGCAGAAGGCCTGCTACTACCGCCACCGCCGATGGAAACATCAAACTCCCAAAAGAAGGACTTTCGGGCAAAGCCAGGGAGCATATCGGGAGAGTTGCACTGGAAATCACCATCAACAAAAGCTCAAAGTTGAGTTGAGTTGAGATTCAGCAGATTCTTCGCAAAGTGATGCTAAAGCATTACCGCTACTGACTTCAGGTTGTTCAGCATCTTAATCTTGCGCTTGACGCCTTTGAACAACCTTAAGTTAGTACGGGTAAAGCTGAATCACTCTCTACAGCAAATTCCAGCTTTTGTTGATGCCGAGTTCCAGTGCAGCCCTCCGTGTCGACGGTCACTGGCTTTGCGTGAACGTCTGCTGCTTTAGGAGTTTGGTGTTTTCATCAGTGGTGGTAGTGACTGGCCTTCCACTGCGTTAGGGTTGTCAAGAACACATTCTGTCTTCAAGAAACGTGTTGGAGCAGGGCAGCCAGAAAGTGTCTCAAACTGGCACTGAACTGCAGTCACGGACAGCAAAGTGTCTTGCCAGGTGGCAATTTTGCAACACTGGTACAATGTCAAATGGGAATATAAAGGAAGGAAGCATCTATTGTACTGTACTTACAAAAACTGCAAAACCTAAGATGTCATATTTGAATGGCCTCACGTCTGTCGGCGTATTCTCTCAAACAAAAAAAGAACAAAACGAGTGTCTAGTGACTTGGCATACCCTGCATTGACTTGTAAATGTTAGCGAGAGCCTCTGTGGCAGCATCTAAGTAAAGGATGGGCAACTTAAATGATGGTGGGGGCCGCCATTTTTTGTCAGCGCTTCCAGGGGGCCACAGACTGCAAAAAAAAAAAAAAAAAAAAGCTATTTTGTTTTACTTGAACTAATGTACATCATAGTATCTTAATCTATTTCTTGCTCAAATGCATGTATAAAACATCCACTCTTCAACGAAAACGGGTTTGAAGCAAACAAAAAATAACCACCCACTGTCATTTTTCTGCGTGCTGCGTACTGAAACATCTCGGTCAGTTCCGTCGACTGCTAAGCATGAACTGATACACGCAATTGCGTGCTCTTCCTGATAATGACGTGATAAATTCTCCCACAAAATCAATCGTGGCTGACTTATTCTCTAGCGGAGAAGAACTGGTGGAAGAGCGACAAAACGATGTCCGCCATATAGCGGTGAAGGCTATCATTACAACTTAAAACATGTATTGTAGAGGAAGCGTTTAGTTTTTTCCCCAAAATTCATCTAGGGGCCACTCTGATTGTGGGTGTGGGCCACCAGTTGCCCATCGATGGTTTAAGTCCAATGAGATGCTTTTGTAAATACAATGTCTCCACATTCATTTGGCAATTGATTTTACGTGGAAGGCGTGCCACTGACCAACAATGACAACCTCCCGCTTCTCTTTCTGTTCCTCCAGATGTCTCTGGGGAGGCAATGTGTCAATCACTATCGCATGCTACACCGCTACAATGTCTTCTCTCACGACGAGATGGTCTGCAACATGGCGGCAAAAGCAGAGACCCTTGATGTGGTCTTGGCTTCTGCAGTCCACAAAGACATGGCCATCATGATCCTGGAAGAGCAGGAGCTAAGGGAAAAAGTTTCCAAAATGGTGAAGTAGTAATAAGTTAGCGCTGTCAGTGATGTCCTTCGCGCAGAACCACTCACCGCTGGTTTGGCCCTCACCTTTAAAGGGGTTAGTCCAGTGGCACCGGGCAAAATACGACCATCTCCAAGACGACGAGCGACAGTGTGCCAAGTGCCGGACCACCTGTTACCTGTCTGCCATCACCTGTCCCTGTAGCCCAGCAGTGTTGGTCTGTCTGCATCACATTAGCGACCTGTGCTCCTGCCCAGTCACCAACTACACACTGAAGTGAGTCCCACTGGTCAGGCTGTTTCAGAGAAGCGTTATTTCAGTTGTCGCTCGCCGTATTGCGATGCACTTTTTACGGTCTCGCTCTGTAGCGGATATTTAAGTCTTGCATATCTAACTTTATATCGCGGGATTTGGTTGGGATCATTTTTTTTTTACCGCAGACTCACACAGCAATAAATGCGAGGGAAAATAGTGTGTAAAAGACAGACAATGTCCTAAATTGGGGATTTATTTGTTCAAAAAGAAGTAAGAGTGCAAAGCAGACTGGCTTCCACCACTGCATAGCTATGTTAACGTCAACAGTTAGCAAATTCAATGGCGCCCACCGTCACGAGTTAGGATGAATTAGAATTCCTCCACAGGAGGTCATGGTTTGACGCTTTATCGAAGGCACGGCTGAACAGACGCCCGGAGGCACTCCTCGCTCAACAACCGGACTGACTAACTTTTAGCCACCGAACAGCCTGAGGCGGCCACACTCTCGTTCGCTGACGTCCACGTCACTCAATAGGCCGGGCCCCGCCCTTAAAGCCACAGAGTCTACGGTGGCGACCCCAAGAGGTCAAAAGTAATACCTGCACCTCACGTTCTTATTTTGTCTTGGTACGATGCATAAAGATTTCAAACATCTACAGTTGCTACTTTGCGTCTATCGTGGGGGATAGATATGTTCCAGAAGCGCCGAAATGAGGGACTACTGTACTCTCACAACTCAGCTTGGAAGTAAAGGATTCAAATGTCCAATTCAATGTCCAATTCAATGATAGTTACAGGTACACACTGGAGGAGCTGTTACCCATGATGAATGCTTCGAAGCAGCGTGCCGAACAGTATGATGCGTGGGCCTCTCGCGCGTCAGAGACTCTGGAGGCTAAACTGGAAAAGAAGAAAGGTAAGCCAACAACAAAAGGCCTTCAGCCAGTCCAAGTCACGGGTACCAATGACGATGAGCAGCAGCGGCGACGACGACGACGACGACGACGACATGGATCATTGTACGTGTGAAGGTTATTGAATAGTAGGTCGGTCTTCTCTCCGTAGGCTTGCCGGTTTTTCGCTCTCTTCTTGCCGAATCAGAGTCTGAACACTTCCCTGAAAACGACCTGCTGCGTCGGCTGCGTCTCGTCACCCGAGATGCGGAGAAGTGCTCCTCAGTGGCGCAGCAGCTGTTGAACGGGAAAAGGCAGACGAGGTATCCTGCTCAGACCGTATATCAAACGTTAGGACTAATCCTATCACGCGTAGTAACGATTGATCGGACCTGTTCCGAAGGTATCGATGCGGCGTCGGGAAATCTCGAAGCCATTTGACCGTGGAGGAGCTGAGTTCCTTTGTGAGGCAGCTGTATAACCTCTCTTGCAGCCTCACTCAAGCCCCCTTGTTGAAGGTAGGCTCAGGCTTCCGACTCCTACGGCAGCAGTTTGCGCTCAGGGCGTCGCTCGGTACATTTTGACGTCTCTTTGAAGGAACTCTTGAACCGCGTCGAAGACTTCCAGCAGCACAGCGAGAAGGTCCTAGCCGACGAGGCTCCCGGCGTGGCTGAGATCCAGAGCCTTTTAGATGTCAGCTTCGAGTTTGATGTGGACCTGCCCGAGCTGCCGCGCTTAAGGGAGCGGCTAGAACAGGCCCGCTGGCTGGAGGGGGTGGAGCAAGCCGGCATCCGCCCTGCGACCCTGACTTTGGAAACCATGCGCAGGCTCATCGACCAGGGCGTAGGCCTGGCGCCGCACCCGTCCGTGGAGAAAGCGATGGCACACCTTCAGGAGCTTCTGACCGTGTCCGAGCACTGGGAGGACAAGGCGAGCGGTCTTCTCAAAACGAGGTGAAGGCGGCCGATCAAGTGATGCATTACGGTGTTGACGTCTTTTCAAAAGGGTGCAAAACCGTCCGGGAGCTTCAGTCCAAGAATGTACTTGCGATATTTTGTTGTCACTTTCTGCCTGGGTCTTTGCACTGATTGCATTAAGTGAAGTGATTTCGTATTACGTCTCAGTGCTCCTGATTTTGCTTCATTTTAATTCCAGCTAAGTGCAAAAAGCTGTGGCTAGAATATTCAACCAGATCAACAAAAAGTGAGCATCACGTTTAGTTCCCCCCTCATTCCACTGGTGCTGTTCAGCATTTAATGTCTCCAGTTGCTTTTAATAGCATGGCTGTTAGGAATGTGCATCTCTCCATCTTAACTTAGAGCTGAAACATTTTTCCAAATTGGTGTTCCTTTCTACATGCGTAGTTGCCGTGCTTAGCTGAGAATTTTGACTTTCATCCTGTTAGGATTTCTAAGCATTCATGAGGAAAAACCGATTTCATGGAACTAGTCCTATTTTTTTTGGAAACGACAGCAATTTTCAACCTGTCCAAAAAAAAAAAGCAATTCATTTCCTGTGTCAATTGAAGACAACGCAGCGACTGTCATAATTGCTCATAATTCCCGCGATCGTCCCGGTTGTATGACTTAACGGTGTGTCATTGTGTACGATTTTACCCATCAGACCACCTCTCTCCATTGAGACCCTGAGCGCAGCTGCCGAGGAAGCGTCTGGCATCTCTTCTCACCTCCCGAACTGCCTCCTCCTCAAAGACACCATCAGAAAAGCTCTCGAGTGGCTTCGAGAAGCCGAGGAGCTTCAGGTCAGGACGCGGTCGGCACGTTTGCCGCGTGCGAATTGCCGTGCGGCCGTGTAACCCACGACCTTGGTGTTTTGCAGGCTACCGACTGCGTTTTAATGGCGGACGACTTATCGGATATGGTGCTACGAGGGCAATCCATTCAAGTCCACCTGGAGCCCTTAGACAGACTGGAGTATTTAATGGCGGAAGTACAAGACTGGAAACGGTCTGCTGCTTCTATTTTCCTTCAGAAGGACACCGCCTATACCCTACTTAAGGTAAAGCCCACACCCCCCCTTGTCCCCAAGCATGTATGGCTCTGAAAAGCACGGGGGGGGGGCTCACTGTCGTGTTGTTCATCGCAGACCTTGTGTCCGAGATGCGAGGTGGGAAATGAAGGTTCTCCCAAGCGGATGGCCAAGAAAGGAAAGGAATCGCTCAAAAATAACAAGAAGCAAACTCTGAGGCTCAACACTGTCAGCGATGTGGAGAAAGCACTTTCCGAGGCCAAGGATTCGGCCTCGATTGTAAGTGCTTGCCAACTGAGCGACGCCATCGGTGGCGGATTTGGCTCCTTTTACACACACCCGTATTCACAAATGGATCAAGTAAAATCCTTTGGAATAGGCCCACAATCAGAAAAGGTGTGGCCTCTGCTCTAACAGATGATTGAAAAAAACAAAAAAAAAAAAGCCTCACGTCAAGTCGGCGAGGTCCGACGGGGTCACCGACATGCCCCCAAGTATCACATGACCTGTTCTAAAAAGTGATGGGACATGCGAGGAATGTCAACACTTGAAAGTGTCCTACTTTTTAAATCATTTATTTGAGTATTGTTTTTTTTTTTTTTTTTTTTTTTTTTTGGGGGGGGGGGGAGAAATCCTGAACATGATGAGTGTCTTCACATAGCTGTGGACTCGAGTCATTTCGACTGAACTTGTGACAATACGTTCAAAGACTCGGACGAGACCAGCGACGACTCGGGACTTTCCTCTCTCGGACTCGAACCCATTGGCTTCAAAAGAGCAAAACTTTGTAGCTTTCTCTTTCCGGAGCCAAATGTGCAATTCACTGCTTTGGTTAATTGAGTTGTGAATGCGAGTGCCAATGGTTGGTTGTTTTTTTTTGTGCCCTGCCATTGGCTGGCGACCAGTTCAGGGTGTAGCCCGCCGCACGCCCAGAGTCAGCCGGGATAGGCTCCGGCACGCCCGCGACCCTAGTGATCTGATTTTCTGGTGTATTCATCATTGCAGAATTGTCAGTGGAAGACTGGATTACTAATTGCAGCACGACTGGGTGCAATTGTTATTTGTGAGCGGTCGGTTTCATGTCGCTTACAGAAGGAAAGTGAGGAAAAAGTAAGTCATAGCCTCGCATTTCCACAGAATAACTGAAAACGTACGGCTCCATCGGCTCTGAGGATTCAAATAGTTTGATGAGGCCCCACGTTTTCTTAATCGGCTTTCATGCATTTCTCAAATTTGTTTTGATCAATATATTTGCATTTGAAAATCTATGAAATATATCAAATCAGGATATAATATAGACATTTGAATTCGAGAGAGCGAATTTTGTTGGTAAAAGGACTCGGGAGTGTCGGAGTTTGGGACTCGCAACTTGACCCGTCTCAATTTGGGCGCTCGAGACAAATCAATGACTTGGTCCTGACCCTCTTGTTAATTCTTAACAACGGAGAACTTAAGGTCAAACCGGTAGGTAGCCCTTTGCAGTAGTCAATACTCTATTTCTTCATAAAGCACAATTGTGTAGCGCTAAATTGACCGGTCAAACCAAAAGTCTGATTGGTCTCGCTTTTACAGAATGCAACGCTGGAGGCTCTGCGGGTCAGCGAGATGGAGGCCTTCTGTCGTCTGAGAGTCGCAAATGAGTCGAAGCTCCTCCCCGCTGCCGACTGCACAGATCTGAAGGTATGCGTCTGCCAGAAGGCACTCATGGGAGCGATGCTGCAGTGCGAACTCTGCAGGGACGCCTTCCACAGCGTGTGCGTCAGGGACCGATCGGACGTCGGCGATAGGCCGCCGTGGCTGTGTCCCCGGTGTCGACGCTCCAGAAGACCTCCGCTGAACAAAGTGCAACCTCTGCTAGCGTCCCTGAGGCGCATCAGAGTGCGACTTCCGGAGGGGGACGCGCTGCACCACCTGGTCGAGAGAACCCTCAATTGGCAGCGTCGCGCACAGCAGATTCTCCAGTCTTGTCATTTGACAGAAGGGGAAAGCGCCACAGAAACACCCCCCACTCTGACTCCGTGTGCGTCCGACTCCTCGGAGCCTTGCAGCAACGCTCAGGTCACTCGTTGTATCCTTGTGTGACTTTTTCATTGCCGTTGGTCTCCTTTTTGGCGATCGGGGTTAGTGATTTGGATGTTTTCTGGCAGGCACCTTGTTTGACTCCAGAGTGGAACAAGACCAATCATGCTCAGACCGTCTTCTATACAGAGCAGAGATGCATTCCGCTGCAGGGTCGGTCCTTCCGTCGAGGGCAGATCGGCTCTACCGAAAGGAAAGGAAACCTTCTTGTCGCTTGACGCCGTGTGTATTTGTCTGACAGGGTTGAATCGGGACCTGGAGGAACTGATGGTGGAAGGTCTCCTCCTGCAGGTGACGCTGCCAGAAGTCCAGACCCTGTACCACGTTTTATTGGACAGAGTCACGAGCCAGCATGGAAACGCGTGCACGTCTCCGGCACGGGACGATTCCGCAGACTACGATGAGCGTGTACGGTTTCACGCTCGGGGAAAAAAAGTCAACCAGGTCAGTATCAAATCCGAATCCGCGTGTCGTTCCTTTTCCGGCAGTCAAAAATCGGAAAACCACAAAAAAGCGATTGGTTGTTTTATGTTTAATCTGACACGGGGGGGGGGGGGGGGGGGGGGGGAAGGAAAAAGGAAAAAATATTCAAACTAAACGGATTTTTCAAAAGTCCAAAAATACACAAGTGAAAAATGGCTTTGACATTTATCCATTCATTTGCTCATGAGCATTAGTACAAATATTTTGGCTTGTTAGGCGCCACAATATTCAAGACCACGACCTACCGACCATATTATAAGATTGTTTAGAGGAACACCGCAAGTCACTTCAACAACCTCATGTTCATTCGTCTTTCAACCGTGGCGCAATATATGGGGAACCGTTGTGTGTGTGTACTGTAACGTGTCTCGGAGGGGCGACGTGACGGCTAAAAAGCCTTTTCGTGTTCAATTAAAAAAAAAAGCAAGGGACAAAATAATGAAATGCTTGTGTTCTTTTTCAGAATACTCCAATGAGGGAAGCTCTGATGGCGCCAGAGAAGAAAGCCAAAAGGCCTTTGGAGAGGGAACCTTTCCAAAGCGGGGAGCGCACGGAAAGGGACACAAAGCACTCTCACAAAAGACAGAAGACGAATCAAAAGGAATTGCAGCACAGACCGGCCTCAAACTTGTCCTCGCCACGTTCTGATAGCTCGCAGTCGGACGCGTCTGATGAGGACATGGCCGTGTGTCCCGCAGACGGGTGTCAGCTCCCCGAGGGAGAGGAGGTGAGAATAATGACTCCGAATCAAGCAATGCATCCAAAAATCCTCATCATAATCATCGCAATACAAATACGGTGGTGCTTTGAGATGCAAGTGACCCGACCGACGAGTATTTTGAGATTTTTTTGGTCTTTGAATTTGCAAGCTCAAACTTGAGATACAAGTGGCGGTGACGTCACGTCACGTCACGTCACGTCACGGCAAGCGGGCAGCAGTTTGTCACTCGCAGCCACACCGAGGAGAATCACGCATTCGCGCTTTATTGAAAAGGGCCAAATCATTCTGTCTTGTAAGAAGAAGAAAAACAAGTCTGCAAAACGCCCGAGCGACAGTTTGACATGCCGACAGTTAGCATCGATAGTCGCAGTTAGAAGCGACGGATATTTGAACGCAAATGGTGGAGACAAGTAATGGAACGATACTCACAAGCATATATTTATTTTGTATGAAAAAGGAATCGTATGACAGCGTCACTTACAGTAGTAAGTCTATTCTTCTTTTGTATCTGCATGACTGTACAGTATTATGCTGCCGGGAGGAGCAGCACAATCATTTAGATTGCAGCGTTAAATGATGAGACACAAATCGTTGAATTCTTTACATTCAATTTAATGATGTTATTACTCTGTTTTTCTAAAGTACAGTAGATTATAGAGTGCTCTTTTTCTTTCTTCAAAAACAAATTGTGTTTTTGTTGTTGTTGGGGAAGATGGGACAGATTAATGGCGTTTACATTCACATTCCTTTCAGTGGAGAAAGAGGATTTGACTTACAAGGGTTTTGAGTTACAAACGTGGTCATGGAGTGAATTCAACTCCTATGTCGAGGCACCACTGTATTAAATTTTTTTTTATTGTTAATTTCGACAGTTACTATGACGCTTGTGAAAAAAGGCAAGCAATATACAAAGTACTCACCTACGTAAACAAAGGTAGACGAAATCTGGGAACAGTATTTGACCCAGTTACTAGTGATGATTAACTGGCTCTCTCATACATGTTCATCAGGTATTGAGCTTGTACGAAATCATATGTTGCTGTCCCTTTGCGTTCTTGAAGGTGGACTGGGTCCAGTGCGATGGCAGCTGCAACCAGTGGTTCCATCAAGTGTGCGTCGGTGTCACAGCTGAAATGGCGGAGGAGGAGGACTACATTTGTGTCCGATGTGCACTGATGAAATGAAGAGATGTCCCGGGACGTCCCGCCCCACCCCACGCCCTCTTGAATGACACTTGTTGGGGTGCCACCAATCTCGCCCTCACCCCAATTTGTCCAACCCTTTTGTAATAATGGTGCTATCTTCTCTTTCGCCTGTTGTCCAGAACTGTTTAGTTTTGTTTGGGGTTTTTTTTTTTGTTTTTTTTTTTTGGGGGGGGGGGGGGGGGGAGAGGGTGTTGTGCATTTTTACATGCTTATTATATATATTTTCTTCTTCTTCTTCTTATGAATTGTTTGTGGCAGTCAAAATGAAAAGCAAAAAAAACCAGCAGGATGTGACGTGTACTGCATGGGGTGCCATTACTTGGGCACAAAAGGAGTCTTACTTCAAACACAACCAGTGAAGGTTAAATGGTTGATCAGGGGTTAATAATATTCATTGCATGCATAGCAACATTGAATGACATTGGAGTCCAGGTTTTATCCCCCACCCATCCCTTTTTAATCCAGTGTTTGGTACATGTATTTTAATATAATTATTGCCATTTTTGTAGAATAGTTTTATTTATCTGAGCAATAATTTCTGTCCAAATTGACAAATGGATATCCGGTGAGTTGTTGATGATGTACAGAGGTGGATGGGTGGGAGCTGCAGTAGCAGGTTGAAAGAAAAGACAAATGGCAGCCTGTAACTTGGTATAGGATACTCAGTGTGGACTTGGCATAGTTTATATTGTGGAATAAATTCATTTTGTTCTATGGATAAGTCTGTTTTTCTTATAACATTGCTAAATGATGTGTCGATGGTGCGGCAAAATCAAGATGTGATTTTTTTTGCAGGGCAACAACACTGTACTTGCATCAAAATGCTGTCCGTGCTGAAGAGTGATTATGCCACAAGATCTTTTAAGAACGCAGTAGAGGGCGATACTCACTCAGCCTTGAGCAGAACAATGAACCAAAGTTTACAGAACGGCAAATTTTGTTTGGAATTAGGAACCTGGACATGACAGATGAATGCAAATATCACACTCAACCACCAGTAGGCAGTATATCTCTATTTCTAGACTGCTTGAGGGGCATAAACTCACAGTGGTAGAAACCTTTCATCAAGTAATTTGGGCGTGAGGGCCGAAATAAAAACGGACAATCGGAACGTGGAGTATACACTTGATCAGTGATTGCCAACCAGTGTGTTGAGAGAGATCATCCGGTGGACTGCAGGAAAATATCCAACTTCATTGCTCCGAACGTTATTATTTCCCTAATTTATCCATGCCGGTGACGCATAGTAGTAACATTTTCCTGGTCTTCCCCTAGCAAGCAGAAGGTCCATCCATTCTCACGCACATAGCAAAGGGTCCAGTTGAACTGTTATCCACCTGTTGCCGTTTTCTCTATTAAATATTGCACACTGAGTAAGGACATTCGTGAGAGTGAGACAAAATCATGATTTCTTTAGAAAAAGGAAAACTGCGTATTTATCGGTTTATGTTTTAGTAGAATGACCATTTTTGTTTTATTCTAGAAACTGGTGTCGAAATAACTCTCATTTTCCAAATACAAATAGAATCATATAGTTCATTTATTTGCAAATATGAAAATAAATAAATACAAGCGATAAAACACTGAACAATGTGAAATAAATGAGCAACTGTTTCTTTGTCTCTCATAAGTGGGTGGCATGTGACGACTTTAATATAAAATCTATGATGATTTGTTTTTTTTTTCTCTCCACTTTTTTGAACCATACCTCGCCCCCAATAGCGCACAATATCATTCCTCCAGACATAAAAAAAATATCAAAGAAGCCAAAATAATGAAAAGTGTGAACTTAGATGTGTCCGCTACGGTTAAGTCAAGGCAACTGTACTGTTCTTGTTCGTCCAAAAGGCTTCTTCAATTCTACATTTTGGGGCGGGGAGCCTCCCTAATACGCCTCAATCGGGTGTTTTTGTTGTTGCCCGATGTGGTTAGTGAAACGACTGTCCTGCATACACATCAGTCATTCACTTGTCTTGAGGCAAAACAGCTTGTTATGGCCACTCTTCCCGTTGAATGAGGCAATCGTTGGAGTGCGATGTCACAACATCGTTAAGGGGCAAACAATATGTGATAGCTCAAACCGGCTCCTTTTTTTTTTAGGTTGAGATGCGTCGATAGTTTCCTTGACAGCTCTTTCAAACCAGCGGTCCTCCCTATCATGAATTTGAACATTGTGGTCCTCAAAGGAATGTCGGTTCTTGTCACCATACAAATGAGCCACCGATTCTGGACCAATGCCGGGCCATGCACCTGTGCAGCGGCTCCTTAAGTCTCTCCGATGTCGAGGTCGTTGCCCTCCTCACTGCACGACGCTGCGTAGATAGACAATGTTGCTGAGTTTGCTTCTCCGGATTGCGTCCTTGGGGTTGAGCAGCTTTTGTCTGAGGCTTTGAAATGCATTGGTACGCTATGTTTGGAGAAAAGGAGTTTTCCTGACAAGCCAGCCACGTGGGTGCATCCTGCCTCCTGCCTCCTGCCTCCTGTTTCTGTCTTCAGCCTCGAGTGTAGTGGCTCCTCTTCTCTTGGCCGATTGACAAACTTGACAAAGGTCAAGTTTGGATACCCGCAGAACAGTCCAGTTGCCTTGATTCAACCTTTGGGGATTACCATGACCTAAATGACCGAAAATCTACACCAGGCGTGTCGAAACATTTTCTTTTGAGAAAAATCCAAGAATGCAAGAATGACACTTTGAAAATTCTTTGACTTTCATTTATTAAGCACACTAAAATCAATCAATCAAGCTATTATAGTTTGTAAATATAGTCGAGTCATTTTGAATCACCGCTTGGTCACAGCTTTCTGATGAAGCTGATAAGGCAAATAGTTTTGGATCTTCCAAGATTTTTGGGGCAGCCCTGTATCACATGAGAATTGATCCGACCCTGCACTGAACAGCAGCCGAATTCCAGAAGCAAAACAAGAGTCATTTGGAATAAGATGATGAAGATACTTTTTAAGAAGGAGAAGAAGAAGAAGAAGATGCTTCAGAATCAATTCATGTTCACAAATTGGACCTCGACACCGAGCAGAAGGTAGAGGAGCGCATCATTTTTGCTTTTAAAAACGAAATGTTACTATTTCAGTTGGAAATCGTTTATTTGAATCTTTGCATATCCAGAAAAGTTATACATTGCATAACACCAACCGTTTGTAAGCGTTCACAACCCGCATCAGGTGGTTCCCGAAGCACCCCCCACAGGACTCCCCGAGGGACACGGTCGAACGCCTTCTCCAAGGCCACAAAACACATTTAGACTCGTTGGGCGAACTCCCATGCACCCTCGAGGACCCTGCCGAGGGTGAAGAGCTGGTCCACTGTTCCACGAAAACCACACTGCTCCTCCTGAATCTGAGATTCGACTTCCCGACGGACCCTCCTCCTCTCCGGCACCCCTGAATAGAGCTTAACAGGGAGGCTGAGGAGTGTGAGCCCCCTGTGGTTGGAACACACCCCCTCCGGTCCCCCTTCTGAAAAACGGGGACCATCAGCCCTACAACATCCAGAGCCTTTAGGAACTCCGGGCTTTAGGCTTTTTAACCACCTCGGTGACCTCAACCCCAGAGACGAGCCCGCCTCAGATACCACAGACTCTGCTTCCTCATGGGAAGGCGGTGGAATTGAGGTGGTCTTCGAAGTATTCTCCCCACCGATTCACGACGTCCCGAGTCGAGGTCAGCAGCGCCCCATCCCCACTCTAAGTGTTGATGGTGCACCGCTTCCCCCTCCTGAGACGCCGGATGGTCGACCAGAATTTCCTTGAAGTCGTTCTCCATGGCCTCACCGAACTCATCCCATGCCCGGGTTTTTGCCTCAGCGACCACCAAAGCCGCATTCCGCTTGGCCAGCCGGTACCCATCAGCTGCCTCAGGAGTCCCGCAGTCCAAAAAGGCCCGATAGGACTACTTCTGCGGCTTGACGGCATCCCTCACCGCTGGTGTCCGCCAACGGGTTCGGGGATTGCCGCCACAACGGGCACCGACTACCTTACGGCCACAGCTCCGGTTGGCCGCCTGGGCAATAGAGGCGCGGAACATGGTCCACTCGGACTCAATGTCCCCCGAGACGTGGGTGAACTTCTGCCGGAGGTGGGAGTTGAAACGCCTTCTGACAGGGGATTCCGCCAGACGTTCCCAGCAGACCCTCACAATACGTTTGGGCCTGCCACGTCGGACCGGCATCTTCCCCCACCATCGGAGCCAACTCACCACCGGGCGGTGATCGGTTGACAGCTCCGCCCCTCTCTGTCCAAGACGTGCGGCCGCGAGTCCGATGACGCGACCACAAAGTCGATCATCGAACTGCGACCTAGGGTGTCCTGGTGCCAAGTGCGCCTGTGGGCACCCTTATGCTTGCTTGAACATGGTGTTCGTGATGGACAATCCATGGTGAGCACAGAAGTCTAATAACAGAACGCCACTCCGGTTCTGATCGGTGGGGCCGTTCCTCCCAATCACGCCCTTCCGGGTCTCACTGTCATTGCCCAGCATGGAAGTCCCCCAGCAAAACGACGGAGTTCCCAGCGGGAGCGCTCTCCAGCACCCCAAAAAGGGCGTGTACTCTGAACTGCTGTTTGGTGCATAGGCACAAATAACAGTCAGGACGCGGCCCCCCACCCGAAGGCGGACTGCAATGTGGCCCGTGACAAAAATGAGTTTGACACCCCTGCGGACTATTTAAATACACCCTAGGCATATTTGTATTACATGCCTTAAATGTCGCATAATATATTTAATGGATGGACCAAAACATATTGTACAAACAGTATAAAGAATAGAGTAACAGTTACATAACAGTTTAAAAAAGAACCGCGAAATACCAGGACCGCGAGAACTGCACCGCGATATAGCGGACGTTTACTGTACAAAAACAGTGCTTTCAACAAATGCCTGAGCATGGAGCGTTGTCATTGGCTGATCTTGGGCCAATCAACGGCCGCCTTCCCGACCCTTCCGCACACTCGCGGAGTGTGATTTCGGGCACACAAACCCTAGCAGCGGAACACGGTGAGTGTTTATGCGAAGCTTCCGTGTACAATCGGCGGTTCGCTTGACACGCATCTGGTGTTCGACGGAGTTGAAGTCTCCTGTAGGACAGAAACAAACGGGCCGTGGCTCGTCCGTCGCAGGGGAGCTTCTTCTCGTGGGTGAAGTGTCTTAGCATTCAGCCTCGAGGGATTGCTAACGCCAAGCTAATGATTAACGACGATGCAAATAGTGTTCGGCAAGTGCTTCCGTGTTGTGTTTGCTGTCGCATTCACATTGACGCCACACGAATGTCATAGAAAGTACAGCTTGTTGCTTACTTACTGGAAGCTTACCGCACAGTGATCTCCGGTCCTGTCGATTTGGAGTGAAAAATGAGATCAATTGTGTTACTTGTCGGCGAATCCCACTTTAGGCAACGCGCCGCGCTTATTTCTCCATTTCCTTGTGCACAGTAGCGAGTAGCAATGTCCCGTGTCGCTGCTCTTCATTCGTCGCTAATAACTTCTCGAGTTCACCCGCGATGGTGTTTGAACGTCTCTTTTTTGTTTTTGTCATGCTTGCCTTTCGTGTGGCGGTCCAATTTGGGGAAACTAATAGCCACACCCTTTTCGAGAACAGCGAGGCAGGAACAGTTTGCCGTCTTCATTCCAGCACCACACCCCATTTCTATTTTGTTTGTTACTACTGCGCTCCTTTAGTTGTACATGAGTTTCTCTACTTTCATGATGTTGGCCAATAGACTTGACTCTGTTAGAAATGATTTTGACTGGTGGTTCTCAACTGTGTGTTGATTCTTACACTATTTAAAGCAGCGGCTTGTACAACCCTCCTTTCATTATTGCTGAGTTTTAACAAATGTTCCCTTTTCTGATGAAGAGGCGCTGCTGATCTCAAGCTTTGTGGCCCCTGCTGACCCTCAGCACCTGCCACTGACCTCTGTGCTGTGCGCAAAAGGATCTCCCAGATGTAGAGGGACTTGACATCTGCAGCTGCTGTCTACACAGTATGTTACTTTGTTCACGCCGCACGGGCTTTCAATTCATTTCGCATGTATTCGTAGCAC
The DNA here is from genome assembly GCF_024500385.1 of Phyllopteryx taeniolatus. Lineage (NCBI taxonomy): Eukaryota > Metazoa > Chordata > Actinopteri > Syngnathiformes > Syngnathidae > Phyllopteryx > Phyllopteryx taeniolatus. Next base: position 12,718,652 of record NC_084502.1, on the reverse strand, counting down.
ACCACTTTACAGTACAGCTTATCTGAAGGCACTTTACATATGGAGGACCACCGTAAGAGGGAAACGGAAGGAGTCCTACATGAGCAAGCACGAGGTGACTGAGACTCGAAATGGCCCCTCGGTGTGAATGTGAGTGCGAATGGTTGTTTGTTTATGTGTGCCCTGCGATTGGCTGGCAACCAGTTGAGGGTGTACCCCGCCTCCTGCCCGAAGATAGCTGGGATAGGCTCCAGCACGCCCGCGACCCGCGTGAGGAGAAGCGGCTTGGAAAATGGATGCATGTGTTATACTGCCCCCAGGTGGCCAAGACGCATACACCATTCAGAGCTGGAACAGATTCATGGCACATCCATCCATTCATTTCAATGGGGAAATGAAATTTGAGATATGAGTGGTCATGGAATGAATTAAAGCTATACTACAAAATGAATTGTAACTGAAAGTACAGGCACTTACTACCAGGATAGGGAACAACAAAGGTAGTAGCAGTGTTGTATGTCTGCAGCACAGGAAGCAAGAGCACCTGCTACAAGGGGGGTGAAAGTGAGAGAGGGTGAGGTGTCACAGTAAAGCAGACAAATGTGTCCATCATCACAGTGACCCGAAGCTGAACGAAAACACGAAAACATGAAGCGATAACCGTCCAGTTGTCTAACTTAAAACAGCGTAATAGTGGCAGCGGGCCCGGGCTGAGGACAAAGCTCAGTGGACAATCAAACTTGCATTTTTCACTTTCTTGGGAATCATGCTGAGGGCTAATTTACAGACAAAGCAAAAACAAATATACAGTACCTGAAATACACGATGCGCGGAGCGAATGACATTTACGCTGTTTGATAGAAAGCACAAGGGAGTGTTCAGGAAGCACTTGATATTGTACTTGAAAAAACATGTATGCAATCTCATGGCTGATTATCTGAGCAGTCAGCATGAACATGTTTAGTTTGCGTTTTAAATCCAAAGCATTCTTTTGGACTCTCAGCTCATGTAATGGTGCACCCCCCCCCCCCTCCCCGAGTAGAGTCATTACAATGGCCTATTGTGGCGCTCGCTGCACGTGTAGTTGTCCGTGTGGGCCTCTGGTGGCGCATCGAACGTCACTCTTACAATTGCAAATGCTGCCTGAGTGCGTGACAGAGTCCTTTTTGTGTTGTTTGTCTCCACTTTTGACAAAGGTCCCAAAGACCCAGAATTATATGTTCAAAGAGGCTCTGAAATGAGTTTAAAGTGTGCATCTCTCTCTCTCTCTCTCTCTCTCACTGACATTTGTACTGTAAAGAATAATTATATAATATTGCTCCTTGATTTAAAGGTGTGACATTAGTTTGTGACCCTCCAGTCTTTAATATCCTACCGCCTGGTTATTTCCCGTAGAATAGAGGATTCGAGACACACTGAAATGAATTAATATTCAAATTGTGAGAGGGGGGGGATATAAAGGATACATTTGTAATCTTACTAGAATAAAGTCAAACTATGAGGCAGAAATAAATCAATGTAATCTTATACACCAACCAACAATCGCTGTCCCTCGAGAAACCCATGTACTATTGTTAGCTTAATTGCGGAGTTGCCTTATACTCATTTGAACGTTTTCGGAAGCCAAGAAAAAACACAACAAATAAGAACATTCCAGTTGCCTTGATTCAACCTTTGCAGATACCATGACTTGGACTTGGAAACAAAACTTTCTAGCATGTTGTCACAGGAAGTTTCAAATTATTGGGACAATTGTCTTGTTAGGTACACGATAGGCCTGTCACAATAATTTTGATATCAACTTATTGGTCGATGAATAAAATGGACGTGATAGTTTTTCCGCACTCGATAAATTGTCATTGTTGCGGTGAGTCTGCGTGCCGATCACACAGTGAGCCGACAGAGTTGGACGGCTGTGTCATTAGCTGCTAGTGGGCGGAACACTTTTGGAGCGGTACGCTCTTGCCACTGGTAGCTCCGTCCAATAGCGTTGGACAGCATTGCTCCATGTGCAGCTCGTGGATTCACGACAGACACACTGAGGGAAAGTGAACTGTTTATTGTGTTCGCTAGCCTGCGAGCCTCTGAGGTAGCTTGTGAGTTAACAAGCTAGCCTTCGAGCTAAGGAGCTAAACGGCTAACTACACCGCCGCGAAGTTGTTTAAAACGTCAGCACCGCTCCGAGTTGTTGTAGGTGTTAGTCCCCAATGAACACAAACACGGTAAAGTTAACTACCGTATTTTCACGACCATAAGGTGCACCGTATTAAAAGGCGCAGTCTCGGTTACGGAGTCTATTTCTGTATTTAACACATACATAAGGCACACTGTATTATTGGGCGCATGCATGGTAAAACATACGCTAGCTTAAAACATACGGTAGCATGCATGCACGCTGAAACATTTTTTTTTTTAAAGGCAGCGGGAGCAAAACTGAGTTCGGTTGTACTTTTATTGAAGTATTGAACAATGTACTCACGTTATTTTTTGATCAATTCTCATCCACAAATCCATCAAAGTCCTCATGTTCTCCATCAAACACGCTAGGTTCCCTCTCGTCATTGTCCGAGTCGGTCTCGTTGCGTGCCGCTCCTCAGAAATGATGCGAAAGCTCGAACAAGGAGTGCAAGGAGGGCTGTGCAATATGGCAAAAAAAAAAATCACGCTCCTTTTTTTTTCACATAGTCAGATCTCGATTCGAAATGTATTTGTGGCTGCCCGCCACAAAATGTATATGTGGGCAACACTGAAATGGCAATTATGCGGTGGTGTTACAACACTTTAGGCAATGGCTATTTGAAGACAAATGGTGGAGCAACATGTAGACAGGTAATATAACTATACTCCATGGCTCCCACGCCGCTCGCAACTTCACTTTGAACGCCCTGTTAACACCGATGTCCAGCGGTTGGAGATCGTTCGTCAAGCTGCGAGTTATTGCACTCAGTCGAATGGTGACTGGAGAGACTCTTCTCCCGGCTGTTCTTTGCTCATTAATCCATTGCTCGAGTTGGTCTTCCAACTCGGGCCACCTCGCCTTTGTCTTCTTGACTCGGCGAAGCTCGTTTTCCTGCTTCCTCCACTTGCGAACCGTGGATTCGTTGATCTTGAGTTCTCTCGCGGCTGCTCGATTCCCATGCTCCTCCACGTGACTGATAGCTTGCAGTTGAAACTGTGTTTCGTAAGCGTGTCTCTTCGTCGGTGCCATTTTCGACTGCGGTCTAGCCAGCCTCCGCTCGGAAAGTAGCAGTCAAACCAGCCGCCCCTCATTTTGCTCATACTAGGCATTACGGTAATCGGTCGCCAACTCGAGGCATATCGACATGGATCTACTTGTGTACTGTATGACTTGTTCATTTTGAGTATATATTTGTGTACTGTATACTGTCATCTTCAGATTTATTCTCTAGCATTTTAGACAAAAGTTAAAACAATGACCTCTAGGGGGCATTCAAGGATTGGCCACTGACATAAGTTTAGTTCAAATCAAGATTACAACATGACAGAAATAATGGGTGCTAACTTACTGTAATCAAATGACTTTAACAAATACTGTTATTGACATGCTAACTTTAACTTTCTCACTGTCCCGGCTATATGGACTGGTGTTGTCCAGAGTTTGGGTCGTTTTGCCCGATCAAATTTGTATTTAGATGACGTTCCCCGCGATGTACTTCAGTTGTGCACAGACTGCAAATAACTTGCGTGTTGTTCGTCTGAGACACTGCAAAATAGTCCCACACCGATGACGTGAAAAAACTTGCTTGGCCGGCAGATAGTGACAGTACTGCGCCACAAGGCTAAAAATAAACCAGCTTTTGGATTCATACGCCACGAAGACGCGGAGTTAAATGTCTTGTGTAGATCGATCGGATCGGCGAATAATGACATGAAAGCCGATACCGATCAGATCGGCATACGGTCTAAAAATAATAAGGGCGGGCCTGCCTGATTTTTCATGATTTCAGAGGCATACAAAAAAAAGATGTTATCGTCGATTGTGATAGTTTTTGGAAAATATCCATCCATCCACTTTGTGCACCGACCGCTTAGGGTCGCGGGTGTGCTGGAGCCTATCCCAGCTATCTTCGGGTGAGAGGCAGGATACACCCTGAACTGGTCACATTCACACCTACGGGCAATTAGAGTCTTCAATCAACCTACCGTGCATGTTTTTGGGATGTGGAAGGAAACCGGAGTACCCAGAGAAAACCCACGCGGACACAAAGCGGGGGGCTGGATTTGAACCCTGGTCCTCAGAACTGTGAGGCAGGTGTGCTAACCAGTCGTCTTTAAAGAATTGTCACTACAGACCTATTCATATTCGATATAATGTAGAGTTTAAATTAGCTATTCGTTATACACATTATTTGGGGGGGAAAAAATCAATTGATGCAAAACATTTTTTTTTTTTTTTTTAATGAGGAGCAACTTGGGAGCCTAAAAAGAGCAACAATTCCCGTGCTGCTGCCTTTCATGTAGACAGCTCGTGGTCAATTCAAGCCAATTCGTCTTCAATCAACCTACCGTGCATGCTTTTGGGATGTGGGAGGAAACCGCGGTGAGTGCCCGGAGAAAACCCACGCAGATGTGCTAACCAGTCGTGCACCGTGCCGCCTTTTGAAAAATGTATCGCTACAGGCCTATGCATATTCGATATAATGTAGCCTTTAAATTAGTTCTTGGTTTTACACATGATTTGCTCAAAAATCAATTGATACAATTAAAATGAGGAGCAACTTGGGAGCCAAAAATTCCCATGCTGCTGCCTTTCACGTAGACAGCTCGTGGTCAATTTAAGGTCAGTGCCCCAACGGCCGGCCATTGGTCCCAAGCCCAGATAAAAACATGGGTTGGGAAGGGCATGCGGCAAAAAAACTGTGCCCAAAACACGTCATGCGGGTGACTCTCTCTGGTGACCTCTGATGGGACAGCCAAAAGTCGCGGCAACAGCTTTCCCCTCATACTCTTGAGTTTTGTAGCAGATGATTATTGTTGTCACTGTTAGGAAAAAAAAAAAAAAAAAAAGGTTGTTGTCTTTCCATTGTCAAGTTGACTGTGCCGTCCATTTTGTAACGTTCTTGTAATGACTCTTGCTTTCGTACTGCTATGTTGCCGTTTACCCCACAGTGTCACACTTTTCAACCAGACCTTGTTCATTTGGAGAAGCTATTCTGAAGTTTCCATTGACTTCTTTCCAACGTTTTCTTTTTAAGAGGCAACACCCTATTGACCATGATGACGCAAGTCCCATGGCAATGGGTGTGAAAGAATTCATTTTGTTGTCCAAGAAGGAGATTAAAAGCAGCAGATGCAAGCGGTCATGTTCATCGCCGCACATGCTCCACTGACGGACGGGACCGTTTGCTTTGGCCAGATGCTGCTTTTGGGGAAATGTCTTTTGCAGCTGCAAAAGAACGGCCCCTTTCTGGGGAACTGCCATTAAAACAGTTTTAGTTTGATTGGGATTGATTTGCTTTGTGTGAACCTGAAGTTTGTTTCCTGCATCTGAACATGATGCATGCACCCTCTGACCGACTCTCTGTCCTTTCACAGACCCTCGTGGTGTCTCCTGAAGTTACCCACCATGCGCGAGTACAAGCTAGTGGTGCTGGGTTCAGGAGGCGTGGGAAAATCTGCACTGGTGAGGGACTTATGGTGCCACATTTATCTTATTTGACTACTTAACTAAACTGTGACTTGTTTTTGAACAAATGTTTATACAAGAACAAGGAATTGGAGAGCCCTAGGAATCTTTTGGAATAATCTTACTGAAAGCTCTCCAATGTAATTAATCAGTCAAAAGAGAAACCAATCATCAAAGCATCGTGGCATTTTAGTTGCATTTTCAAACTAGAGTCAATGTGAAATAATCCTTTTCTAGTTATATATTCTTCCTATTATCATCTAATAGATTTTTACGATTCTGATTCCATTTTGGATAATGCTTAACGATTTGATTCCTTATTGATTCTCAAATTTGTAGTTTGAAAAATAAATGAATACAATAATAGTTTCCTGTAAAACTAAATGGACAACAAAACGAAAACGCATTGTATATTTAAATACAAGACGCATCTTTGTTTAGATCACTATCTTAATGCTAACACTCAATGGAAAACCCTATGGACGGGCTAGCAGAAATGAGCATTTATGGGTAGGATTTACCTTCAAATAACAAATATTCACACACAAATGCCGTAGTAACATACAAAGACAGGTACTGTAACAATACTCACAGGCATATATTCTTCCTAATCTGTAAAAGTTCTATCTAGACCTTCTTCTTCCACTCTTTTTTAAAAAGGTAATTGAAGACTCTAAATTGCCCGTAGGTGTCAATGTGTTTTGTGTGTCCTGCAATTGGGTGGCGACCACTTCAGGGTGCACCCCGCCTCTCGCCCACAGTTAGCTGAGATAGGCGCCAGCACGCCCGTGACCCCAGTGAGGATAAGCCGTATGGAAAATGGAAATATAAATGTGTAGCTCCATGCATGCATCGCACCATACTGCCTGCCCTAAGAGACCAAGGGAAACTTCCGCTCGCAGTTTCTGGCACTGTGTATTTTAACGTAACACCCGGAAAATTTGCTTGCGCTCTTTCCCAGAATGCATTCCTGTAGTTAAAATTACTGTATCAGTTTTTTGACTGCGTTAAAATTGATCTTTTTGTTACTTTGTACAGACAGGCTTTAATAGTTAAAGTGGTGTCATTTATAGTTAAATTAGTGTTGTTTTTTTAGTCGTGTGTGTACAGCTGTTCTTGGTAGCAATCAGGCACCCTTTTTCAGAGTAGTTAGTGTGATGTAGCATCGGTATTAATACCACTTGAGACGAGTAGTTGTGCGAATGCCAGCCAATCCATGTGATACGAACGCTAACGAAAACGCTTAATGATGTCATCAATTCAAGTAGAATTGAATCGCTAGAAAATCCAGCTCACGATTCCAAGGTATCATTCACTTTGGGACTGGTTCCCACAGATTCTTGTTATAATAATATATATATATATATATATATATATATATATATATAATGATTAGGATTCCCATCCTAATCATGATATTATTTCCTCTATTTCTATTATATAGTGAATTTTGATTTACAAACTCAATTGGTTCTTGAAGGGGGTTTGTAAATTGCAAAATTTGTCAATAGAACCTAACTTTCCTATATTAAAAAAAATGGAAACATAAATAATTGTTTCCAGCTTTGACTAAAGTCTCTATTCCAGCAAAAGGTTTGAATACTTTGAACACAATATAAAGCTATACAGTATTGTATGTCAAACATGACAAAAGGTGATCAATCAAAAATGTCTACTAACAAGTTAACAACAAGCATGGACATACTGCCCCTACTAGCTTAGTGTTGCAGTAAGCACAAGCTAGCACCGGATGTATCTTAGCGAGCAATGCTTTTAGAGCAGACCAATGCCCAAAGTCCGGCTCCCGGGCCAAATCCGGCCCGTGTTCATATTTCCACTGGCCCGAAGCCTCTGTCATGAAATCAATAATATGTGGCCTGGCAGTACAAAATACACGCGCAATTTTATATTTCACCACAGGGTGGCAGTAAACTTGTGGCCGAACTGTTGCGGGGCCGTTTTGCGCATGATCTGTTTTTTTTTTGCCCATTTCTAAAATGGCAACCGGAAGTAAGAAAAGGAAAGTTGATAGCGAGGGCCGCCGTTTCCAGGACAAATGGAAATCTGAATATTTTTTCACTGAATTTAGAAACAACTGCATCTGCCTAATTTGCCAAGAGACTGTGGCCGTGTTCAAGGAGTTCAATATAAAAAGGCACTACCGGACGAAACATGCTAATTATAACAAGCTACCTGGGAACGAACGCAGTGAAAAATTGAAGCAACTGGAAGCTGGTTTAACGGCACAGCAACACTTTTTCACAAGAGCCAATGAGTCGAATGAAAATGCACCAAAGGCGAGCTATGAGGTGGCAACGCTGATTGCCAAGCACTGCAAACCTTTTACTGAAGGTGAATTTATTAAAGACTGTGTGATGAAAATGGTGGAGAACATTTGTCCTGAGAAAAATGTTTGCCTGGCTCGTAGCACGGTGTCACCAAGGATCCAAGAAGTTTCTTCGGATATTAAGAGACAGTTGGACGCAAAAGGAGTGGAGTTTGAATTGATTTTGTATTTGTATTTTTTAAAATCAGTTACTGATTTTCTTTGAGAGGAGTGGACAGTGAAATGAACGTGCGTGAAGAGCTACTTGACCTCCAGAGCCTTGAGGACCAAGCAAGAGGGCAAAGATTGATTTGTTTCTGTTTGATCCGCCGCCGATGACATCAAATTACAGTGGAATCAAATCACGGGGATTATTACGGATGGCGCACCTGCCATGGTTGGCGAAACCTAGTGTGTAACAAAGTAAGCGAAGAAGGAGGTAAAGCTATAAAACTCCATTGTATTCGATGTGGCAAACATCTGAAATATGATCACGTTATGAAACCGGTGATGAAGGCTATTAATGACATTCGCTCCAAAGCCCTGTGCCACCATTTCTACGCTGAATACGGAGATGTTGTGTATCACACCGATGTAAGGTGGCTCAGTCGGGGGTCTGCACTGCAGCGTTTCTACTCACTCAAAGAGGAAATTGGACAGACAATTCTTGGCAAAAAAGGGACAACCGATGCCAGAACTAGGCGATCCTGTTCGGCTGTCCGATTTTGGATTTTGAGTTGACATAACCAGACATCTGAACGCCCTGAACACGAGCCTTCAGGGGCCAAAATGCACTGATAAGCCAACTGTATTCCCATATGAAAGCCTTTCGGGCCAAGCTGCCCGATACCACACATTTCCAATCTCTGCAAGAAAGAATGACGCGTTTTCCAGCGCACAATATTAGTGCGCAAATGAGGAGGTATGCCGCAAACATCTCATCTCTGACTGAGGAGTTTCCAAAGGAGATCACGCTTTTTTCTTCTCCCGTTTCCGTGGATCTCCGTGACGTTCCAGCCCACCTGCAGTTGGAGCTCATTGAGCTGCAGTGTGACACGCAGTGTCGCCGCCGGTACCAACAACTCCCTAAAATGTTGAGCTTGTTTGGCTCGACATTCTCAGTCATGAACATGAATAAGACCCGACTCCCACCTGCGGGACATCTTCAAACCACCGCGTTTGAGCCAGACCTGCCCCCTTTTACTGCAGTCGAGATCACCCTTCACATTAATGCAAACATGTTGTTTGTTGATTCTGATGAATAAAGTTTGAGTTAGAGTCAAATTCCATACAAATACTTGATTTTGCATTTCATTCATTTTTATGCTAACCTTCATTTGTCCACGTCAGGCGGTTATCAGATCTACCGAGCAGCAGACAGCATAGTAAAACAAAGTAAAATACAAATAAATGTAAAAAAGCATTCCCCTCGTCGGTAGCATGTAAAATGAGCGCCGGCCCGTATGACAATTTCTTTACGTCGATGTGGCCCCTGAGCCAAAAAGTTTGGGCACCCCTGCTTTTAGAGGATTGGAGACATAAAAACAAAGAAAAGGACTTTGTTGGGAAAATGGTATGCCAAGGTGAAAGGCAACAACAAAATTCACATTCATTTTCGTTGAATTTTGTTTTTGGTGTGAAATTCATGTTTTGTTGGTTTCCTTCTTTGAACGGTTATTTTGTGGTACGTGATGCATTTTGTGCACAAATAAAATATGTATGGGTTTTCCCCAGAATCAGAATCATCTTTATTTGCCAAGTATGTCCAAAACACACAAGGAATTTGTCTCCGGTAGTTGGAGCCGCTCCAGTACAACAGACAGTCCATTTACAGAACACTTTGGAGACATAAAGACATTGACAAAAAACAACAACAAACAACAATTGTGCAAAAAGATGCAGAGTCCTCAGTTCGAATGGCTAATATCGCAATAGTCCGGTGCAATGACCATTGTGCAAAGGGCACTGAGACTTCAAGGAGTGGATGCGGTTTAAAGTGACGAGTACTGCGATAATCTGGGACAATGGTTGTGCAAATGGAGCAGATGCTACTCTGGCATGAGTGGCCACTATATGCAAATAGTGCAGCACGGCGAGACAACGACACTGAGTGCACGAGTAATACATAATACAGAAATGTGACAACGAACTCAAGTCCAAAAATTGCCAGCTTGTTGTAATGGAATTGTAAGTTAGCTGTTCAAGAAGTTGATTGCAAGAGGGAAGAAGCTGTTGGAATGTCTACTAGTTCTAGTTTGCATTGATCGGTAGCGCCTACCTGAGGGAAGGAGCTGGAAGAGCTGGTGACCGGGTTGTGGAGGGTCAGAGAGGATTTTCCACGCCCTTGTCTTAGTTCTGGCAGCGTGCAAGTCCTCAAGGGTGGGTAGGGGGGTACCGACAATCCTTTCAGCAGTTTTGATTGTCCGTTGCAGTCGGAGTTTGTCCTTTTTTGTAGCAGCACCGAACCAGACTGTGATGGAAGAACACAGGACCGATTCGATGACCGCTGCGTAGAACTGTCTCAGCAGCTCCGGTGGCAGGCCATGCTTTCTCAGAAGCCGCAGGAAGTACATCCTCTGCTGGGCCTTTTTGAGGACGGAGTTGATGTCGGTCGCCCACTTCAGGTCCTGGGAGATTGTAATTCCCAGGAACTTGAAGGTCTCGACGGTTGACACAAGGCAGCTGGACAGCGTGAGGGGCAGCTGTGGCGAAGGATGCCTCCTGAAGTCCACGATCATCTCTACAGTCTCGAGCGTGTTCAGCTCCAGGTTGCGTCGGCCGCACCGCAGCTCCGGCCGCTCCGCTTCCTGTCGATATGCAGACTCGTCACCGTCCTCGATGAGGCCGATGACAGTGGTGTCATCTGCAAACTTCAGGAGTTTGACAGTCGGGTTCGCTGAGGTGCAGTCGTCCCTCACCTGAGTTTGAGTTTGAGTTTGAAATAACCATATTTTTATTTTGACAATTGCAAAGACTTCCATGAATAAATGTATTTCTGCATGAAGAAATACCGGAACGGGTTGCCAGCCAATCGCAGGGTGCACATAAACAAACAAACAAACAAACATTGGCACTCACAGTCATGCCTACGGGCAATTTAGAGTCTCCAACTCATATATGTTTTTGGGATGGAAGCGGAGTGCCCGGAGAAAAGCCACGCAGGCACGGGGACAACATGTGAGGCTGACGCTCTAACCCGTCCGTCGGCCACCGTGCCGCCATGCATGAAACAATGAGACATAAATGTAAATGACTAACAAAATGAATAAATGAACATTAAATGTCACTTTTAATCACTGCCATTGACAGCTGTTGTATTCAAATATCCATGTTAACATGGAGTACTGGCAGTTGAGGTAAAAGTGGCGGCCTATGAAAGATGGCGAGGAGAAGAGCCGATTGTTTTGTTTTTTGCACTTTGCTGAGTTCTGTGGTGGTTCTCCTTTTGTTTAACAAAAACAAAAACCAAATGTTAAACGTCATTAGTCTTCACTTCCCTGTCACGACAACAACATTTAAGAAAAAGCCACCACATTTGCTCCCATTCCTCATTCCTAGTTAGTCGGAAGTGGCCAGTGTGGTGCTATTTCTATAACCTTGAGTCAAAAGGGACACCACATCGATAAGGCAGGACCGAGTACTTCTTGGACTGTGATGCGGAGTTTGACATGTTTTCGTAATCATGCAATCATGACCTACCTTTATTCATCCACTTTAGACAGTCCAGTTTGTGCAAGGAATTTTTGTGGAAAAGTACGACCCGACAATAGAGGACTCCTACAGAAAGGTAAGCTCAGGATGTACTGTAATGTCTTAAACAAGTATTACTTGTTATATATCATTTGTAAGATTGCTGTCCAAGTCAAGGCCAATATCAGCTTTTGGGGCTTGTCATTCAAAATGTCTTTTGTCTCTTTGAGTCAAACTTTTTTTTTTTTAACTTTGTCTTATATCGTTGTTGTCGGGCGGAAACCTTGTATATGTCCAAACGTAGTCCATTTTGTATATTTTTTACAAAACTATGGGTCAGTCCTGGTCTTGTATTTATTTACTTGTTGAATTATTAACCAATTGAAGTGTTGAAAATAGCTTGAGCTAAACTTAAGCAGTCTTTGCGAGAGCCTGGTGGCATTGTCGCCTCAAGAATGAAGATCTGTTTTGATTTATTTATTTTATTATTTTGAAGTAAAAATAGGTAGGTTATATGCATTTTAGTAGTTCTGTTTTGTTACAAATTGATAGCCGTTATAGCTGTTGCAGAAGGAAGCCTTTCACTACTACACTCTATTCAGCTCATCTTTTTTTTTTGGTTTAGACTTTTGAATCTCAAGCAAGATGGCGTTTTGTTTTTATCCATCCGTTTTCTGTCGCGCTTCTCCTCACGCGGGATGATAGCCTACCCCAGCTATCATCGGGCAGGGGGCGGGGTACACCCTGAACGGGTTGCCAGCCGATCGCAGGGTGCACATAAACAAACAAACCAACAAGCATTCGCACTCACATTCACGCTTACGGGCAATTTAGAGTCCCCAATGAATGCGTGTTTTTGGGATGTGGGGGGAAACCGGAGTGCCCGGAGAAAACCCACGCAGGCACGACGGGGAGAACGTGCAAACTCCACACGGACGGGGCCGGGGATCGAACCCGGGTCCTCACAACTGTGAGGCTGAAGCTCTAACCAGTCGGCCGCCGCGTTTTGTTTTTATCCCCCCTGAAAAGTAGTGATTTTGGAGATGTAAAGATTCCACCTGACAGAAACAGTATGTCCTTATACTGAGAAAAGAATGCTTCAGAATGTGATCAAGTTAGATGTTTTGTCAGCTCTCCGCTATACGGCTTTTAAAACGTCCATGCACGTGTCGACTTCTAAAAGGATTGCCGAAACAAAATTTCGTCTCCGTTTACCGAAGACTTTGCTTTTTTTTGTCCCGCAGCAAGTGGAAGTGGACGGGCAGCAATGCATGCTCGAGATCTTGGACACGGCTGGAACAGTAAGTGCAGCCAGAAGGTGCACGCTCACCAGGTCAAATCAAGCAAGCGGGCTGATGTGCGTTTGTGGTCGTCGTGCTCTGCAGGAGCAGTTCACGGCCATGAGGGACCTTTACATGAAGAACGGCCAGGGTTTCGCTCTGGTCTACTCCATCACGGCACAGTCGACGTTTAATGATCTGCAGGACCTCCGGGAGCAAATCCTGCGAGTGAAGGACACGGAGGATGTGAGTTTGATGCCTCCGTTTGTACTTAATATGTATCAATGCTGCCTCCAGTGGCGCAGTACGACTATATAAAAGGTTAGCAGGCTAAACTAGCTCGTCCACAACATACAATGCTTTACAATTGATGTGACTTGTCATTTATTGTATATACTTTTGTCCTGTATACTGAGTGGCTTCAAAAGGATTCTCGAGCATTTTAGACAAAAGTTAAAACAACGATGACCTCTTCAATGATTGGCCACTGACCTACAGTAGGTACGGAAAGTTTTCAAAGCCCCTGAAATGTTTCACTCTTTGACTCATGGCTGTATGAGCTCAAAAGGCTGCTTCTACTAAATACTGAGCAAAGGCTCGGAATACTTATGGCTCTGTGAATCTGCAAATATGTCAACAATTCAGTTTTGAACGAGTCCATTGCAGAAAATTTGCACTGGATAGTATTGGACTGTATAAAAACAAAGAGTAATAACTCGAGATGTACAGATACCAGTGTCAGTCACTGTCAGATAACTGTACGTCTGTGTGCATTCTCAGACTCATAAAATTGGTCCAATACTACGACAGCGATACTGGCAGCCATGGCAGCCGTGCAGCGCTAGTGTAAAATAAACCCAGACTTGTATGGGTGTGTTTTGCATTTCTGTGTGGTGATGGGAGGGGTGGGATTTTGTATGTTTCCTGCTGCTGTTTTGGGGGTTTTTTTATGTATGAAAAGTGCTATATAAATAACAATTCTGTACAATTTTAGTTTGGGAATGGGAGTGATCTCTGTGGAAATGGGAGGGGGCTTTTTTTTTTTTTTTTTTTTTTTTTAAACACTGATTAGGAGGGAATGGGATCATTTGTTTGCGGGAATCAAAATCCACTCACGTGTCGGCTTCTGCTGCAAATGGCGCATTCAATCTCGCACTGCCATAAGTTGGATACCGATAGCAATTACAGAACACACTTCAGAAAAGACACCCTTTTTCTTCTTTTTCTTCTTCTTTTTTGGAATTACGGTCCAGATTACAAGGCGGAGTAAGTGATGGTGTTCTATCACTTCAGTTGTCCTCCCAGCACTAAAAGGCCTTGTTACAGGCTGTATTTAAGTTAACTGTAAATGTACAGAAAGACTGTTAGAATCACATGCAGTTGGATGTTAAGGTGCAATTCACTATAAAGGGTTATATTTGAGTGAACCTTTGGCCATCTTCAAGAAAAGTTTGTTTTGATATTTGATACAAATCAAAGCCATTTTGATCACAATTGCAAGACCTAATGGCATTTATCAGGTATCAGTACTTGGTATTGCCGAGTACTCGTGTAAGTTCTTGTCCTCGGTCTGAAAAAAAAAAAATGGATCTCGTGCATTCATAGTAATAACATTGTAAAATAGAATATTAAGAAATAGTTTTTTGCCTTTTTCTCCAGGCTTCACTTTCAACATCTTGTCCATCTTTTCATTCACAGTCGACAGCTTCTGGCCTCTATTGACTCCTCCTCTTTCGTTATCGTATACTCGTGCCGCACCCCCTCGCTCCGGTTTTTCTGTGATTTCAAGATTTAATTGAATGAACATAATTCTCTTCATCTCGTCAGCACTCGCTTTCTTCGGACCCGTGGTTGGACAAAAAAGCCCGCAATGTCGGCACGAAAGCCAACACATTCTGTAACTTGCACCACGGGGTAACCGCTCCAGCTGATTTTGTGAGGTTCGCTGACGCGCAATTGTAGGTCACAAAACTCCGTGGCAAGTCAAGGTACCGCTGTACGTTCACATCGTGACCCCTTTTCCGATGGATTCAAAGCAGTCCGTCCACCGCCACAGTTCCAGTTGTTTTCCATTCAAGTTTGGTGTTTGTAAAAGCACTTCAGCGCTCTTTCTTCATATTCGTCACAAAGATATGACTGCTCAGTGTAAAAAATGTTCAGCATATTGTAAATGTGGCCTTAAAATACAATCTTTGTGGATTACCAATTGGAAGAGTTATCCCCCCCCCCCATGCTTCGATGAAAAGCAAATAACAATGACCTTCCTAATCAAAGCCGGTATTTCCCCTTGCGGGATTTGCTTGATTTCTCCTGATACCAAACACGCTTTCAAATGATTACTTTGATCAACTGTGCTTCCTTCTTCAAAAAAAAACCTACAGAATATGTAAAGCTCAGCCTTTACAGATGAACATTTGAAATGTTCAACAATTTACCAATCTTGCATATTTCTGTAACGTTGCACAAAATGGATGGACTATTCATGTCCGGGTGAAAGCCTCTAACCTGGCAATGCTGTCCGCGGCCATGTCTTTAGTGCAGGCGGCGCGCATCGGCAAAGACGGAAGCCGCTCAATGGAAATGGATTTTGCGCTCGGCCCTAATTGCACGTAAGGCCCGCCTCCGCAAGTAGCGCGTCTTGACTCAAAACCATGTTTTCTGCGTTTTTGTTTTCACATCAGAAAATATGTACATGACTCGTAAGGCCGATAAGCCCCGCGTGAGTTGACGCTGTATTTTGGGAGCGCGGATAGGCGCATTTGCGCTGGCTTGCAAATGTCCGCTGCCTCTCACTGTGCGTGGATACAGTGAGAGGATTGAGCGCGTGCTGGCAGTGTTTGACGAATGAATGGTCGTGTGTGTCTGTGGATCGCTAATTATATCGGTTTGACTTTTGAAATCCCGAATGACACTAAAGGCAACTTTGCCATTGGTTAAGCAGGTCCCCATGATCCTGGTGGGAAATAAGTGTGACCTGGAGGACGAGCGTGTGGTGGGCAAGGAGCAGGGTCGGAACTTGGCCCGTCAGTGGAGTAATGTCGCCTTTTTAGAGACGTCGGCGAAGTCAAAGATCAATGTGAATGAAGTAAGTTTGCCTGCCGTGCAGAAGCGTTGTGCTAGTGGCCCAAGAGATGAACTTTGTATGCTTGCAGATTTTCTATGACCTGGTGCGACAAATCAACAGAAAAGCACCGATGGAAAGGAAGCCAAAAAAGAAGAAGGGCTGCACACTTCTCTAAGAACCGCCACACAGACACACGCACACACGCACACAAATCCGGGCTCCGGGCTCCGGGCTCCGGGCCAGGTGAGTGGCCTTTTGATAGAACCCCTATTCCAAGCAAGCGCTGAGCAGCAGTGAGCACTAGAAGTCTCTCGTGCACAGTGGTCACTGGTCAGTGCCATGAAAAAGTATTGGTCCCCTTCTCCTCAAATTCTTATTTTTGCATAGTTTCAATGTTTAAGATGGTCATCAAATCAATGGAAATATTCAAAGTTATGAAAGTTACTATTCAAAGTTATCTGGCCCCGTGTGGGGCAAAAATAAAGCGAAGAACTGGTTGGGCCATCCTCCTCCTCAGCAGCAACAACAGAAGTCTTTGACATCTCCGTGGAGATATTTCGGCCCACTCCTGAAGCGCGCCTCAGCCTGAGGTCACAAACTGACGGCCGAACATTGTTTTTGTTCAAGAGCGTGGTTCCGTCAATCACGTTCTTTTTCTGAAATGCTATGCTACATTTACGCTAGCTGTAACGAGACACACCTTCCCCAAAAACGAAACTTTCATCTCGTCGGTCTGTATGATATTCTCCCGAAAGTTTTGGGAATCATTCAGATGTGTTTTTTGTTTTGTTTTTTTTCTTCTTCCCCAAAATGAGGAAGAGCCTTTGTTCTTTTTTTCTCGGCCGTGGTTCTTGCCATTTTTGCCCCGTCTCTCTTCCTTATTGTTGTGTCCTGCACACGGACTTTAACTGAAGCAAGGGAGGCCAGCAGTTCTTTCCAAGTCCTCCTGGATGCATCATTGCTGTTCTCTTTGGAGACTGGCCACTCCAGGGAATGTTCACCACTGTTCCATGTTTTTTTCTCCACGTGAGTAAAATGGCTCGCTGGAATCCTCAAGCTTGGGAAATGGCTTTTGGAACCCTTTTCAATTACTTGACTTCTCGACTGTTTTGGAATTTCTAGGGATGGTGTCATTTTGTTGCAGCTTTTATAGATAAACCGATTCTGTTGAAGTGATTTCTTTATTGAACGGGTCTGCAGGTCATCCAGCAACAATTGGGATTAACCACCACTAATTCATGATTTCACAAGTGGGGTAATTACTTTTTCACGCGAGCCCAGGTAACTTTGAGAAGTTGTTTTCCCTTCATCAATAAAAAGCGTTAAAAAAAAAACAAAAAAAAACAGCATTTTAAGTTCACTTGGGTTATTTTTCTGATGTTTACATTTGTTTGATGATCTTAAACGTTAAAATTGGGAAACTATGCAAAAATCTAAGTGTTATGCGCACATGCGCAATGTCCCCCCAAAAGTTGCCAGTAACTTTACAAATGTTTACATTTGCTTTGATCACGATGTATTTGTATTTTTCTACAGCACAATAGAATAGTAAAAAAAAAATGTTTGGAGAGGAGGCTGGAATGTTTTCATTTCAATAGGAAAGATGTTTTGAGTTACGAGTGTGGTCACAGAACACATTTAACGCTTATCTCAAGTGCTCCGTTTAATTTGAATCCCATTAAGAGCAAAATATATATTTTTTGCCTGATCACTCGTTTTTTTCAAGAATGGGACACGGGATACACATTTTTCAACTTCTGAGCCCAACTTTTTGGAGCAGCCATCCCACAGAACATAATCTGTTTTTGCATTTGAAGCTTTCTCGTGTGACTCCCAAATGGCTAAATGAATCCTTCTTTGTTTATTGTTTTCTTTCATGGCATGAAGACCTGTCTGTTCGTGGACCCTGCCAACATTCCGAGTCCTCTCTGAAAGCTGAAACATGGCGGGAGTCGCCATGTTTGGAAATCCTGCTCTCCAAAAAACAAAACAAAAAAAAAAGTTGTTTCACCGCATCATCATAGTTACTTTTAGTGATCGAAAGAGAACCATGTTTGGGATTTAAAGTGTACTGTCAAAACTCAATGTAGTTAAACGTTGGCCTTACATTTGTGCACTAACAGTGACGACGACGACGCGTCCTTGCTCTCGACTTACTCTCCTACTTTGCTAACCTATTTCCTAAGTGACTTGGTTTTATAATGAGCCGAAAGCCTTCTAATATATTCAAGTCATGTTTTGGCATAAAGTTGAGGACGTAACTGTTTTATAGAGGGTGCCTTTGTGATTTTACTAGACCACCTCCAATATTGCTTCTTGTGTCTCTTGTCAGATGGCTTTTCCAGCTTTTATGAAATGATACAAATTGAGTATGTTTGAACTATTTTCTGTCCTGATGATTAAAAATGACTTGTTTGTTACTGCGTGGTCAATGTATTTAACATAGCACGGTGGCACATTTCAGGTGGCACGGTCGGGGACCGGTTGGCCCACCTGCCTCACGGTTCCGGGGGGACCGGGGTTCAAATCCCGGCCCCCCGCCTGTGTGGACTTTGCATGTTCTCCCCGCGCCTGCGTGGCTCTTCTCCGGGCACTCCGCTTTCCTCCCACATCCCAAAAACATGCGTGCGAGGTTCATTGAAGACTCTAAATTGCCCGTAGGTGTGAATGTGAGTGCATTCGGGGTGTACCCCGCCGGCTCCAACACGCCCGCGACCCGCGTGAGGAGAAGCGCGACAGAAAATGGATGGATGGCCGGGTGGACATTTCAAATAGAGCAAAACAAAGAACGATGTCAGCAAAGGTTTGTCCGAATATTCTTTGCTTTAAAAGGTGGCTCATCGTAACTTGAAAAGTGCTCAATTCCACCCACGGGACATGAACGCTACATGCGGGAGAACACGTCGTCATTGTCGCCAAGTATTTACATTTGACACTCGTGTCAATTAGGTGTATAAATTCAAGATCTAATCGTGCCGAATGCCACAGACGGAATGAATCATTGATGATGAATGGTTTGAAAGCAGCAAGTGGGCAAAGTACGGCCCGTGGGTTAGAAGTGGCCCACTCTGTTCTCTCAAACTCCTGTAATAATACAGCGCGGTGGTGCCTTGAGATACGAGTGACTCCCACTTGCGTTTGTTTTCATTGTTTTGACTTGCGGGCGCAAACTCGTGGCCCAAAAACACCTACCGTGACTCAGATGATGAATTTTAGTGACGTCACATTCTTAATCCTTCGGGTTTAAACCCTCTGCAATTGTAACATCTTAAGTCTTCTGGAAAGGCTTACCACGAGGTTTAGAAGTGTGTTGATGGGGATTAATGACCACTTTTCCAGAAGCACACTTGTGAGGTGACACAGTGCTGTTGGATGAGAAGGCCTGGCTCTCATTCTACACGCTAATTCATCCAAAATTGTTCTAAAGGGTTGAGGTCAGGCTTGTGGAGGCCAGTCAAGTTCATCCACATCAAACTCTCCGTGTCTTTATGAACCTTGATTTGTGCACTGGTGCACAGTCATGTTGTAACAGGAGAAACTGTTCCCACAAAATATGATCTCCTGAGTGCCAGAGAAAGGAAAGGAGATTTTGGACAGTCCAACCGTTTGGGGATTATCCCTTCCTGTTCCAACATGTCTGTGCAGCGGTGCACAAAGCAAGGTCCCTAAAGACACGGATGAACTTGACTGGCCTGGACAGAGTCCTCCCCTCAACCCGATAGAACACCTTTGGGTTGATTTTGAGTGGACAGTGAGGCAAGCCTTCTAGTCCCAATCAGACAAAAAAAAAGCTCACTCCTAAACCTTGTCGAAGGCCTTCCCACAAGAGTTGAAGCCGTTACAGCTGCAAAATGTTGACCAACATCAGATTAAACCCTATGGATTTAGAATGGGATACCACTTACATTGATATGCAAGTCAACGAATACTTCTCGTTTTTCGCAGTTAATGGGGAAAGGTGAAAACCCGCAAAGTAGGATTGATTTCATTTTTATGAGATTCATTCACGGGGAGATGTTTGCAATATCCGTTAAAAGTGACGAAAATGTGCATGACAAGAACGAACCTATTGAACATGAAGTCGAGACGTTGGACTCGTTTTGTGCGATGGGCCGGTTCTCGGAGTTTGTCACCTGCGATGGATGGATGGAGCGCGGAATCTTTTCCGTGCGCACACCAGAATGAGCGGCACAATACGCATTGTTTCGTGCTTTTATTAAAGTCGATTTCGGGGTTAGGATTTGATGGACTATAATATTGTAGAATCAGAATCAGAATCCTCTTTATTTGCCAAGTATGTCCCCCCCCCCCCCAAAAAAAACCACACGAGGAATTGGTCTCCGGGAGTTGGAGGCGCTCTTTTTCTTCTCATGAAAACGTTTTTTTGTGTGTGTGTGTGTGTGAGACTGGAACTTATCGATGGCTTTTCCGATCATTTCAACGGGGAAAGGTGATTTGACATGCAGACAGACGTTTGGCGTTACAAGCGTGGTCACGGAACGGATGACGATCGTATCTCAAGGCAGCAGCGTAAATGGTTCCACGTGCTCCAATTCGCCGTGCGGGCGTCTTTCGCGCTATTCTAACCCCTAAGCGCCCCAAGCGAGCGAGTAGCCACGAAATGTCTCCCATCATTCGCAGCTGATCGATGAGCGACGGCTGCTCATCTTTCTTCCCTTCCTGGTCCTCCTCTCCTCCTCCCCCCTCCCCGTCCTTTCCTCCATCCCTAACCCCCCTCGACAAACATGGCTGCGAAATCCGACGGTGCAGCCGCCTCGCCGCGAAGCCGAATCCCGTCCGAGCCGGAGCAGCGGCCCGCGCAGCGATACTCCCCGGCGGACTGCTGCTGGACGCTGGGCGCCCTTCTGGTCTTCTTCTCGGACGGGGCCTCGGACCTGTGGCTGGCCGCCGACTACTACCTCCGGAGGGAGTATTGGTGCTTCGCACTGACTCTGGTCTTTGTGGTGGCCCCCTCGGCGGTGGTGCAGGTGTTGAGCTTCCGATGGTTCGCCTACGATTTCTCCGACGCCCCGGAGAGCTGTGGCGGCGGCGGCGGCGGCGGGGAGCGATTCGATTCGGACGCCAAGGACGGCTTGGAGCGGGGCGCCGGCCGTACCGCCGGGGCCGGGATGCTGCCGGCGCCGCCCACCGGGGGTCGAGCCCGGGGATGCTGCAGAGCGGTCGTGTGGCTCTTGCAGGCCGCTGTCCACACCCTCCAGCTGGCGCAAGTGTGGAGGTAAGAACTGCACGCCCCGACCCTAACCCCTAACCCGTTTAGTCCTCATCTAGCTTCAAGGTCCATCGTGTACTAGTACTCTCGAGTAAGACAGTTCAGCGCACTAGTAGAAGGACAACCACGTTACCGGGACGGCAAAAGTGCACGAGTTGACCTCTGCGCGTTAGCGGTGATGAAGGGTTAGATTAGTAGAATCCTACCTATTGCCTATTGCGATAGTTTGTAACATGGAGTTGTCCTACTAGTATGCCCAAGTTATCCTACTCGTGTGGAGAAATCTCATACATGTTACGTGCATGTTTTACTGGTTGTATGTCGTCGTTCCGCTCGTAGCGCCGCTTGAGGATTAATTCGATCAAAAACACGACGACTCGGTTATTCTACCGAATTGTGTTACTGTTGAATACAAAGAGTGTATTAGTACATGGGCCCGGAGCCGGATATCGGGGATATCCAAGAACTGGCACTAATAGGAGTAGAGGCGTACTAGTCGGCCTACATGCATAGCGAGGCTGTGAAATAAATGCTCGTTCACCAGAAATGAGGCCAAATTCTTCACTGGTTATTTTCTGCATGCTACTAGTACGAGGTCCACTACTGAAGTGTACAATTTTCTTTCCTTAGTAGTACTTATAACTGTCCTTATTAAGACGGAGATCAGGGATATCGGATAAATGCTCAAACGTCTTTATGAAAAGAAATACTGGGGTTGGCCAAAAGGGGCACTTGACACCAATGCGTTCTCCTCGTGACGATAAAAGTGTCGCTTAAGGCGGCTATCAAGAAAGGAAGCGCTCAAACGGCTTTTTACACTTTCTGTTCCTGCACAAAATGTCTGCACACTCGTCGGTCAAATTTGGCATATATGACCCCAAGCGTACCGTCAAAGCAAACAAAGAAATGGAATTTGATGCCGTGGCCAAGTCCAAGTCAATGGCCTGACCCGAACCCGAATGAGCATGCGTTTCACTTGCTGAAGACAAAACTGAAGGGAAAATGAGCAACTGAAACTTTGTTTCCCAATAAGGCAGTGACTTTTCCATTGCAGTGAGTTGGCAACGCGTGTGAGGGTTAGTGGCCGGCCGCGACGGGTCGCGTCGCTCAGTGCAACTCGCCGAGTCTCCCGGCACGCTGCGAAACCAGAACAAAAGATGCTCGTAGGTCTGCGGGTCAGATAGCAGAGGGAGTACTCCGACCGCGGGCGCCCCGATCACTTCTGACAGGCCCGAACGAGATGCCGCCGGGCTACGGAAGGCGGCGGTCGGCGGTCGGCGGGCTGTCAGACAACCCGGCCCGGCTGCACCTTCTTAGGATGGTGAAAAAGGGTGCAAATCAATTGCTCGGGCTGACCAGAAGCGCTTCACGTGATTCTCTTCCTCACGCTCTTGCGTCTTCGTCTGCATGCGTAGACGGCCCGATATTGATCCCCGACTTCCTCTTGCGCGCGCGCGTGTGTGTGTGTGTGTGTCCAGCAACACAAAAAGCTGAATTAGCGCTAATGCCGTGAAAGCGGTCGCGTGGGCTCCGTTTATTGTCCGGCATGTGTGCGTGCCCATTAAGAGGATTTCCTTCCTGTTTCTCCCTGAGCCGTTCACTCAGGAATGACAACCCGGGATTTTCGTTTTTCTCCAAAAAGTCCGATTTTTGTATTTTAATGGATATTTCCCCCCCACAATAGAAAGAAAAAGCAAACGACAATCACGTTAAAAAAAAATTCAAAAGTTGGAGAAAAACAGCACCCTAAATTTCCCTGTAAAATGGAAATACATTTGACACGCGTCGTTAACAGCATTGCCCAATTTGAATCATCAAAACAAGGTATCCGCTATAGAAATGGAGGCTCGAAAATGGCGCACAATCAAGCCGTTGTCTCCTCTCTCAAATGCCGTGGGAGTCCCCGCTGAATGCATTGAAACCACGCCCCTTTCCATTGTCACTCAAATACAAGTACAAAGGCTTTTAGAACCTGTCAAAATGGATGCTAGGTTGTATAACACATAGAATACATATAACTACATGTTTGAGCTGCTAAAAAAGCTAGCTGGTGGGTGGAATATACCGGATGGCACCGGGTGATCGCACGGCTTTTTCACACGGTGGCAAATGCTGGCGCAAAGCCCCTGTCCTCGCCACGCTATGACTGTGATGTCACTTTAGACTCCCTCGCTCGCTTCGTGACGCTCGACAATAAGGCGCTCGAGAACTCGGGATAGCTAGCTATGCCGACACCACGAAAACGCATCTTCCCTTCAGATAGTCCGCTGGTGCGGCCGCTTTAGAGCGCCTTGTTGTCAGCCATGAGTGCGTGCACCCTGTGCAGATAAAGACGGAAAAGAAAAAAAAACAGACCTCGCGTGTGGACCAGGGGCGGCCGCTGTCGAGCGCCTCGTCACGGCCGCCGGAGGTTTGAAGCGGATATACCGTATACTGTCGCGGCTCAAACGTGTAGAATTGCGTCGGAAAAAGAAGGATGCTAGACGAAGCGGCGTGGATTTTTCGGCTGGTAGAAGTGGTGTTTAATTGACGGCTAGTTAGCAGTTAAGCGAGGAGCGGTTTCAACGCATTTGGCGGACACGTCCGCAGCGGTTGAGAGCAGAAAACAACGGCTCCACTTTGCACCTTTCCAAGCCTCATTTTGGACTGAGAACTCGCAAGGTTGCGCTTATCCTGAATGCACTGGTCACAACGTGTGCATTGCGCCTGTTATCCAACGGTGGGTAACTGCACATTTTCTGATTTGGCAGATTATTTGCAGTTGCGACTTTGGACTTGTCCCACCGGGGGTCACCGCAGCAAGTCACTGGCACGTGTTCTGTATTTGTTGATTTGTTTTTACTCATGCTACTTACCTTACCTTTTTTTTTTTTTTTTTTATACAGACTTGGAACTGGCAATAATTGCTGGGAATCGAAGGCAGACCATCACATTACCAGTGCTTGTGGGTTATTTACCGCATCGTATTTACAGTGATTTATGACGGCAGCTGACTGAACTCATTTCACAACGAGCGGCAGTTCGGCAGATAGAATTAGTAGAACTCCGAACTCTCAGCAGAAGCTCATTCAAACTAAACATAAGACAAAGAGAAATACATTTTGTTTAATACAACCACAGAGCCTCCGCTAGCTTAATGCTAACATACAGTATAATGGGAAAGACCCTCGGCTATAGCATCTATGTGGCATTGTTGTTACCCGTGAAGCAAAAGATATAACCGAACACAAACACGTAGATTTACAACACAATACTCGCAGGTATGTGTTCTTGATCCTCTTCGAAGAACGACCAGTAGTACTGAGCTGAGTGTCTGTCCTGTAGTGCCCCCAGGTGGCCAAGGCGTGCACACCAGAATGAGCAACGCAATGTGCATTCAAGGAGAGAATGTGCCTTTTAATTCTATTGAATTGCCATAACTGTATGTTTTACAAAGCGCCATTTTTGTTTTCCATTTAAAAAAACGGCCATTTTTTGGGGTGGCTCGAATGGATGAACATTGCCATGCATTTCAATGGGGGGGGGGGGGGGAACGATTTAAGATGCAAGCGATTTGAGTTAGGAGCATGCTCAAGGGTTGAATTATAGCCGTGTCTCAAGGCACCGCCGTATTGGCGTTTATCATGAAAAAGTGTCAAGGAACATTCCAGTCATTGCTTGACACAACAACCGTGTCAAAGTAGGGTGTCGTGTAGCGATCTTGACACTTGCCAACCGTGCCAGACTCGAGGTGTCAAGTGGGCTCGAGAACGAGTACGTGCGTCATTGCCGGCGCTCGCCACTTTGTGCTGGTGTTTCTGTATCGTTTACACATTTCATCCTGCCGAGGTGCAGGAAGCACAACGGCAGAGGGTCACGCTAACTCCCTTGCGGTTCACAGACTTTGCTGATATCGGGCCCTCCCGAGGCGAGAAGTCGCTTATCTTGCTTCGCACGCAGACACTCACGGCGCGAAGGTGACGCTTTCTTTGCTTGACCTGCTCGAATAGACGTCACATGTGACCTCCACTCGAGAAAGAAGAGAAAGCCCGTTTGCGTAAGGCATGTGCGTCTCCCGCATGGCGCTTTTGTTCCAGAAGGTCGGCATCAAAGCGAGGGGGGGGCGGGGCTCCGGGTCGACAAGGGATTTGCGCTGAGCCGTACGCTCGCCTAGCGTTCGCTCTCTACAGGGATAACTTGAGATACGAGCGACCCGACTCGTGAGCTTTTCCACGGCCGAGCCGTCGTTCGGCCATTTTCGTGTTTTTGGGGGGCTTTGACGCTGGCAGCAAACTCAACACAACTCACTTCAGAACAAGCAGCAGTATGTTATATCATGAACAATTCTTTGGAGAAAAAAAAAATTGGCTTCAAAATCTTTCCTGAAGTTTACCGTCAAACTAAACATCAAACAAAAGAGAATTACAACTTGAATACTGTATTTCAAGCAACTAAACAACTCTGCATTTGAAATGCCCCCTCTAGCTTAATGGTAACACACAATCGAAAACGCCATAAACATGCTAACGATTAGCATCGATCGTTGTGGTTGTTGTTAGCCTCGCAACAGTGTGTGAAGCAACAACATCACAATGCTGGCAGACATACAGCGTATTCTTTATCCTCGGCGATAAAGAACTAGTTTTATTGCAGTCACTGAGAGAAGTGGTGACTCCTCGTCATTTGTCTGTACGACTGGAGAACGGAGCCCCCACGTAGCACAATGTCCACTCAATTGAAGCATCAAATCAGGATGATGACCACAATATGACAATGGTCATTTTCTTATGCAGAATACATTGCAAAAATGGATGAATAGCATTTCCATTCATTTCAGTGGGGAAAGATGATTTGAGATATGAGAGTTTTTGACTTACGAGCGTGGCCGTCGAACGAATTAAAGCCGTCTCCCGAGGCACAACGGCAGTGTTTTCCCCTTGCTGTGTTTGCAGCCGTTTGACTGAAGCGCACGAAAGCTCAACGCGCTCCCCCCCTCTCGCGCGCGCGCGTGTGTGTGTGTGTGTGTGTGTGTGTGTGTGTGTGTGTGTGCTAAAATGAAAAGCCCGCAGCTGCTCCGTTCCAAATCCCGGCGGAGTCCGCCATCAAAACGCCGGAAATGGTTTCAACCTCACTTTCGGCAATCCTAACAAATGACGTCACGTGAACGATATGTCCCCAGGTACGTCCGAGCGTTGTATTTAGGCGTGCAGAGCCGCTGGCGCGGGGAGCCGGAGCGGCGGCGCTACTACTGGCGCGTGATGTTCGAGAGCGCCGACATCAGCATCCTGCGCCTGCTCGAGTCCTTCCTGAAGAGCGCTCCCCAGCTGGTGCTGCAGCTCTCCATCATGGCCGTCGCCGGTCACGTGCTTCCTCTTCAGGGTGAGGGCCTCCGCGCGACTATCTGCGTTCGCGAGTGCGCCGAACGCCGTCAGTAGGACCGAACCGCGGATGGGATTGCGGTGGCTGGCCGTGCGTTCGCTACTCGCCCGTTAGGGTTCGTTTCCATCGAGTCTTTTTTAGAAACAATCCATCCGAAACACAAAGGCAACTGCCATCTATCTAAGAACACGACAAAAACAGGAACACATGGCATCACAATCGCCCAAGATGCTGATTCTGAAATGAAGGTTTTGCTCGTCAAACTGTTACCCTTTTTGCCCCGGACAAACTAATCAGAGGAGGAGAAGATGCCGATGTCATTATTGACTTGAAATCAGATCGGTTCAAGAAACTCTTCCATTGCTGAATTCATCGAAGTTACATCAAGTCGCACTACTGATTTTCAAGGCCCTGCACGGGCATATTAGATTGGCGGCTGAAATCTGATTGGACGTACAGTGAAAGTCCACACACCCTTGTTCGAATGCTTTTTGTGCGTGTGTGATATAGAAAATGAAAGAAACCAAGGTAGATTCTTTGGAAACTTTTCCCACCATGAATGTGACCTATTACCGCTACAACTCATTTGAAAGAAAGTCGATTTAGGGCAAGTAATAATGTGGTTGCACAAGTGTGCACACCCTCTTATAACAGAAGATGTGGCTCTGTTCAAAATGAACCAATCCTCATTGCCACCAATTAAAGTTCCTCTGATTAACCCCAAATTTAAAAGAGTTCAGCTGTTCTACCAGTTTCTGCGTGACGTTTTTTTTTCTTTGCTTTTCAGCAGAAGCCTGAAAAGTTTCAAAATGATTTATCCTGGCCTCATTTTGTTTTTATATCACAAAAACGTGGCATTTGAATAGGGGTGTGTAGACTTTTTAATATCCGCTGTACATGTACTGGAAGCAGTGTCGTCGAGCAAAACGCTACAAAATGAAGAGAATAGGCCACGGTGTTAAACTCGAGGCCTGGGGACCAGGTCTGGCCCGCCACATCATTTTCTGTACACATACAGTATGTCTACTTTGTTTGTTCTTTTCCTTTTGGGAGAAAAACTGTTCCAAATAGCATTTTTTTTTTCCCCCATCACAACAAGAATGTATTTTCACCAAATCCCTTCGCAACATAAACTGGACAATAGTTGTGCACACGGGACAAAAAGTGAAAAGAAATCCCTCGATCTGCACCTTTATCCAGATCTGCGCTGAGATTAAATGGCTTCTGTGTGGCCGCCCGCCTCAAAGTGTCACGGAAATCAGTGAAGTAGTCTTTGCGTGATCCTGACGAACTAACCCTCTAACCGACTAACCTAACCAAGGTTCATCATTAACATAACCTCTCGCGCCTGTGCTCTGTGTTTGGTGGTGGAGTGGTACCTCAAAGTTTCTTTGAATGTCAAAGCAAAATGTCCTTGCAATCATTCATTTGGAGACATTTCTTTATTGTACAAATGATGTTCGAAGTCACATTTGCCCTGCAAGTGTCAGTCCAGCCGTTAGGCAATTTCGGCTCATGCTAAGGGCGCAAAAAAGATCCAAAAAGGCAAAAGCTCACGTAGATTCAAATCTAATTCATGTGAATTCAAATGATGTAGTCGTGGTCAATTGGTAATGATGCGATTCTTCTTCTTCTTCTTCTTCTTATTTGTGTATTGTCTTTGCTGGCCGCGGCTAACATTTTTCCTCCTTTTAATCGTCAATCGAAATTGACGGTTCCCTTTGAACCTTCTACAGCCGATATCAGACTTTTAGCCCCACCCGTTTGTTGCGTTACAGCTGAAATGATCCAAAGGAGGTTTCCAGAATGTTCCAACCCGGCACGCACACAACAGCGGATGTATACGTGATAGCAGCAGGCTGCTGTTTGAGAGCCGAAACAACCGTTTGATTTTTCACCATTATAAACTGGCAGCTTGTTAACAATACTCCAAATGACAAGAGTGCTTACACCGCAGGTGTCAAACTGGCGTCCCGGGGGCCAGATCCGGCCCGCCACATCGTTTTATGTGACCCGCGAAAGCAAATCACAATTGCTCATTGTGTTCTGGTGTAATAGCACTGAAATATTTGCAAGCATTTTTTTGTGACCAATCCCCCTTTGAAAAGAAATGTAATAGTTGAGAAACATGTTTTTATCGGCTTCTGATTTCCAAACTGGTTATTCATCTATGTGTTGCGTATACTGTATGTAATTCGAACATATGCGCTAATCTTTCATTGAGGGAAGTCATAACTACGATGCGGCCCCCTGACAAAAATGTGTTTGACGCCTCTGACCTACACTTTACAGGGACTTTAAAAGTTGGTTTAAGACCCAAAATGATTGAATAGGTGGGGATACAATCTCTAATAAGTGGCGAACGGGGGTCCCCTGTCATCAGTTTCTTCCACTTGATGCGAGGGCTATCGGAACATCGGAGCCAAGTTTTCGGCCGACTCCAAATTGGACAAGTTTTGGTGGGTTTGAGCTTCGAGGTACCACCGTATCTATAGCCGGACACGTGTTTGTGTGTTCACTTCAGCATGGATGCTCCCGCCGGACCTAAGAGCGTGCGCTTCCCATTTTGCGCGCTTTTTTCCTCCTCCTCGAGAGTGTGGTCCTCGCGAGTCCATTCTTACGTCCCGTGCCGTGCCGTGTCTCCCTCAGGGCTTTCGGCGTCCGCCTCGCTGATGTCCCTCGCCTGGATGGTGGCCTCCTACCAGAAGGTGTTGAGGGACTCCAGAGATGACAAGCTCCCCATGAGCTACAAGGCAGTCACGGTTCAGATCCTGTGGCATCTCTTCACCATCGGGGCGCGCGCGCTGGCCTTCGCCCTCTTCGCCTCGGTGTTCCAGCTGTACTTCAGCATCTTCATCGTGGCCCACTGGTGCATCATGACCTTTTGGATCATTCAAGGCGAGACGGACTTCTGCATGTCCAAGTGGGAGGAGATCATCTACAACATGATGGTGGGCATCGTGTACGTGTTCTGCTGGTTCAACGTGAAGGAGGGCCGCACTCGCTACAGGATGCTCACCTACAGCCTGACGGTGTTCGTTGAGAACGTGGCCCTCACCGCCGCCTGGTACACGTACCGCGGCCCTCGTGACTCCGACTTTTACGCCGTTGTCATGGTGTGCGTGGTGGCCAGCAGCTACGCGCTGGGCACCTTCTTCATGTTTGTTTATTACTGCCTCCTGCACCCCGACGGTCCCGCACCGGGCTGGGGCTACGTGACGGAGAAGCGGGCGGCCGCGGAGGTGCCGGCGTCCCCGACCCCCGGCCCGCCCCCTGACGTGGCGAGCGGCCCGCCCAGGACCTTGCAGAGAACTAAAGACGGAGAGCGGGGGTCCGGGACGGACGGAGATGTGTTCCAGGTGCGACCGGCTCGGGGAGCTCGGGCAGCGGTTCCCCGCCCTCCGCCCGGGACAGAGGGGCTTGTCGTCCGAATAGACCTGCCCAGGAAGAGTTACCCCGCCTGGGACGCTCACTACATCGATCGGAGGCTGCGTAAAACCATCCTGGTGCTGGAAAGCGCCGCTCCGGTTGCGCCACGGATTCAGTACCGCTGCCTGGGCACGCCCAAAGAAGTGATGGAGTATGAGACCACGGTGTGATGGGATGACACGGGCAGAGTCTGTTCATCTCCAACTTGAAGTGCATTTGCTCATGCCGAGTGCTCTACGGTGGTCGCTGTTTGGCGCATATATTAAGGTTAGAGCTAGACCGATGTCAATTATTAGTCGTCAAGGAGGCCAGTGAGCGATATTTGGAGCCGATATTCACTCGCAGTCAAGGGGAAAATGTCGGTGTCCCAATTTTGAATACTACCAACTCCAACATGTTACTTTTTGTGTGTGTATAAGACAATAGACATCTTGGTTTCAAAATCCGAACAAAAAGCACAGGGAGCTCCCAGGCTTAGCAGTAAGTGTTTTAAAGTCAAATAAAAAGAAATATATCCCTGAAGTATACTCAGTTTTAAATGGATTTATTAAGCGTCAAAATGCCGAATATCGACGCCAAAAATCGGCCTATCCCTGATTAAGGTGGATTTGAAAAGGCCGTTCGACCCTCTTTCAACTTTTGAATGCACTTGTCCAACTGTTCAATGTTTCAGTACCGAGGAGGAACAACTGAGCCCGGTTGAATCCCCTTTTGTTATATGTCGTGTCGATAGGAAGTGCCCTTCGCTCTTTCTAGCCAGAGCCCTCACCCTCCCCTTCTTGATTCAATCACACACCCGACTAAGTTATTGAATTGTATCGGAAGCAAGACTCCAAACTCCCCTTTGCCTTTGCATTTCACTCATCGAGTCTCCCTTCGGTCTCCCGTCCCCATCCATTTCGGGGTCTAGCTGTATGGGACGTAAAGCAGTTCCATTGTTCACGGTCAGCTCGCCCACGCCGGCTTGCTTCGTTTAACATATCCATCCATCCGTTCATTTTTCTCACTCGGCATATCCTCGCGGCAAACTCTTTGTTAGATTGAGGCTGCCCATTTCTTGATCGGTACTTTTGGAAAAACGGCAAAAGTCACAACAGGGGTTGGATCCGGGACCAGCGCTTTTCCTGTTTCAATGAGAGCGAGATGTATAAAAAAAAATACGGAAACATTGAACAGTTGAGAGACGGTCATCTCTAAAGGTTATAGTGCGTTTCAGGACACGACGACCGTAAGAAGTGCATTTGCTAATGCAAAGTGCTACGATTGTGCTCGGCGGTGGTGCATCTTCCGGTTTGTGCATTTCTCAGGTGAGGACGGCGTGAAAGCAAAGCACACGGCCCGGGTGTCCGCTGGCAGCGAGATGGGGAAACATCACCGAACGCAATGGCGAGACACTTTTGAAATACCGCACGAGTAGCGATCGTTCGATTTTCCAAAGCTGTCATTCACGTGAAAGAAATCGTCTCTGTCAAATGTCAACAAGTAGTCGAAAACGTGTTTGTGACAAGACTCGAGCGTTTCATACGAAACATTCCCGTGTCATTGTTTGTTGGGGTGAGCTCGAACATTTCTAGAATAAAGTGTTAAACTGCGTAAAAAGAAGCACATTATTAAAGGGCAATGTCCACATGACGGAGAAAAGCCAACAGGTTAGATTTCCCATGTAAATGAAACAGTGAGGACTTTATAGCTGTCAGTGCTTGTTCTGTATCCATATTTTGTTGAATAATAACGTCAAGACGACTTTTGCCTGCAGACCTGCCATGTCCGCAGGTCATTTTGTTACGTGGGGGTTGAGGCATGTCTTTTCATTTCACCAGAGGTTCTTTCCTCTTTTTGTGCGGAGGAAGTCGACTTTACATTGAAGTTCATTTCAAGTTATGTTACTTGGGTGAGGCAGTCATCAATCGAGAGCTCATTCGGCACCTGGAACAGCCCAAGCAAGACGTCCGAGGGCGATTATGACTCGGCAAAAAAAAGCTCAGAAGGACGTGTACCTCAAATGCAACGCCAGAATCAAAAAGCCTTAAACTGGTCTCGACAGACTGTTGCGCAAAATGAGAAGGTGAAGACAATATCGTCAAGTCTGTTGCTTGAATAAAGGGCAATGTGTTTACCCGACTTGTGCTGCCCTCTTTCCCGCCGAGACAAAATGCGCGCGCGCGCGCACACATGCTGATGTTGTCAGTGCTGACTTACACAGTGGAGAGATTGGAAAATAAATCAATGCGAATTCACTACTCCCAACTTGCGAGGTTTTTTTTTGCGTCATTCCTCTGATTTGTTTTCGCGTTGACTTGCAAGCGAAAGTTTTGAGATTTGCGTGCAGAAGGGTGACTGCGAACTCAACTCTGCTCACCTCATCTTCCAAAAAAGAGACTTCAAGCTGTTTAATGCCACTCCCGGTTAAAGCTTACTGTCAAAATAAACAAACAAACAAACACACACAAAAGAATAACACGTCGTGTATTTTAAACAACCACACGACATTGCTTTGAAGTTCACTATCTTAAAGGTACAAGTGTTCAAACTGCTCGCAATATTTGAATGTAGCCTCATTTCTGTCCCTTTCCCCGCATTGCCCCTGTCCCTAGCACAGAACAAAAAATGCTATGTGTAATGGCTTGTCATACATGTATCTGTAAAATATGGACGTGTTTGTAAATAACTAGCGCTAATAACTAGTATGCTTCGGTAGACCTGCACACTCTGTACGGTAAGAGAGGAGGGACACTCTTGGGAACGAAAGGCGAATCCACAATGCATTACAATATCAATCATTAGCATTAGCATGGGAAATTTGCGCGCCCTTTGGAATGCTCTTAGAGTTGCTCTCATGCGTCCTGTCACCGTGAATTGATATTTATTTCAAGTTGCACATCCTATCGCACTTCTGCACTTTTGAAGGCAAGTTTGCTAATATTCGTTTGTTGGCCCTTTATTGAGCAAGTAATCATATTTGGTCAGGTAAAAACCTGGCATCCTCCTGTCTCCCAAGCGGTTGAGAACCACGTGATACTGACCCAGCAAGTCAGCGAGGATCACTCGACACCGGAGGCGATGTTAGGAATCCCACTGGCGTTCGTGGCAGGACACGCCCCTCTGCAATATGATTGGTCCCTTCATTGTGGAAGAGCGTTCCAAATATGCGTCACATTTGTACAAAACACAGTCACGTGTGTTAGGGATAGGGCTACGGTTGGGGTTAGAGTGGGTGATGGTGGGTTCCAGTCAGTGGTTAGGGTTAGGCTCACCTAACCCTAGGGCATGACCTACAGGGGTCCTGCAGCCAATCATATTGCACCAGGGCGTGTCCTGCCTAGAACAGGAATGGGACTCCTAATAACGCGACCAGAGAGAGCCAATCACAAGCGTCGGCTTCAGAAGGCGGAAGTGATGAAAACAATTCTCGCTTTTGCAGCTATTTTTCAGCGGTAACTAAGATTGGAATCATGTAAATTTCCAAAAGTTGTCATTTAATAACACATTTTCTCCCAGGAACGTAATGAATACATTATGTTCTCGTTACATGTAATTGATGACTCCCCAACACTGCCAATCAGCTACGAGATTTGAGGACATTTGCTGTAGTTAGCCAATAGTGTAGAGAGAGAGGCGGGGCTAGCTCAGTGGTACCGCCCACTTCCCCACCGTCTCTTTCCCTGCCAGCGAGCAGCCGTCACAGTCAGTCACATTCTGAAGTAGAATGGCGGCCGCTGTATGTGGCCTCCAGTCCATTGGCAGGACCAGCAACAACGGCAGTAAACCGGCCAAAGCACACCGAGAGCAGCGAAGGAAAGCCAGAGATTCCAAAAGGAGACAGGCGGCCGTGTTGTTCCTCAGCAATATCTCACTCGACGGACGGCCTCAGTGTCAGTTGAACCCCGACAATGCTGCTCGAAAAGCCGCCGTGGAGCCGCCAGGGTCCCCGCCTACACAGAGCCAAGGGCCGCTGTCTCGGGTGGCGGAGCCCGCGCCGCTGGCTGCTAGCTCTTCGTCCAGTTTCCCCGGAGTCTTCAGTCCTTCGGTCCTGTCTGCCGGGGCCAACGAGGTGTTTTTGGACGGCGGCGGTGTTGCCGAGACCCCGGACACCCCGCTGTCCAACTTGACCGGCGCTCAGCAGCCTTTTGTCTCGCGTGGTCGCGCAGACCCGGCAGTGAGCCCTCTGCCCGCCGCACAGTCTCTGGATTCCCGACCCAGGTTGGTCCTGTTGATCACAAGCTGCAAGGTCGCCTGTCCTGGTTGTGTCGTGAAAATGGACATGGCTTTGAACGCATCTCATCGGTGTCATTCCGAAATGTTCTTCGTAGCCGCTGGTGTCTTTTATACTCGCACTCAGTACCCGTCGTGTACATCGCAGTACAGAAAGTACAGAAAACGATCCCAAGGCAAATTCTGTCCTGGGGCCGGGCCCTCCACATCCGTCCGTCGATTGATTTCTAAAATTCATGTTCATCATCAACTCAAATGTTTGCGTTTGATTCAAATTGTCCGAATTCCTGAGCTGGATAAAGTCTTTCAAATCCTTTTTGAGGATTATATTCCAACGAGTAAATCAACTCAACACTCCTATTGTTATTGATAACGATATGAATCAATTAAATATAGTTTATTTCCTACTTCAAGTGCTTCAATACTCACATCTTGGTGATAAGAAGAGTCATTCGTGTCACTTTCCAGTTCATCTCCTTGGCTGATACTGACAGCAGCGCTACTGCAACTGGTGAGAGCGTCTGACTCTCGCTGTTGTCAGTTACGTACAATCCGAGTCATTGAGAAAAAGGTTGAAACCTTTCATAGTTTTGATTAAAAAAAAGTGTTTGTTTTCCTCTCACCTTAGCTGCTCTGCTCCACTGGGATAACTGAGCTTCATTTTTCTCACAACGCGCCAAACAAGTTTGTTTTCCTGAGTCAAGTCTCCACGTCCACAGTAAGAAGATGGAATAGCCCATTGAATAAAAACCGAGAAGGACGGTCGAAAAAAAATCACAATTAGACTAAGCATTTTTTATGTATTTTGAAGCTCGCAAATTAAGACTAAAATGATAATTGCTTTTCATAAAAAAACATCTCTTTATTAATCAGTGTATCAATTGTGCACCTCTGGAAATCTCAGGGCTCCAATTGCATGTTTGCCTAATGGAAAGTCTGCCCCTTACTTGAGTAAAAGTGCACTGAAGTATAGATAGAAGTCAAAATAATCATTACGTTTCTATGTTTCTGACATTTGTTTTCCTTTTACTGTCTACATTTGACAACAGATTTGTACTTTGTACTCTTTACGTTGTCACCCAAAAGGCTCATCTTTTTTTTTTTTTTTTTTTTTTTCTTTCAACATTTTTAGCATTTTGGTTACGCCGTTTATAATGTTAGCAAATCCCCACTGGTTTGATAGCATACATTTCCGAGCCAACCTTAGCAAGCTTTTGGTTTAAAAAAACAAAACAAAAAGAAATTAAATGGTACATCACATGATTTTTTTTGTTTTATTTATTTATTTTCCATCTCAGTTCAAGCAAACTATGTGCAAACTATTTTGTGTGCAGGAGGGCTCATTTTTATTGAACTATTATGGAAATGGGTATCTTTTATCTCATGTATAGTAAAACAAATGTCAGAAACGTAATTACAGTGCGCATACTTGGTTACGTTCCACTCCTGCCTTCTGATGACGTTCAACTAATATGGATGATCTCGCAGGTTGAGAAATGTTTCCGGTTCTCCTGGACCCAAGGTGCCAAAGAAGGTCCACTTCATCAAGAGTATGAGGCAGTATGATACCAGGGGATGCAGGTGAGCTACACTCCTTTACATATAATACAGAGCGGAAACGTTTGCGCATCAGTCCAACAGACAGAAAAATGAGCTGTTTTTTAATTTTCTTTTGGCATTCCCTGGTTGTCACCCACCAGCGTTGTTCTAAATAGCTGCTTTTCCGAGTAGATGCTGCAGAGGAATAAGACGGGTGCTGGTTCAGTGAACCTAATCACCCTTGGAAGCTTCACAAGACCCCAAAAAGGTTCAGCGAGTGCATGTTGCACCCTGTTTCACCAGTAACTTAACACCCGGCAGCTATGACGCTGTCTTGAAATGTCTAATAATTACATGCCACATGGGTGTGGGATTTAGAAATTGTTAACCCTGTGGCCACATTTGTTGTTGTTGAGCCATCGCAACCATTTCACCTCCTACTCATATCATGTGTGTGTTTTTCCGATTGGTATTTGCCGGAGCAAGCCCATGTTGATGACCCTCGGGTCTGACGTCGTGCTTGTGTTGTTGAACGAAAGCTGTTAAGCAGGCTTTTCCGGAATCAAGAACGCTCTGTATTGAGTTGTTGTCGTATTTTTTAATTCTAAAAGAGCCTTTCATTGGGTGGCCATGTTGACATGGAAGTGCAGTTTGAATTTCCAAATAAATGATTGTAGCGGTAGGATTTAGATTTGTTGAGCTCAGTTTAGGTTGTGGTGATTGGAAGCATGGGAATTCCAAACATGGATGAATCCAGTGTTTTTTTTTTTAACCTATATTGAGCCAAGGCACTTTACACACGATAAAGCGCACTGCAAATCACCCCCCCAAAAAAGTCACTAAAAGTATTTGTTTCAAAATAATAATGATCACATCTCAATTGATTTACAATTTTACCTATTAATGTAACGTACAGTGCCTTTAAAAAGTATACACAGCCCTGTTCAAATGCCAGGTGTTTGTGATATTGAAAAATGAGATTGATCTATAAGAAAATCTCCCAAACAAGTTTTATGGCCAAGGCTGAAGGCCATAATTCTATGTTATGTGTTCTAAGTTGTGTTTGGCGCAGTCAAAACACTGCTCATCACCCCAAAAACACCATCGGTACAGTGAAAAGCATCATGCTTTGGGGCTGTTTTGACCTTAGCCAAGGTGGAGGGAATTATGAGCTGTGCTAATAGTCAGCATTTGTGCAAAACCTTCAGACTTCTGCTAGAAAGCAAAAAGGGGAGCGGGGGGGGGGGGAGTCCGAAAAAGCTACTACAACAACATAGGTCACATTAATGCTGGCAAAAGGTTTGAAATGATCTAAAAAAAAATTTTTTTTTTTACCATCACAAAATCCTGCCAGGGGTGTGTAGACTTATGTCCACAGTAAATATTACTGCAACCTGGGCCTGTTGACAACAAAGCTCTTATTCTGTTAGATGAATAGTAACAGTTGGAGACACAGGTTGATCGGACCACTTGCCATCGAGAGCATTGAATTGTTCTACCTGTCACTTCACAGCACATCCGCGGCTTAGCGAACTGAACAACGCTACACCCTTTTGTTGTATGTAAGAAGCTTCGGCCCGCAGCACACCTGACGATTCTCCGGTTCTGTAGCACAGCGGTTGGGAATCGCCGGCTGAATCGGCGCTTTTCAGCCCTTTTATGCAGCAAACTCGAGGGGCCTGGATTACTTGCTGGTTTCCGCCTCCATTGCTGGCAACTACACAACACGACCCTGTCAATCGGAGCCTGTAATTGATCTTCACGAATACACAATTCTAATGATCAATAGTCAACATGTCATGCCCATTCCGATCCTAATTGCTTCCAGTCAAGTATTGATCCATATTATCATTTGTAGATTAGCGAGACATGTCGGAACATGTACGCTCGGACCGAGCGGCTGTGGCAGAGTTGTCACGGAGTGTAGCTCGTCGACTGACGCGCCCATCTGTTGTGTGCCTGTGCTCGCTGTGCTCTGCAGGATCATGCTGATTTGTGCCAGGCGGTCGCTGTACGCTGCGTTCTCAGTGCTGCCCTATGGAGAGATTGCTCAGCTCAGGTACAGGCGAAAGCACCCCCAGCCCCACGCACCGCCGGCGTGTTTCCATGCCCCCCGTCGCCACATTTCCATTTGTCATTGTGCAAGCTGAGGAAACGTGTGCAGACTGCGGGGAGGCGGCGAAATGACACGTGATTGTCTGTGAACAGTGACGCTAAGCTGGAGGCGCAGCGAAGGCAGTCCTCCGTGGCGGCGGCTGACCTGCTTCCTTCACTGGAGGGCGTGGAGATGGGCGCGTGCGGCAAAGTAAGTGGGTGACGAGAGAAGCCGCGACGTGTCGTTGGTTGCTGAAAAGTGTCGACAAAATGTGTAATGACACGCCACAGAGAAGAGTGTTTGGATATAACCTTTCCTATTGGCCAGGTGTAAATGGCATGATGAATTGATAGGAATAACAAATTAAACTGTAAAAAAAAAAAAAAAAAAAAGCCTACAATCACATCAAATATTGACTCATTGTTTTAAGTTCATGCCTTGTAAAAATGTAATGGTGTATAATGATTCTCGTGTCAGTAGAAGTCGCACTGCTATCAGTGTCAGCCGAATATAGCGATTAAGTGGAGAGTGACACGAGTGAATATTAAAAGCGGTCGAAATGGTAAACTACATTAAATGTTGATCGTTCTTTCTCAATTACAGTAAAAGTGTTAAATTGATTCACTTGTTATTTGGCAATCCTCAAGAAGGATCTTAAGGACTTTATATAGAATTGTCTCAAATTCAAACTTTTGCGTTAAAGATAAACAATGTTCTTAATCTTTAGTGGGAAATATTAGTAGGCTAACTTTAGCGGTCAAATAATTGTACCAGATTTCAAAAGCAGGCCATAGTGGTCTAAATTACAGATGCCGTGACTATCTTTGCCGTGTGCCCCCAAATGACTAGCTAGCTAGTTTGAGCCAGCACCGTGAGAGGGGGGGCGCGTGCAGTGCGGAGTCACCTCCGTACCGCTCTGCTCACACACTCGCCATGCAGACTGACGAACGGTAGCCACTTCACAACCCGCCACCGTCCCGAGCCGGCAACAGCCAACTCTACACTCTCATTCGCTGACTCCCGAGTCACTCGACAGGCCAAGGCTTGTCACAGATACTGTGGTGTACGACGTGAGGAGGGTGACCACAAGTGGACGAAAAGAAGATGTGCACCTACTAATATTTTGTGTTGCTATTATGCATAAAGCTTTAAAAATACTTCATGTGTACGCTATTGACTTGATTGTCATCTATTGCGTGGGGTTCTGGAACATAAAACCCCCGCAATAAACGAAGGACGACTGTATATCCCATCGGGCGGTCACCGCATGCCACGACCAGGTGCTAGCCACCAGCTAGCTTGTGAGCCAACAGACTTCCCGGGCTACTCTCAACAGGAGGATGGGCAGCAGGCTCATCCGTGGCTTGGGAATGCCAAGAACACGGAGCTTTTCTGCCAATTGTGGCATCCAGAGAGATGCATTTTAGCTAGCTCGCTAACTGCACACTGTTGTGGTAGATATGGGCCTTGTAATAACGAAGGAAGTCGCAATGGCGCCGGATAACCACTGGGTGCATCACTGGGCCACGCCCCCCCAAAAATCCCAAATCCCTAGATTCTCCACAACATAGTACGACATAGTTCTCAGGCTTTGTACGTTTTCAGCATTACTCTTCGAACGTATTGAGCAACGAGTCTGTAATTTCACTTGAAATGGTCTTGAACAATGTGCTTTCTCCTTCTTGCTGCTCAGACCGTGTCGTACGCTCAGTTCCTTTATCCGACCAACGCCTTGGTGAGACAGAGAAGCGGCAGCGCGCCAGAAAGCTGCGCCGCTCAGACCCCTCTGACGCGTTTCCGCGGCAACGGGCCGAGGACCTTTACCCCTTCTCGCCTAAATGGCACTGCGGCACAAGAACCATGTATGTACGCCGAGCACCTGCCTTTGCATGCGTCATCTCAGGTGATAACATTTCAGCCGGTTAGTAGCACCGTTGCAAATTTAAATTATCGTCGCTACCCTGTTTGGAGATCCATGTGAGTAGTAGAGTGAACCCCTGTTTTTCACGGAGGATATGGGGTTGAGTGACAAGTCGGCAAATTGGTTCGAAAAATCCATATTCATAATACAAATGGATAAAAATAGATCAATGTTCTTGAGTTCTAAAATCTTTGTACACTTCAAACACTTGATAGCGTGCGCTGGTTTCTTAGCTCTGTTCTGAACAGTCAAGTGAGCAGACACCTGGAAAATAAGAAACGCTTTAGTTGTCTTTGGGCTTGCACAAACAAACGGCGAAAGGAGAAGACACCAACTGTAGATGTCAGACGCACATGTAGCGGTTCTGTGAAAGTAGCCCACATATTATTTAATATATATAGATAGATAGATAGATAGATATAGATATTTTGTTTGCGTACGAAGAAGACCGGGCCAGAAATGTGGGTGTATTTTTCTTTTCTTAAGCTTGCATTGGTTGAACACTAATCCAAGATGATTAGCCTGTGTGCAAAGAATGCGGGAAAAAGTTTCCACTTTGAGCCATTGTTGGATTTATCTTATAAATAAATGATAACTTCTAGAATATATTTAACAGCCATGGTCATGAGCCACACCCAAAACTCACATTTGTCATTTTGTCATGTCAGTGCATTTCGAAGGTGCACAAAGCGCATAGGTGGGCTGTTTTATTATTGTTTTTGTATTGGAAATGCTGCGGTAATTCTGGCCATATGGTGATATTAACTTGACCGACTGCTTCTTCTCAACTTGTGCTCGTGTTGTACTGCATCATATTGAGAGCGCTTTCCAATACAATGGTGCCTTGAGATATGAGTTGAATTGGTTCCGTGACCATGCATGTAACTCAAAACGCGCGTATCTCAAATCACCTTTTCCCCATTGCTATGAAGTGAAATGCCATTCATCGGTTTCAGCCCCTACCCCTCCCAAAAATATATTTTTTTGATAAGGAAAATAGCAATTTATATTACTGTAATTCATAAGAACATAGTAATTGCATACTTAAATGGAATGTAAATAAATGTAAGTATGCACCGTGATTAATTCCTTGTGACTGCAGCTCTTTCTGGTGTGTACACCATGGCCACTAGGGGGCAGTATAATATGGAGAGCTAAAAATGGAGACAATCTGCATTAATATGTGCGCTTTCGCAGACGATAAAGAACATATGCCTGTGGGTATTCTTATACGTCTATCGACAAGTGTTGCTCCAGTTTTACATTCAAATATCTGTTGCTTAACAGTTTACAGCACCAATGCTATTCGTTAGCCCGTCTATGGCGTTTTGCATTGTTTGCTAGCATTAAGCTAAACCAAAACTTAATGATAGTTTAAATGCACAAAGTGATGTTCTTTTGGTTGTATGTTTGATGTTATTAGTAAAGCTCAATCGAAAGTGGTATTTCACAACTTGAAGCCTCTTTTCTTGAAGAATCTACCAATCGACCTGATGCCAAGTAAATGCAGGGCCGGTATTACCCATACTGATACTTTTCAATCGTTTAGGGAGATGCATTAGCAAATTGCTAAATCTCAATTCATTTTGACAACCTCTAGGTGTTTTTGGAAAGTTTTCTTTATTATTCTTATTATTGAATAGT
Source organism: Phyllopteryx taeniolatus (assembly GCF_024500385.1). Taxonomy (NCBI): domain Eukaryota; kingdom Metazoa; phylum Chordata; class Actinopteri; order Syngnathiformes; family Syngnathidae; genus Phyllopteryx; species Phyllopteryx taeniolatus. Next base: position 12,677,238 of record NC_084502.1, on the reverse strand, counting down.
GGAAACCCAGGACACAATTGGGACAAAGTTTATTGATAAAGATAAAATACTTCATAATTCCCCCAAAAAATCATTCAGAAACAATAGAATTGTAACAAAATAATCTAAAAAAAAAAAATTCCATTTAAATAGATGACTGTATTACATCAAGGTCTTAACCTAATTGATCCTTTTTGAGTTGGGTAAAGTAACAACCTCTGAAAATGAATCGCTGGTGAGCCGGCAGCTTTGGCGCTAGTTTGCTTTGTGCTGCTAAGTCACGACACCGAAACACAAGAGGCGGGAGGAGCTAACTGTGCCTGCTCCGTGCTGCGGCCGAAATGGCGAGTCTGGCGTCACCTTCTTGATGAAACCGAAGCAGCGCTTACAAGAACCAAACTAAAACTACTGTATTGATATTTTCACACTATTGTCGATCCAATACTGATCCTGATTTGGTAGCGATATTTGGATCAATTCATCCGCCACTACCAAACGCTGCTGCTTGTTGTGAAGTGACTAGAATTGTCAGTCAGGTCACTTGTATCTCAAGGCACTACTATACTTCACTTACCTCAATTACTTGCATGAGAGAGTCAAAAATATTCAGGCAGTAGAGTTGTGCACCACCGCAAAAGTGTACATCATTTGTTGTATATGTCTTGTCATGGCTGCCTACTGTATGAATCCATTCAGTTTAAAAAGCGACTCATCTTATAAGGTCTTCCCTCTCACCTCAGATATGGAAGAGGTGGCAGAGTATGACCCCAACCTGCTCAGTGACCCTCAGTGGCCCTGTGGGAGACACAAGAGGGTTCTGATATTTGCATCTTATGTGGTGAGTGTTGTCCTCGTCCAATCGCTTCCAAATGTTCTGGGGCTCCGTCCCCCTTCACATGTGAAGTGTAACGAGTGCAAATGGATGCAGTAAACGTGGCCAAAAGATGAAGTCCCATCATTCAATGTACATGCGAAACAAGTGCAATGTGATCAAAACACAAACAGTCTTGCTCTTAAAGAAAGCTTCGATGTCACCTGGAGTGCACAAAAATGCAAAAGTAGCAAATTAGTATCTTTATTGTCATTGCACAGTGTACAATGTACAAGCCCAATTCCAATCAAGTTGGGACGTTGTGTTAAACAGAATACAATGATTTGCAAATCATGTTCCACCCATGTTTCATTGAATACACTACAAAGACGAGATATTGAACGCTCAAACTGATCAACTTCATTGTTTTGAGCAAATAATCATGAACTTAGAATTTGATGGCTGCAACACGTTCCAAACAAGCTGGGACAGGCAGGCTCATGTTTACCACTCTTTGTTACATCTCCTTTTTGTTTGAACAACATTCAATAAACGTTTGGGAACTGACGACACGAATTGTTGAAGCTTTGTCGGTGGAATTCTTTCCCATTCTTGCTTGATGTACAGCTTCAGCCGTTCAACGGTCCGGTGTCTCCGTTGTCGTATTTTACGCTTCATAATGCGCCACACATTTACAATGGGAGACAGGTCTGGACTGCAGGCAGGCCAGTCTAGTACCCGCACTCTTTTACTATGAAGCCACGCTGTTGTAACACGTGCAGAATGTGGTTTGGCATTGTCTTGCTGAAATAAGCATGAAAAAGACGTTGCTTGGATGGCAGCATATGTTTCTCCAAAACCTGTATGTACCTTTCAGCATTAATGGTGCCTTCATAGATGTGTAAGTGTAAGTGCCATGCCATTGGCACTAACACAGCCCCATACCATCACAGTTGCTGGCTTTTGAACTTTGCTTCCATAACAGTCCGGACGATTCTTTTCCTCTTTGGCCCAGCGGACACGACGTCCAACAATTTCCCAAAACAATTTGAAATGTGGGCTCGTCGGACCACAGAACACTTTCCCACTTTGCATCAGTCCGTCTTAGATGAGCTCGGGCCCAGAGAAGCTGGCGGTGTTTGTGTGTGTAATTGGCTTTTGCTTTGCATAGTAGAGTTTCAAGTTGCACTTCCGGATGTCGCGCCGAACTGTATTTACTGACATCGGTTTTCTGAAGTGTTCCTGAGCCCATGTGGTGATATCCTTTACACATTGATGTCAGTTTTTGATGCACTGGCGCCTGAGGGATCGAAGGTCACGGGCATTCAATGTTGGTTTTCGGCCTTGCCGCTTACATGCAGTGATTTCTCCAGATTCTCTGAACCTTTTGATCCTATTATGGACCGTAGATGATGAAATCCCTCAATTCCTTGCAATTGTACGTTGAGGAACATTGTCCTTAAGCTGTTCGACTATTTTCTCACGCACTCGTTCACAAAGAGGTGAACCTCGCCCCATCTTTATTTTCTAAAAACAATAAAGGTTATCAGTTTGAAGATGAAATATCTTGTCTTTGTAGTGTATCCAATGAAATATAGGTTGAACATGATTTGCAAATCATTGTATTCTGTTTTGATTTCTGTTTAACACAATGTCCCAACTTCATTGGAATTGGGCTTGTAAATGCACTTCATCCAAATTAACGGCCGACTGTCTTGGCCCAATTTAAGATGGACGAGCATCACCACGTTAACATGGATACTTGACTTCTAAAGCCGTCAATGGCAGTGAATGTGTCAGGAACATGTCATTTTGCTGTTGCTTCCCAACCACCATGCTATGAGAAATGTGCCAATTTCATGTAACTGGTCTGAAAATGTACTCCACATAATGTGTCCTTGTTCATCCATCTATGCCAGCGACGTATAGTGACAGGCAGAACAATTAAATGCTCTTCCACTTGGTGTGTATTGTCATTCCTACAACAGAACTTTGTGATAAAGACCCACAGACCCACATATCACACCAAAGATTCTGAGTCAAGATCAATATTATTTTAGCATATATACTTTTTGGACATTTTTGTGTGGTGTGCCTGGAGATGTTTCTAATGTAAGAAAGACCACCGGCCGTCTTAAAGCGTACTGTTTGTTCGCTCTCCGCAGACGACAGTTATCGAGTACGTCAAGCCATCAGACTTGAAGAAGGACATGAACGAGACCTTCAAGGAGAAGTTCCCTCACATCCTGCTGACGCTCAGCAAGATCAGAAGGTACAAACGTTGCTCCGCTGCTTCTTCAAACCTTCCGCGCTCTAGGCGGCGTTCAAAAAAAGAAATCAAATCAAATCAAATCAAACCCCTACCTGTCCTCCGCCTCAGCCTGAAGAGGGAGATGCGGGCGCTGAGCGAGGAGTGCGGCCTGCAACCGGTCACAATAGCGATGGCGTTCGTGTACTTTGAGAAGCTGGTGCTGCAGGGGCGCCTCAACAAGCCCAACAGGAAGCTGGTGGCGGCCGCTTGCGTGCTGCTGGCTGCCAAGATCAGCAGCGACCTGAGGAAGCCCGAAGTCAAACAGCTCATCGACGTGAGTAAAGCGAAGACGCGCGGCGGCATCCGATCCCCGCTGATGATGATGATCAAGGTCGAAGTGCAAGGAATCAGAACAGGGGTGTCCAAAATCCACTCTTTTTTAGCAGCCAGCAGCATATTGTTAGCCGAATAGCACGATTGCCCGAGTCATTTTGAACTTAATCTCGCAATAGCAATATAAAATACCAACGTGCTTTCCAAAAAAGACGTTTTCAGTCAGCTCATGGTAATCTGCAAAGGTTGAATTGCTTTTATTTGTTTCAATGTTTAAAGATGACTGAGGCATCTTAGGCGGTTAGGCTACCAAAATACGTAGTGCATCGGCACGGCCTGGCGATTGCGGAAACGTAAATTGTGAAAGCTCGCGATATCCAATCTTCGAATGCGGAATCGCAGCAGTTCCGTTGCGGGCCTCAAAACGCACTGTGACATTTCCAGGTGAATTGAATTTCACCGAAACTTTTGAATCCACGTCCAACAGGTCAACGTTTCAGTACTTTTTGCACAACGAGATTCAGATTAGGGCCCGAGCGATATGGATTTTTTGGAGGGCCATGCTGATTTCCAATATTGGGCACAAACAAATCAGATAGCCGATTACTTGTTTAAAACAAAAATAAATATATATATATATATATATATAAAATGAATCTGCTCCAGCTCGCCTGTGACCCTAATAAGGACAAGCAGTACGCAAAACGGACGGATGGATGGATGAATAATATAAATTCTTTTTCGGTCCCTTAGCACTTACAACAACAATATGAATTACAGGCAGAACAACTTTGAGTTTTTGTTTAACTTCACAACAGAGAGGAATTTTCAAGTACAAACAAAACACGCAAATGCAAAATCTGGTTGACCTTCTCATTGTTGTAGGCGGTGGATTTAAGAACACGCGGGATACGCTGTTCTCCATTTCCACATGTTGCTGATGCAGGTAGAAAAGGAGCAAAAGCAACATCGTGCTCACGAGCAAGTGCAACACGGCAATCCGCCGTTGCTGTTGTCAAAGTTGGCGTGCGCGCACGGGAGAAAAGATGCAAATTAGGTCGAATGGAGTCAGAGATCCCTCGAGTGGACGTCATTCGGCACAACACTTCACAGCATTTAGTGCTTCATAAGAAATGAATCTCCAAAACTATTCTTTTAAAAAGGGCTAAAACCGGACAATATAATCGGCTGGCCGCTAATTTGGACCCCCCTGATTTACCAACTTGGAAGTAGAGAACCACCTAATCACATCCCTTCCGTTCCCCCGTTGTTGCCGGGCAGAAACTGGAGGAGCGTTTCCGTATAAACAGACGAGACTTGGTTCCTCTGGAGTTCCCCGTGCTGGTTGCCTTGGAGATGGGACTCTACCTGCCCGAGAGCAAGGTCATGCCGCATTACCGACGGCTGGTGCAGCAGGCGTAGACTGCGGCGTGCCACGCACTAGTACGCCATTACGACGACGACTAGTGCCACTTTTGGCCTCATGGTACATGGACCTGCAGCTGGATATCAGGAGCATTTGTTCGATATCCGGCTTATGTACCGCCTTTGTTCTCACTAGTACGTCAATTCAGCGCACAAGTTAGAATGACTGTCTTACTAGTAGTAACGTTTTTTCCTACTACTCCATGGCATTTCTGCACATTTCTTCGTAGGAAGGACGGCGACATGCGGTGAGGTTCATGATTGGTGAGGCACTGACTAGTCACATGACATCTGGAGCTCGATGAAGCTCAAGTCAACACGGCCACATGCTGGTTGTGGCACCGTACATGCCAGACTCCACTGTGCACTTTTAGTGGCTTTTCTGGTCGATAAGAAAGACGAAAGGTCACACTTTCATGAAATATATTAGTCTGTTAAACGTCAGTAAGTGCGTGATAAAACGTATATTATTGGCGATGTAATGAGGAAACACCAATGTCTCTTGTGTGAAGCCACGGACCAATCACAGCCTGTCTGAATGGATGTGCGCGTGGTCTCTTGAAGCATCGTGGGAGCGGTGACTCAACGTGACTCGGAGCTGCGCTTCCTAAGCATTTGAACAGGAAACAGCAAAATTCCGCCGTTTGAATGAGGACATTGGATTGAAAAAGAAAATCGATGTAAAGCACGGACCATAGAACTAAAATGGAGCAATTTAATGTCCTCATAAGGTTTTATTTACTATTCACATGCAGTGGAAAGGAAAGACCACCAGGGGACAGTGAGGCTCCTCCTCACTTGCCTACCCTGACTGCACGTCACTGTTGTAGGACCGCTTTGGCATACTAGTGGGACAACTACATTACAATTTAGGTAAAACTGTACGCTAGTTGACATCTCTGTGCTACTAGTACTATGAAATTCTACTTAACATTTAGCACTTCTAGGGCGGCACGGTGGGCGACGGGTTAGAGCGTCAGCCTCACAGTTCTGAGGACCGGGGTTCAAACTAGAATATTATAAAGTGACTATCAGAATGCTTACTATATATATATATATATATATATACACACACACACGATGACTACTAGTGGTTATCAAGGATAATGGCTTTCCACATTTGTGGATGTTGCACCGTGACGGTTCAGCTTTTTTTTTTTTTTTTTTTTAAGATCTCTCTTAAAGGCACTGTGACACTGATGCAGTTTGAACCCTTTGACTAAACACTGAATGCACATTATTTTATGGCAGCTCTGTGTAATGTTGATTACTGTGTGTACGGTATTTCGTGTATGTTGTGCACAATGCGTCTGTGTGTATCGCAGGCACGTTTGATTTCTCAGGAATTTTGCTTTGTGACATGTTTAGCTGTCATGTCAAAGCAAAGCAGTGTGATGGCGTTAAATGTGAACGTGCAAACAAAGTGCCTACAACTCCCGTGGAAAGAATTGTGTTAACTGTTGTGTTGTGGATGATGTTTCAGTCCAAAGAACTTTTCGTTTTGCGAAATCACCCTCAAATATGTCTCAACTGCTGAAAAATGTTGCTGAATGTTGGTGGAAAACTGGTCAAATAAATCAAATGTTTTGTATTGTGCCAATGTGTTTTGTTCCCCTTCAAAATCGTTAATACATTCATGATGCAAATGAATCAATTACAATGTGTTGCCGTAAGCCTCTTTCACACAGATCCCCCAAATTACGTGTCAACCGTTCACACTGTGATAGCAAGAATTGTCGTTCGGACTACTTGCTGTCTCGCCACAGTGTCTGCTTGGGAATAATCACTGAAATAAAAACGCCGTGATTAGATTTCGTTCGGGTCCTTCATCGAATCCACAGGTGTCAAACTGAAAAGTTGTGCTGCTGTTCAGGCAACGTTTTGTTTAATGCTTCTTAGTGTGTAGGGCACAAGTACAACACCGATTGAAGTCATTGTAGTATTTATTATTTAAATGTGTTACAGCTATGATAGACTCAAACCCTATCAGTCCAAGCTCATGTCCTCGTCGTCATCCTTTTTGTCTTTGGATTCTCCATCCTGCTCGGACTTTGTCTCAGTCTCCATTGCTTTTGCGAAAGCCTCCAGATCTGCAAACAATGTTTTGTGTATGTCAAGGATTCTGCCTCTAAAATGATGTTCCATTTGATTGACAGTGTCCAGAATGTATTTGGGTGTGATATATATATATATTTAAATGTGGTTGTAGAACCGCACTGTGTTAATGCTGTTGAAGTGTGTCAGTCGCACTGAATCAATCCCAAGCAGTGATGAGGCACGATGCGTACGGACCCACTGACCTCCGTTGTTGGCAGCATCCACAGCCTCTGTAGGCAAGCCGAACTGGTTCATCAGAGGCCCCAACTGCCCTGACGCCAAAGCGCTGCTGAACATGCTCATCGCCTGCAGGGAGCAAATGGAAATAAAGACTGAGGCTGAGCGCAACACTTTAGGATAACGAGAAAACGTGACGCTAAATTGAAATACGGTCAAAGTCATTTCAATCTACAAGGCGTCTATTTGAAAGGTGAAATGACTGGATGTTTATTGATTGAAAAGAGTTGCTATGTATGGCAATAAAAAAAATCATTAGAATGTAAGGAATCAATTTGATGTGTGCGCCTTGGCCTCCTGGGGGCAGTATAGAACCCCAAGTCAGCTGCTGTAATACGAGTTATTTGCAGAGGATAAAGAATATGCCTGTTCAAATATTTGTTGCTTAATAATTTCGTTAGCACATCTATGTCGTTTTGCATTGTTAGCATTAAGCCGAGCCGACTTTCCTTGAGGCAAAGCTTTGCGGCCGTTTTAAATTCCCTTTGTTTTATGCTCACTTTGACAGGAAACAAACTGGGAGTGGCATTGAAAAACCTGAAGGAAATATTTTCGAACGATGGTTTGTATCGGTATCTCGAAAAACTCGAGAGTCTGGTCAACTGTATTTCAAGGCACCATTGTATACCGTCGAAAGCGGTGGCTATAAACCTCGGATTCTACGACAGAAGGACAATCTGTGAAACAGCGGCGGCGCGAACGATGAGCCCATGATACAACAGGGAACACTGTAGTCGGATAAGATTCCAAAAGGCCTATAAAACATGCCAAAAAAGGGAGGGAACACTTTGCCTGCTGAAACTGCGGCGAGCTGAGCGTGTTGTGGAGCTCGTCTGTGCTCTGGAGCAGGGACTCCCCGCTGGGCAGGAAGGGCATCAGCCTCTGCTGCACGTCAGGATTGGCCAGGATGGGAGCCATCACCTCTGGCGTCAGGGCACTGGCCAGGTCCACTGTGGGGAAAAACAAAGTTGGTCTGGACCACATCTTCAAAATGTACACACAAAAACGATTCCAGTGCAATTTTCCTTCACTTTTCACCGAATCCCGTGTTAGCATTAAGTGAACAATTATTGTATATTTCCACGTGTGTCACAATTTGCCATGACTTCTAATTTTAAATTGAATTTGTCGTCAACAATCTACTGTATATGAGGATGATGTTTCAACAGTGTTCACGGCTCTCCGGAGGAAACCAGAAGTATGAAGTGAATTGTGAGCAAAATGAGTTTGACGCCTTCTTGAAAGCATCGTGAGATGACTGCCACCCTCCATAAGTCAGCAACAGAACAAGAAAAAGCATTCGCACGTTACCAGATAAGAACAGTTTACGCTCAAAATTTCAAAAACGGAAACCCAATGGTTGGGAAAATTGTCAAATGGCTCAAGCAAATGTTCAACTACCATTTACCTCGTTCAATTTGATTCACTTTTTTTTTTTAAATCAAAATCAATCCTGGACTATTTTTATTTTGTATTTGAAGTCTATTAAATGAGAATTAAAAAAAAAAAAAATCACTGCCGTGTACGTTTAGATTTGTCAAGCGGAATCCACTGACGAATATACACGTCAAGTGTGTTTTTCAACGGGGGTGCAAAGAAGAGGGTCTCGTCCGACTCGTCTGTCAAATTCAGGTTTGTCGACCGCTGTATGAGTAACAAAACCCTGTCGACGGCGGCATTGCATCGCTTCAGCTTTGACATCAGCGCAGCTTTTGAGCGGAAGAAAAGATTAAGCAGTAAATCTCGTCTTATGTCGGTCGAGAAATTGGACAAGTTTAGGCACCTCGCGATTGAACAGAATATGCATATTTGTATGGTGCACAGAGTATTTCACAGTAGTTAGTAGAACGCTTGTGTTGCATTCGCGAGAAAAGATGAAGCAGTTGACGGAGCGAGCGGCAAAAACTCTGCTCGAGTCCCTGCCCCATGATTGGCCGAGTACGACAGCGGCCTCCTCACCTCCAGTGCCGCCGGCGGGCACGTTCATGGTCGCCAGGATGCTCTGCAGGTCTCTCAGCTGGATGGGCTGCGTAGGGTTGCTCGCCGCGGCCGACACGGCGGGGGTGGGCGTGGGCGGGGTGCTCGCGGGCGGGGAGGCCGCAGAGGCGGCGGAGGGATTGACGGCCGCGGCGGAAGCCTGGGAGGCGCCGGGGCGACTGGCGGCGGATGTCGAGGTGGGCGTGACCGCAGTAGATGGGCTTAAAGGAGAAAAAGAGGGGGGGGGCTTTTAACATCATTGTAGCATTTTTAAATAATGTTTGGGTGTAATGTCCGGACACCTTGTGGAGGAGTTGCTGGTGGCAGGAACGCTGCTGCTGCTGCTGCTACTGCTGCCGCTGCCCAAGAGGTTGGCCAAGCCCGGACCGGCGAGCGCGCCGAGACCGCCTGCGAGTGGCGCACGCACCTCCGTTCGTCACCCGGCATCACAAAACCCTTCGCGTCGCTCCAGTTGGATCATACGTACCGATACCGCCGAGTCCAGCCGGTCCGATCAGCTGCATGAGCTGGTTGTGGCTCATATTACCCAGAAGGCTCTGCAGGCCACCCTCGCCTTCGCCCGAGAACAGAATGTGTCACGTGTTGCACGCAGAGGTGGCAAAAGCAAAAGTACAAGTACAGACACTAAACACTAGTCCTCGTAATACTCTAGTATTCATTGCAGCCCGACTTGTATGTGGTTTTTCAGATGAGCCGGGGAATTTTTGAATGCTGGTGATTTTGCCACACAACATTCTTGGAACAAACAATTCTCTTAAGGGCAAAGAGGGGCAATTTCTTGATTTTCCGAACCCGTTACCGTCCAGGTTAACGCTCCATGCTGGTTGCCGGCAGCGAATGAGTCTTTTTTTTTTTTTTTTTTTTTTACATCTTTTTGAGTTGTCATCATCGGCAGAGATGGAAAAATGTAACAAGTCTATTTTGACAAAGTTTAAGTAGATATCTGTTTTCAAATGTAGAAAGTAATAGTAAAAATAAGTATAGCGCAGATACCTGAAAAATCTACTTACATTTTAAAAGTCACGGTTTCCGATCAAACTTTCAATCGGCCGTATGAGCCAATCAGTGAACTCTCTTTTGAGTACTTCCATACTTAACTTGTTTTCAAATCTTGGTAGAGAAAGTATGCAAAAAGAAAAGAAAAATATGCAAAACGTGCTTACGAAGAGTGGAATGAACATTTACAAGCGCCAGTTGCAACTGTTTACAACTGGTGAAATAAATACTAGACTCGGTACCGAGGCACTTAACATGGCTAACTAGCATGGTTAACATCAGAATCAGAATCATTTTTATTTGCCACTCTTACAGTTGTAGTACATTCGGACTTTATTTAGAACAATTCATTTGTCTTTTTACATTTACTAAATGTACCTACAGAACCCGTTCAATGGGAGAAAAAAAAAAAAAAAAAAAAACAGTTGTTATACAGTTTAAGAGCTGTAATTGCAATACTTGAATACCGCAAAACTGTGATAGTTTTCTTTACTGTGTGTGTGTGTGTGTGTGCGTGCGTGTGTGTGCGCGCGCGTTTGTCTGCGTGCTACCTCCCAGAGCGGACAGATCATGTCCCCCACTGCCGCCGCTACCCAGAGTGCCAGGCATGGGCGGGTTGTTGAGATACTCATTCACTTTGCGACAGTACTCCTCATCTTTGTCGGTCTTGGCTTCCTGAAATCAGAACAGACTCGTATGCAAAGTGCGAGCCAGAAGGAGACCGAGAGCGAGACCGAGAGCGAGGTAGGCCACCGGGCAGCGTACCTGCATCCAGAAGAAAAGCCTTTTGGAGCCAGCTTTGAACTTCAGTACGTAGACACGTCCAGTGGTGCACTGGCTGACCCGTTTGAACTCGCAGTCATCGGGGAAGATGATGAGGTCCTGCATTTGAGCAAATGGCCACATTTAAAACCCTTTCCAGTCAATATAGTGGACAGCTATTCAAAAGTGGTGCTCTGTATGCATGAGTCTCTTGAGCATTTGTCGCTACAATTAATGCTAAGGTGTCATCCCGTACACTGCCACCCAGCCTCGGTAGTTGAATCAACTTACCCGTTCAAATGTAAATTACGGCCGGCAAGCTGTCTCTCTTTTAAGCAAGTGAGTTACTTCACGCAACATCTTTTCACCTGACACTCAGGTGCGTCAAACTCATTTTTGAGGCGGGCCACATTACAGTTCGGTCAGCCTCAGAGAGCTGTTATGACTGTGAAATCATATCAATGTTTAAACGCCTCATCCTATTATTGCATATACCGAACAAATGGATGGATAACTAGTTTGGAAATCAGAAGACAAGGATAATAGTTTGTTGAACCATTGTTCACGTTACTGTAAAAAGGAGTTTGGGAACAAAAATGCTGTATATATTATTTATCACGTATGACAATTTGAAATTTTGGTACAGATTTTAGCAAAATTCATGCAAGTTGCCATACATGATATGCTTTCGTGGGCCACGGAAGGTGATGTGGCGGGCCAGATGTGGCCCCCGGGCCCTGAGTTTGAGACACTTTTCCACATTCAAACTACAGCAGCAGAAAATACATTCAAGCCATTTTTTTTTCTCCCCCCCCCCCCCCCAACTGCTCTGCCTCGGTCAAATGACGTGACGGTGTGTTTTGCTTCCCGGAAGTACAAACGACTAGCTGTTTTGAAAAGGTCCATAAACGACGCCACGTACGTCATCCACATTGCCAGTGGTGCGATCCTTCCAGCAGAAGTGGATGAGCGAGTCGTCCGTCTGCTGGACGTAGACTTGACCTTTGCGCTTGTCGGGCGTCACCGTGCTGCCCTTCATGGTCATCTTACCAGCTCGAAACTCCACCAGGTACTTGCTGGAGGAGCCGCGGGAGCCGGACACCATGCTGGGGAACAAAGCTCCAGAGGCCATGATGATGACGACGATGTTTTTCAAGAAAAGACGACGGCTGCAGGGCACAGAAGACCAAGAAACACTCAAATACTGCTGTGGATCAAAAAATGACAGCGGTCGAAGGAAAATAAATCTGATTTTGTACGTTTTGACCACGTATTGTACGGATAGCTTTGTTGTTTTCACATTTTATGGCGATTTTACGACCGCTCTCACAGGATGACGCTGCATCTTTGAAGCCAGTCCGCTGTTCTCACCTTACATTGCTTACAACATACAGTATGTGTGTTTGTTACATTCTAGGCACGAAAAAAAACAAAACAAATCGAAAATAAATGTTTTAAAAGATTTTTTTCTACTTACGGTTCTCGAGCGCTACAACGGAAGAGCAGCGATGTGAGTTAAGTTGGTTATGATTGGGATACACGGCCACGTGATTTAATGTGATTGGCCGAGCTGAGCAAGGACTGATTGGAGTACAGGGTCACGTGCCTCACTGTGATTGGCCGAGGTATATATATATATATATAGTTTCTAGTAGGTTGACGTCGCACTGTTATAGTCTGTGGTGAAAAAAACGTCTGTTTTAAACATAATTCAAATATTTAAGGTTTTATAATAGCTATATGTATATCCAGCCATCCATCCATTTTCTGAGCCGCTTCTCCTCACAAGGGTCGCGGGCGTGCTGGAGCCTATCCCAGCTGTCATCGGGCAGGAGGGGGGGGTACACCCTGAACTGGTTGCCAGCCAATCGCAGGGCACATAGAAACAAACAACCATTCGCACTCACATTCACGCCTACGGGTAATTTAGAGTCTCCAATGAATGCATGATTTTGGGATGTGGGAGGAAACCGGAGTGCCCGGAGAAAAGCCACGCAGGCACGGGGAGAACATGCAAACTCCACACAGGCGGGGACGGGGATTGAACCCCGCACCTCAGAACTGTGAGGCTGACGCTCTAACCAGTCGTCCGCCGTATGTATGTATGTGTGTACGTGTATATATATATATATTTTTTTTTTTACCGAGAAATATATATATATATATATATATATATACACACATATATGTGTGTGTGTATGTATATATATATATATATATATATATATATACACACATAATATATTTAAGAGGTGTTATCATTGGATTTGTGGAATACCCTATTATAAAACACACATATACATATAATATATATACATATATATATATGTATGTGTATATATATATATATATATATATGCAATATATTTAAGAGGTGTTATTGGATTTGTGGAATACGTTATTAGAAAACACACATACATATAATATATATACATATATATGTGTGTATATATATATATATATGCACATATATATATATATATATATTTTGTGTGTGTTTTACAATAACGTATTCCACAAATCCAATGATAACACATCTCTTAAATCATAGTGCCGGATTATGTTTATTTACTTCTTTTTATACTAAAATATAAACGTTATGAGCCATCTCAGTTGTGGTTCATAAATGTATTTTATTGGCATCTTACAAGTATTTATGGGAGTAGTTCTAACTTTTTTTTCCACCAAGTACCACCTCAAAAAATACTTGGTTCTCCAAGTGCCACCATCATGACAAAAAAATACAATACAGTAGTGTACAAGGCCTACGTGTTCAAAAACAAGGCAGAGGCTTTCTTTCTAAAATGTTATGTAAGATTAGCACTCACACAATAAACCTGTTTGAAAACTGAACGCTCACGTGTCGTCACCCGCCCAGTTCTACAAGATTCAATGCAACTATTTTACCGAGAAATACACCTGAACTGTACTCAACAACAACAAAATAAATAAATATACATACATACATATATGTATGTATTACACTTGTTTGTCATCGTCACATTGAATTTACAGATTCTTTCATGTACCACTACAGAGAGCCCAAGTGTCCCAATTTCAGAATCACAGATTCACGGTAATACAGAGTAAACAAATAACGCTTGACACAACCAGTTTATTTTCATAGTCCATATTTTTATTTTTTTAAGTATACCTGGTTTGTGTGTGGCTGTGTCTCATGTCAGAGGGATGATCACCAAACAGACAATATAAACTCTCATCATTTACAGGACCCAAACAAATCCTGCACCTTTAGTGTCTTCAGGGTTGAAGGTGCTTGGAACTCACATAAGCATTGTTCATCAAACAATATGTGCATAGGACAACCTGAGCCTTCTACTGTGCAGTTTTATGCAACGTCAGTGCTCAGAAACAATAATAATAAGCATGCTGCATCACATTCCATACACCCTCGCTCAGCGGTGATCATCACACGTCGGCTGCAAAGCTCAACCGGAATGAAATGTTGATACGTTTCACATTTCAGAAGGGTTCGCGGGATGGATCAGCTTGCATAGGTTCCAGCTCTGTTCTCACACAGGACTTTGGTTGTTGGAAGAAAATGATCTCAAATCTTCACTCCTATGTCCGAATTAATGGTTGTTACGTGAATATAAAGTCTAAAATATGTATCGTCACAGCTTTCGGTTAAACCTAAAATGCTCATAATCCCTTGACTTTGAGGGTCAATAGGAATCGATTTACAGTATTTCCCCTTAGTGCAGAAGACATTTTATGGCTTTAACATGTGTAAAAGATTAGCTTTGAATGTCATGCGTGCACCAAACATTTTACACACCATCAGAAGCAGCTGACAACAGATTTTAGCAGCCGTCGCATTTTACTGTGCAAGTAAATTTGGGGAAATGCAGCTCTTTTCTAAGTTTCCTGCTCGTGAAAGAAAACACGCATGCTGTCTTTAGAGTGGGTTAACCGGCTTTTAATATTCTATAACAGATTATAGAAAAATAGCGCATGTTTCTAAATAACCCCTGATATTTGAATGCGATTTGACAGAAGTACGCGGTGTGTATAAATGTAACATTGGAAGTTAGCACCTGAACTTAAACAGAGGCCCGACGGTATGTAGCTCACACGGGTGGTTGAAATCCGTTTACAGCTGTGTAACATTTACTCTATGTGGAGTACGATTAGTAGAGCATAGCAAAGGTGAGGACAGCGGGCATAAGATCAACATCTACAGTAAGTAAACTTACTCGAACCTTTCCCGTGGATGACATTCACCATCACGGACGCGGTCAGTTCAAACGCTACCGCAGACCCTCCCCCCATACGTCACACCTATTGTAAGATTCCGAGAGAAATCATCTACCATTGTCAGTAAATGTCGGGACAGTCGGCAAAGTTCCTGTCAAAGTATCCACCCTTGTACAGCCAATCCTCTGCGCCGGTGTGAGAGTTGGTTCCCGGCTCGAACCACCTGGAGGGCCATGAGCAAAATGATTTGGAATTAATTTTGTGTCACTATGTCAGCCTCCAAATCTACAAGCTTTATTTACTACTCAGCAGTTTCACAGTCATATCAACAGTAACATTAATCGTCATGTTTGGATCTGGTATGAAGTTGATTTTTTTTTAATCAGTGTTTAGCTGCACTAGTGGTTGGCAGGTCTTCGTCACAAGTCACGAGGTTCTGCGATGGAATCTCAGCTCAGGTCTTCCTGTGTGGAGTTTGCATGTTCTCCCCGTGTGTGCTTCCTCCCACATTCCAAAAACATGCAGAGTCAATACATTTGGTGAGTATGAAGTTATCCAATTTCACTTAATTGGTCCCAAAATTAACATTTATTTACTAAAAATAATGGGTCTTTGTTCATTTATCTGTGCCAATGATGTATGGCGACAGCCATAACAATTTCATGCTCTTCCACTAGATGGCTGAAGATACAATTAATTCTTTAACGCATCTAATTCAAAGAAAGTCCTTCTCCCTACCTTCGAAGTCCGTCACCCGCAGGCCTCTCCCTACCACATTGGCCCGTTAAATCCCAACATCCCCTCTGATGCTCCAATTCAAATCTCATTTCACAACTGAGAAGTAAAAAACATAAAATCTTTACAACAAGAGATAAATCGTAACGCAAGATGATGAAGAATAGAGTTGAGGTCTGAGTAGCGGTATTGCCCATAATCTGGATGATTGCACAGTGTTTCAAGCACATTAAATAATGCACAGTAGTAGTGTTCCAGACTGACACATTTGAATATTGCAGAGTAGATGGATAGAGGAAGCAAGGGGTCAGGGGTTAGACTGTGGAGTCAGTGTGAGTTTAGGGCGGTAATGGCTTTTGAGAAAAAAACGGCTTGTCCTTGCTCTGATACACCCGTTTGCTTTTTGCTATGTAAAGCGACTTTGAAAAGCACTAGACAGTGAACCCCTTCCTATTCGCGGTTCGTTCTTTTTGAATTCACCTTTTTAAATTTTTTTCTGGGGAACCTATGCCCAGCTCTTCAGCGAAAAAAATCTATTCCTTTTTATGCTCTTTCTGAAAGACCCTTATATGCAACAAAACATGTGCAAAAGCCCTGTCTACATAGAAAAGTAGTACAGTAATTGGTGTCATGGAAGTATGTTGAAGTGATACATCTGGATTGGAAGACAAGCTTTGTATGTCAGGAGCTAAGTTTAGCCTGGGTTGTCTTTATCGCATGTACATAAGCACTTTTTCTGAAATCAAATCTATTTTGAACTTCGGAAGATGAGTTTAGAATTATATTCAACGGTTTTGGACTCATAGTTTGTGGTGTATTTATGTTTTAAATACTGTATTATTATAGGCAATTCCAAAAATGTGCATGTGTGGGTGGCGTCAATTTATTTCCCCCCCCCCCCCATTATACACGGCAGGGCTTGGTGTCCATCCCTCGTAAATGTATTATATAAGTATTACTGTTATTATTATTCGGCGCGCGTCTTAGTGAAAGTGAGTTGGGAGCTCACCGATTTCCCCACATCACAGAGACGACATTCATTTAGGTGAACCTAGCAGTTGTTCGCACAGTTCCATACCTGGTCGACCACTCCTCCTCGTCCTTGAATCTCTCTCTGCGTGCGGCCCTCTGTTTCTCCTCCAGGCGCTCTTTCTCTGCACTTGCAGAATCTGTGCAAGTCCACCAAGTCAGGACTGCACAAGCAATTCAAAAAGTCTCAACCATCCCGACAACGTAGACCGCTCGTACCGATATCTCCGCTCTCCATGGCTCGGATGTCAGGCCTCTGCCGGCTGTCGGTCGGTGCCGGTCGTCGCTCCGCGCCGGGCTCCAGCTCGTTCAGCGTCACGGCAAAGTTGGTGAAGTTGTACATCTGAACGGGAGGATGAGGATTAGCATGAGCCACGAGATCTCAAAGGTGCGGGCACGTGTGGAACGCCAACCTGTGCCGAATGAGCAGGCCGTGGCGATATCCTCCAGAGTAAGGCGCTTCCTGGTATCACAGTCACAGTCTCTTGAACTGCATTCTCATCTTCACAACTATGTTCCTGTCCACACACACCAATCAATAACATCATATGTGGACGTACAGTACTTGATGCAAACAGCGGAGTCACAGAACTATACACATGTCTCAAGCAACAATGCATGTCATTGCAAGGCATTATGGGTTAGTGCTGGCAATGAGCTACTCATACACTACACTTTGGAACATAACAGCAGCAGTAGCACACTACAGAGACCGAATACAATGTTATACCCTTACCTGCTACTCATGCCACTGCATGTTATTGTGAAAGGAAAGAAAAATGAATTCACAGAATACAGAGTAGAAGACATGTCAAACATGGGAACAATCAATTCATTATGGGGAGTTGGGAGACTCATTGGCCAACTTAACTCTTAACTTGCATTTTCTTTGGGGGGGGGGGGGGGGGGGGGGGTGGCGAGGGGGCAAAGCAACAGCCATTGTCTTTCGAAATCCAACTCTAAGGTCTGCCATACACCGAGCAACGTGGCTGAACTGGACAATCGCGAACAAATTATAGTGGGCAAATCCCATCAGCACACCTGACAATTGACCCTCGCACATGTACCAACTGGCTGGCGGCTGCAACAGAAAAACTGGGATCCCTGTGGTTCTTATTGGGAAAAAAAACATTTGCAGCCTCCACAGATACTATTTTATTGAGGCACAAACAACATGGCCTGATTGTCAAGGAAGAAGCAGGTTGCCCTGTTCGCTGTAGCTATATTCTAAAAATACAAAGAGAGAAAACGAGAAATAAAAGACAGCGTATATTTGAGAGGCTGTTGGCAACGATGGCCGCATTCATTAACAGCACTTGCATTTAAGATACAGGGATTCTCCACACTTCACTTTTTAACAGGTACGTATGACCAATACTATCTCAAATCATCTTGCCTTATTGAAATGCAATTAATCTCTTCCAGCCTCTCCCCCCCACCCAAAAAAAAAAAAAGTGTAATGTGTTGTTTTAAAGGTCACGTATTTTACCAAACCAACATTTTCTAGTCTTTAGCATGTTATACTGTCTCCGTTGTGCCTCAGTAAACGTGAAATATGAATTGAAATCGTCCACGCATTATTGAGTTCCAGATGTTTTTCTGCCGTGAGCCCTGAAATCAGGTCCTTTGAATTTCTCAAGCTTATCTACGTCACTCGCCAAGATCCCCGCCTACTTCTACGCTTCCGAGCCAGCGCTGTCAACATAACAAACGCATGCTCTCACAATTGGGTCTTCTACACGGAGGCAACAGAACTGAGGAAAGGGGGAGGTCTTAGCCAAATATGGAAAAAACTGTTATAAAACTGGGTCAAACAGAAGTAGCTGTCAGAGGGGCCTTTCTGGACACTCTTATGACAAAACCAAGGTTTTGGGGGTTTTTTCCAAATGAAATTGACACTTTTATACTAAGTCCATGTTAGAGAGTCACTCTATGGAGGTCTAAATAGCTAAAATATGAGACCTTTCATGAAAAAAATAGCACTCTATAAGATTAACCTTTATTAAAACATACAGTAATGACAAGGTTAAATAGAATTCAAAAGAATTCAACAGTTTTTGTACTGCTTTCTGCTTCAATTCAATGCACATTGTGTTGCATATTCTGGTGTGTGCGGCTTGGCCACCAGGGGCAGTATGAGACACCCACCCATCCCTCCATTTTCTACACCGCATAGTTACAGTATACGGCCAAACTGTACATGTACATGACAGTCTCACCATATCAGTACTCAGTTGCATTAGATGTTTTTTTCGCAGAGGAGAAAGATGATCTGCTTGTGAGTATTGCTATAGTGACCGTCTACAGATGTCGGTGCTCTGTTTGTGTTCAAATATCCGTTGCTTCAAGGGTTCTAACACCACAACACAGATGTGATTCGTTAGCCTGTGCCTCTGGCGTTTCCTATTGTGGTTAAATTAGATTGTCGGTACCCCCCGACCCACCCTTGAGGACTTGCACGCTGCCAGAACGAAGACAAGAGCGTGCAAAACCCTCTCGGACCCTCCGCGTCCCGGTCACCGGCTCTTCCGGCTCCTCCTTCCCTCGGGTGGGCGCTACCGATCAATGCAAACGAGAACTAGCAGACATTCCGGCAGCTTCTTCCCTCTTGCGATCGACTTCTTAAACAGCTCCCCTACAATTCCATTGCAACATGCTGCCAATGTTTTTCTGTCTTGAGTTGGTTGTCACATTTCTGTGGGGCCAATGATACACGACTCGTGCACTCACTGTCGTCGTCTCGCCACGCTGCACTAATTGCATATCTGTTGTTGACCGATACTGGCCACTCATGCCCCATTTGCACACTGACTGAGGAGTATCCGCAACATTTGCACAATCGACATTGTCCCAGACTATCGCGCTACTCGTCACTTTAAACCGCATCCGCCACTCCTTGAAGTCTCGGCCCTCTTTGCACCGGACTATTGCTATATGAGTCATTCGAACTGCTCTAAGTGCTCGAGGACTCTGCATCTTTTTGCACAATTGTCACAAAAAAAAAATAATAATACAGTTGCACCGGCATTAGCAGATAACTAGCAACCCTTTATTGCTCAGCGACTGTTTTTCCAAAGTGTTCTCTGTCAATTGTTGTCGTACTAGAGCAGCTCCAACTACGGAAACAAATTCCTTGTGTGTTTTTTGGACATACTTGGCAAATAAAGACGAATCTGATTCCGATTAATCCAGCAGCCGAAAGGCAAAGTTAAGTGGTTCTTTTAAATACACAACCTGTAATTCTGTAATTATTATTTTAATTAGGTATAGTTGACAGGAAACCTCAACTTGGAGTGGCAAGAAATAGCTTAAAGCCTCTTTTTGAAGAATATTTACTAATACTATCTGTCAAACTCCTGCTTATTGTGAAGTGAGTTGAGTCACCACGACCATACGGTGCTTGTAGCTCAAGTTTGCTCCCGCAAGGCAAAGAAATCAGCCAGATGACAGCTTGTATCTCGAATAACTCCAAAGTTCTGTCACTCTTATCTCAAGGCACCACGGTATACTGCATTGGTATGGCTTGGCGGCGGCGGGCTGGATTGCTTCGTACCCGCAAACGTCTATTTTTGTTGTGAAGGCTCAAGTCATACGACATGGCATTTTTGTTTGGCCGTTAAATCTGCGATTCAAATTGCGAATTGCAGCAAATCTTGCAGTAGACCGTCTCCCACGCACCGCGCAACAGTTCAGTCGCTCGGTGTTTGGCATGCCTAAGGCGTTTTTAGCTCTGTATGACCAAAGCGATTCGGAACGGCACTTACCTGCTTCAGCTTTTTTGCGTCTGCTCCCGCCTTCTTGTGCGCTTCATAAACTTTGGGCTCCACGCTATACATGCACTCGGTCCACTTGCCGTAAATGACACGCCGTTTCTTCTTACTAATTAAGCAGCAGAGACATAAACCAGATGACAAGATTTCTGGCACACTGAACGCGAACGCGTCACCACCTCTTACCTGCTGTCTTGTATGTAACCTTCCACTTTGTGCAGCTCTTTTCCAAACATTCCACATGGTCTGAAGTTCAACACACACTTTTCTCCCGTGCTGAATCATTATCGTGAGCACAATTTCAGTGGTCTGCCATTTAAAAAGCTTTCATTCTTACAAGAAAGTATGTCACAGTACCTGTGGTTCACAATCTCAACTGTTCCATACTGCTCGATCCAAAGCTTTCCTATGATAACGTTATGCACGCAGCACATTGGGTTGGTCCATGTGTATGCTTCTTTATGTCTGAAAGAAATTTACAGCACCTTCAAGGCTAAGGTACCTTTTTAGTTAGACTAACCAGTCTAAGACAAAAAAGTTTTTTCTTCAACCCATGAGATAAGATCAGAGTATGAACACTTCATCACCATGCATTTCACTTCCTACACTGTCGCATTAGAGCAAAACATGGTGCAGTCAGACACCGGCGCTAATGTTAGCCTCGACAGGAGACGAAGAAGAACGCAGAGTTTGGTGGATGCAAACAAATAAGAATACAGAGGCCTGCTGTTACTGCTGTGTGTTAACTCCAAAACGTTAGTAAAAAGAAATACAAGACTGCTTCTTGAGAGTACCATGTTTTAATTTAAAACTATGACAGGACACAGCGACAGCAGTTGTTACTAAAGTTCAGTCATTTCCGACCGTCTGCTAGCTAGGCCGTGAAGGTGTCAGCGATTTGTGATTGAATAAGTGAGTCGGAGGGCGGGAAGTGAGGAAGAGAAGCGGGGTGTGTGTTGAAAGAGATGAAGGCTGACAGTTGGGGAAAATCGGGAGTCAACGATGTTTTTTTGGCATGATTACGGCCAGCAGTAATCATTCATTTTCGCAATAACGTGGTTGTTGAACGCCCACTGGCCGTCCTCGTTTCTGAGATGCTACAAAACTTTAATATTAGTTTTGAGTGTCTCCACACAGCCGACATGGCTCCTACATGAAAAGAATATGTCAGGCTGGGCATGTGGTATCGGTGTGTAACATCAAAGCATTTGTACGAGTACCGAGCACTGTACAGACGTACAGTATCCGTGGATCCCTAGTCCTGATGGCGATCTCTTACAGTTGAAGTTAGGACTAGATTTCCAAGACTTCCAGACTTAACATTTCCAGTTTCATAGACGGCACAAATCTTTTGAATTTGTTTTGACAGTCGCCAACTGTTTGAAAGCGCACTAGAGGACCTCATTGGAGCAGCAACAAGGGTCAACCAAAATGTATTTGATTTGAAAAACATATGTCATTGTGTCATATAAGCTGTCGGTGAGAAGTCTAGGAAATTCAGACAGACAAGGAGCAAAAAGAAAAAGAAATGAACACACCAAAGTTCAAGCACACTTCATTCTGGGCCAGCAGAGAACATTCAAAACATGCTCACATGCAAAGCACTAACGTGACCTCTAACACATTCTGAAACGAAGCCAACCAAATATTAATGAGTTCTCACTTCAATAACTCCAGTGTCATGGTGCCTTTGGGCTCGGCCTCCACACTTTTGCCCCAGAACTTGAGTTTGGGGTAAATGGATCCATGGAATGCAAATTCTTGCTTCAGAGACTCTGCGTGGAAGGCACTGATGGGTGGGTGGTGGCTCACCTGCTCTGAGATCAACCTGTAGCCGTCTTCTTCTCTATGGAAAAAAATAAAAAGAAATCTTTTGAAAAGATCATATCAATGAATATGCTTTTTTGTGTGTGTGTGGAAGCGCAAGCCTGCTCCAACATTCCTCAATACCTTGTGAGTTCAAAGGTCTCCCCCAGTAAAGGATTAAATGGTTTTCCAGTCCGTTCCCACTGAGATGCTACAGCTGAAACAGCGAAGGCAGCAACCACCTTTTGTGATGACAAGAAGCACAGTTAATTTTCAGTCATTTTGACAAAGTGCAATCTTTTATTATTATTGTAACCTGTGTGTTAGCTTCACAACGTGGTACAATTTCATGCATCCATCCATCCATTCTCTGTAACGCTTATCCTCACTAGGGTCGCGGGCGTGCTGGTGCCTATCTCAGCTGACATTTGGGCCAGAGGTGGGGTACACCCTGAACCGGTTGCCAGCCAATCGCAGAACACTGGTATTTCAAATCATCTTTCCCCATTGAAATGAATGGAAGTGCCATTCATCTGTTCCAGCCTCCCCCCAAAAATCCAACAAAAATGTTTGAAAACAGCACTCTATAATATCAAACTTTATAATAACATAAATAGAATGGAAGGAATCAATCAGTTGCCTCATGATTTAATGCTTCAATTCAGTTCTTTGTGCTGAGCCTTCTGGTGTGCCCGTCTTGGCCACCGGGGTGCCTCCTGGTGTATTATAGTCATACATTAACCACTACTCTCAGTGACTCAGTAAAGTACAATAACATTGGTCGTTTTCACAGAGGATAAAGACGATATGCCCGAGTATTGTTAAATTGTCCGTCTACGTGTGTTGTTCCACTATTTGTGTTCAAATATTCATTGCTTTATCGATGCTAATCGTTAGACCGTCTATGGGGTTTTCCATTATGTTATCATTAAAGTTGTTTGAAATACACAATGTGTAAGCCTCTTTGTTTGATGTTAACTTTGACAGTAATCATCAACTGGGTGTGGCATCAAACAGCTTAAAGCCAACTTTTTGGGATTATTTGTTCACTATCTGCTTACTGTCAAGTGAGTTGACTTTGCTGCTACAGCTCTTGTATCTCAAGTTTCCGCTCGCAAGTCAAAGCAAAAAAACAAATTCAGCTAAATTTCTCTGAAACACCGTACGTTAGGTCACACATATCTCAAGGCACCACTGCATTCGTAATAATTCTCTGTCGGGACACTTCTACATTATTCGTACACTCACTGTTTTATCACGCTGCACTATTTACCTATTGTTGTTGATTACTACTGGCCACTATGTGTTTGAAAACTCTGCACCATTTGCACAATTGTCACTGGACCAGATTAGTCACTATAAATAGCTCTAAATTGCATCATTTGCACAATTGCCATTATATCAGTATCACCACACGAGTGTACACTTTCATTGTTCAATGACTCTTCACACCTGTTTTTTTCGATTTCATCATAGTGGCTGTTTGTTGTCATACTGGAGTGGCTCCAACTACCGGAGACAAATTCCTTGTGTGTCTTGTAGCATACTTGGCCAGTAAAGATGATTCTGATTATTTGTGCAAACACTCCAAGTACTGACAGTCAAGGGAGTCATGAGTTCATCATACCTGCATGCGGTCTATGGAGTCAGGCAAACCGCAGGCTCTGCGGATGAGGTGAGTGTGTTCCATGTACTCCGAGAGTCTCTGGAGGAAGCTCAGTGGCTCATTAAACACAACCGGCATAGCTATTTTGGACAGCTCCTACGACAACAAAGGCACATTAACACTACAGTTTTGTTTTTGCTTTTCTTTTAAATGATGCAATTAAAAGGTTTTAAAAAGTGCAGTTGGATCCAGTGTAATGTTTCTCAAGTTATTTTGGTCTTTGTGATGATCCAAAAATGTGATAGCCAAACCAAATATAGCTGACTGAACAGAGACGTGGCCCAAGAGTTCAGTTACAATACAATCAAAGAGGAAACGAATCAGGAAAGGTGCAGGCAATACCTGTCAAATGGAGACTCGTGTATACACCAGTAAGCTTTGGTCATTGAAGGACAAATACTGTAATATTGAATATAACACAATAAAGAATACTCTGTGTTTGGAGAGGTCGGGTTATAAAACAGCTTTTTACAAAATGAATGAATTGTTCATCAAACCATGACGGGTCAAAATAAGCATACGCATTCCATTTGTCTTAAGTTCAAAATTCTAAAAGGTCAGTTGTTTTTTTTTTGTTTTTTTTTTTATGTTATTACCGTTTATGACTCACCATGCCGATACATTTCTTCAGTATGCTTGTCACACTGAAATTGTTTCTGGTGATCATTTCAGCAGGCAGACTTTTCCTGGTAAAAACAACAACAGAAAATGTTTTTTTAATTTCTATTGAACGAAAATAACCACTGTCACAAACTCATCTGCCAAAAGACCTGTTACATATTAGGAATGTTATGTGGTGATTCAATTATTTGGGTAGCATGAGGGAAGGACTACGACCGACTGGTTAGCACCTGACAGTTCTGAGGTCAGGCGTTCAAATGGTGTTTGCATACTCTCCGGTTACTCAGGCTTACCCCACATCCCCCCCCCCCCCCCCAAAAAAATAGCCTTTTAGGTTCACTGAAGACTAAATTATCCAGAGGTGTGAATAGGAATGGGAAGGCCCGTTTGTCTATAGGTATATGTGCCATGCGATTGCCTGGCGAGCAGCCCACGTCGCCGCCCGCCTCTTCCTGAAAGTTAGCTGGGATAGGGTCCCTCACACATGACTCTGATGGGGACAAGTGGTATCAAATACAGAGCTGCCAACTGAAAATGAAAATCACTTCCAAAACTATTTGTCTGAATTACCCTATTTTCTAAACTTACCTTACCAAGAACATTACCTTCAAACTCATTCACTGCCAGGCCTCCGTGTTAACATGGATATTTGAATTCAACAACCGGCAATGGGAGTGAATGAGTTTTTGAATAAATTATGGCTTCAATAGTTGTCATTTTAATGTTCTCATTAGCTCAACCTTGTAATGGCGGACTCAGTTGCAGCCTGAATCAAAGTCCCAGTATATGAGCTTTCGACGTTCCATCATCAAAAATATCTATGTTTATGGATTAATTCACATTTTGCCATTTCTGTTTTCAAACCGGCGGACGACTGGTTAGAGCGTCTGCCTCACAGTCCTGAGGACCGGGGTTCAATCCCCGGCCCCGCCTGTGTGGAGTTTGCATGTTCTCCCCGTGCCAAGGTGGGTTTTCTCCGGGCACTCCGGTTTCCTCCCACATCCCAAAAACATTGATTGAAGACTCTAAATTGCCCGTAGGTGTGAATATGAGTGCAAATGGTTGTTTGTTTCTATGTGCCCTGCGATTAGCTGGCGACCGGTTCAGGGTGTACCCCGCCTCCTGCCCGAAGACAGCTGGGATAGGCTCCAGCAGCCCGCAACCCTAGTGAAGATAAGCGGTAACTCCTCGATCTCCCTTTGTGACGCTTTCTTAGGAAGCATGCTAAGAAGTGTAGCTTATTCGCTACCATGGAGGCGATGATCAGTGACTCATTGACACCGGGCGCAAAGAGGACATTCACTTCTGTGGCTCGGCTGCCGGGGGGGGCGGAATAAAATAGCGTGCACCAAACAGCTGTTCATTGTGGACGCAACGGTATTGTCAGGTGCTGGTGATCGTAGAGTGTTTCAACTGAAGCATTCTGATACAAATAATAATTTCCTAACAAAAGAACACATTCTCTCCCATTTACAGTGTGTCCCAGAACGCTCCTCACGCATGTAAACGCATGAATGGTGGCTGCACTGAATCGGTTGCCAAATACGCCGTTTATTACTTGGATAGGGAGGCTCGTATATATTGTGTTCAGCCGGGTTTTGGCCTGGAAGTCCCACGCAAAACCTGGCACTCTTGAATGAAAATGAAATCGTTCACCGACGCCAGAATGAGCGTGCTCTCGATCACGTTCATCAAGCAGAAAGGAACCAAGTTCAGTTCACGTTCGCCCAAAATATGAAGCAGTTCATGAACTTTTGTTCGTTGAGCTCGTTCAGGTACAACACTGCGGATGGGTACCGTGCGTGATTCCTCACCTACGTCGCCACACTGCGGCGGAGCCATCAGTGACTTGGTCACTGCTGTCAAACCCCAGGGGGTCCTTGAAACTGATGTCCAAGGAATCATCTGACTCGAGTCCTGAAAAAAGACAAATCTTTTCGTTTGTGCACAACAAGCAATAAACACTCACAAGCCTTTGTAGAACTACAGGTATACTGCATCATACCAAGTAGGGGCTGGGAACCAACCAAAACAATAGGCAGGGCAGGGCAGGGCAGGGCAGGGCAGGGCACCACTCATACACAAGGAAAATCCATTGTGCTTTACAGAGAGTTTCATAAAAACTGATTATTACATTCATCCATCCATCCATTTTCTGTATCACTTATCATCATTTTTCATTCTTTCAAAGCAGTTATTATTGATTTCGTCTTAAGTTGAGGCCAGCACGGCTGAGGTGGTAGAGCGGTCGTCTTCCAACCCAAAGGTTGTGGATTCGAACATCAGCCCCTGTGACCATGTCCAAGTGTCCTTGAGCAAGGTGGTGAACCGCCAGATTCTTCTGATGCTGCGGCATCAGTACAGGTAGGTAATTGAGAAGACAGTGTTAAAGTGCTTTGAGTATCTTGGAGGTAGAAAAGTGATATACAAGCGAAATACCATTTACAGTAATCCAAGGATTTAAAGACACATCAAAGTGGACTATTCGATCTCCTTAATGCACAGCTGCAGACTTGATTGCAGGGTGAGGGTAGCAAAACACATTTGCTGGCACCTTGTGAGGAAAAGGAGGTGAAATTATCCCACTCAAGCAGAAAAGAAGAAAATAAACAGCTTACATCAAAACTACTAAAGGTTTCAACTTGTTTCAAGGTGACAGTGAATGTGCATTACCAACAACAGCAAGAGCCAGATGCTCTTGCCAGTAGGAGTAGCAGTGGCATTACTGTTAGTGTCCGTTCTCAGTTTCTGTGTTGAGCAAGCTTTCCAATGACATTAACCTTTTGGAAAATAGGATACAGATTAAGGACGTTAGGAAAGTTTTCGACACCTATGACTCAGTATTAAGAAGTTGGCCAGAAAGCTTTTAAAGATTCATAATAGCAACTGCAACCAACGATTATTTTGATAATCGATTCATCTGTAGATAATTGTTTTCAATGAATGGATGGATCAGATAAAAAAACATTTTTTTAAAAGTATCCCTCTTTATTTATACACAGACTATTATTTCAAAGTGAAAATAAATTGACTATGATTCAGTTACAGCCAGGTTTGGTCCATAACATGTCAGAAAATGGGCAAAAATGTTTCGCACTATTTTCCAATGTAAACGCAGATGTTTGCAAATGTCTCATTTTGATGAAACAAAAAGATAATCAATCAGTCTGCTTTCATGAAGGACTGCAGAAATCTGAGAATATTTACTGAAATGCCAAGGATTTGGACCATTTTAAAATAAACATGCTCTATAAACTACGGTGGCCAGGAAGTGCAAAACAATATAACAAATTGTGAAACACTTTTGCATTTCAGAAAACAGAAGAACAAAAGCCAAAACACTTTTACAGTTCAGAAAACAAATGAACAAAAAGTGAAACACTTTTGCATTGCAGAAAACACATTAACAAAAGCAGAAACACTTTTACAAAGGACGAAACACCCGGAAAGGGAACGTACCATTTCACAAACATTCTTAGAAATCCCACGCCCTTTCTCGGCAAGACCCGCCCCACTTCAACACGATTGGCTCCTGCATCGCGGGAAAGGTAGCATACGCAGCTATAACGCGATGTCCATCCTAAATAGCGATTGGACAACCCCAATTCCAATGAAGTTGGGACGTTGTGTCATGTTCGACCTACATTTAATTGAATATACTACAAAGACAAGATATTTAATATAATTATATAATAACATTTAATATTTAATGTTCAAACTTTATTGTTTTTAGCAAATAATCATGAACTTAGAATTTGATGGCTGCAACACATTCTAAAAAAGCTGGGACAGGTGGGTGGCAAAAAAGACGGAGAAAGTTGAGGAATGCTCATCAAACATCCCACAGGCGAACAGGCTCATTGGGAACAGGTGGGTGCCGTGATTCGGTATAAAAGGAGCGACCCTGAATTTCCCAGTCATTCACGAGCAAAGATGGGGCGAGGTTCACCTCTTTGTGAACGAGTGCGTGAGAAAATAGTCGAACAGTTTAAGAACAATGTTCCTCAACGTACAATTGCAAGGAATTGAGGGATTTTATCATCTACGGTCCATATCATCATCAAAAGGTTCAGAGAATCACTCCGTGTTAGCGGCACGACTGAAAACCAACATTGAATGCCCGTGACCTTCGATCCCTCAGGCGCCAGTGCATCAAAAACTGACATCAATGTGTAAAGGATATCACCACATGGGCTCAGGAACACTTCAGAAAACCGATGTCAGTAAATACAGTTTGGCGCTACATCCGTAAGTGCAACTTGAAACTCTACTATGCAAAGCAAAAGCCATTTAGCAACAACACCCAGAAACACCGCAGGCTTCTCTGGGCCCGAGCTCATCTAAAATGGACTGATGCAAAGTGGAAAAGTGTTCTGTGGTCCGACGAGTCTACATTTCAAATTGTTTTTGGAAATTGTGGACGTCATACAAGTCCTCCGGGCCAAAGAGGAAAAGAACCATCTGGACTGTTATGGACGCAAAGTTCAAAAGCCAGCATCTGTGATGGCATTGGTAACTTACACATCTGTGAAGGCACCATTCATGCTGAAAGGTACATACAGGTTTTGGAGAAACATGTGCTGCCATCCAAGCAATGTCTTTTTCATGGACACCCCTGCTTATTTCAGCAAGACAACGCCAAACCACATTCTGCACGTGGCTTCGTAGTAAAAGAGTGCGGGTACTAGACTGGCCTGCCTGCAGTCCAGACCTGTCTCCCATTGTAAATGTGTGGCGCATTATGAAGCGTAAAATACGACAACGGAGACCCCGGACTGTTGAACGGCTGAAGCTGTACATCAAGCAAGAATGGGAAAGAATTCCACCTACAAAGCTTCAACAATTCGTGTCGTCAGTTCCCAAACGTTTATTGAATGTTGTTCAAACAAAAAGGAGATGTAACAAAGAGTGGTAAACATGAGGCTGCCTGTCCCAGCTTGTTTGGAACGTGTTGCAGCCATCAAATTCTAAGTTCATGATTATTTGCTAAAAACAATAAAGTTGATCAGTTTGAAGATTCAATATCTTGTCTTTGTAGTGTATTCAATGAAACATGGGTCGAACATGATTTGCAAATCATTGTATTCCGTTTTTCTTTATGTTTAACACAAGATCATAACTTCATTGGAATTGGGGTTGTATATATGGACGCCCTGAACAGCGAGCCCGTATCGTCGTTAGATGCTGTATATACAATATACAGTGTATTGTCCTTGATCACGTCTCTTAAACCATAAAAAGACAGATGCAGAAGTAGGTTGTTAAAGCGAGAGGATGCTGGCGAGAATTAAAGGGAAAGCGCGGATATTTGCAAGGAAGCTGCCGGCTCCATTCATTTTTGAATGTTGCCAATTCAAATTAATGACGTTATAATTTTGAACGTCTATAAGAATGTCTGTGAACTGGGACGTTCCCTTTCCGGGTGTTTTGTCTTTTGTTTCGTCATTTGTAAAAGTGTTTTGGCTTTTGTTCATTTGTTTCCTGAAATGTAAAAGTGTTTCACAATTTGTTATATTGTTTTGCACTTCCATCCCACCATAATAAACAATTAATCAATTGCCTAGACTAATTTGATAATTAAGCGTGACACCTCCAATTCATAGCTTTCTTATTAATTATGCGATCAAAGTTATGATTACACCCCAGGATAATGTTGGTCTGGTCCATTGACATTTTACACGCATACACAAATATGCGCGTGTGCAACACACTTCTTGTTCAAAGAATATCTGTGTGGCAGTGTGACTCAAAATCGAGAATTGTTGGTCGAGTATCGGCTCTCATGAAAACGTGCGGATGGAGTGAAGCGTGGCGTGCCGTGCCGTGCCGTGCCGATGACACTTGACTTGACAGCTGTCGGGCCAGCCTCCCTCACCTGTCTCGGCGTCGTAAAACTCCTCCTCGCTGTTCATAATGAGTCGAAAAGACAAGTCGCGACGTTACTCAGTCAGAAGTCATGTTGAAAGCAACGGGCGAGCCGCCGGCCTGCACTCCCTGCGAACATCGCAGCCGGCCAAAACACAGAGAGAGGACGGACGCCGTTGTTACAGCGAGCGGGCGATACTTGCCTGCTGAGGCTAGCAAAGACAAACTAGCACTTAGCGACGGCGGAGAGTTAGAACGTCCGCAGCAACATTAACTCACGTTGCCGACGCGTTCCCAAACAAGTGAAGGGCAACCGCCAAACAGACGTGAATGTAAATACGGACATATACCTGTGAATCCAATGACAGAGCAGCTAGCAGAAACAATCGAAGACAGTTCAGTTCAGCCTCTGCGGATGGGCGGAGGTAGGTGGCGAGGACATCGTGATTGACGTGTGCGTCAGCCAATCACAGCGCAGTCGGAAGATTGTTGCTCATCATGTGGATATTAGTTTTATCAAGGTGCGCCACTGTAAATTAGATCGTTATATTAGTTAGTTATGGATTTCAATTATTCTATTCAAAAAGCAAAATTCATATATGACCTATTCACTGCATTGAGTTAAATATTTCATGATTTGATTTAAGTGATTTATATATTAAAAATGGCCTTCTGATGACCTTCTTCTTCTTCTATATATATATATATATATATATATATATATCTTCTTCTTTTCCTTTCGACTTGTCCCATTAGGGGTCGCTACACTGCGTCATCCTTTTCCATGTAAGCCTATCGCCTGCATCCTCCTCTTGAACACCAACTGCCCTCACGTCTTCCCTCACGACATCCATCAACCATCCTCATCATCCTTCGACCAATATACTCACTATTTCTCCTCTGGACGTGTCCAAAGCATCCAAATCCGCTCTCTCTAACTTTGTCTCCAAAACATCGAACATTGGCCGTCCCTCCGATGAGCTCATTTCTAATTTGATCCAATCCGGTCACTCCGAGAGCGAACCTCAGCATCTTCATTTGCTCTGCTTCCTGTTGTCTCTTCAGTGCCACTGTCTCGAATGCGTCCATCATGGCTGGCCTCACCACTGTCTTCTATACTTTGCCCTTCATCCTAGCAGAGACGCTTGTGTCACATAAAACACCCGACACCTTCCTCCACCCGTTCCAACCTGCTTGGACCCGTTTCTTCACTTCCTGACCACACTCACCATTGCTCTGGACGGTTGACCCCAAGTATTTCAAGTCCTCCACCCTTGCTATCTCTTCTCCCTGTAGCTTCACTCTTCCCCCACCACCCCTCTCATTCATGCACATATATTCTGTCTTACTTCAGCTAATCTTCATTCCTCTGCTTTCCAGTGCATGCCTCCATCATTCTAACTGTTCCTCCACCTGCTCCCTGCTTTCACTGGAGATCACAATGTCATCTGCAAACATCATGGTCCACAGGGATTCCAGTCTAACCTCATCTGTCAGTATCCATCACCACTGCAAACAGGAAGGGGCTCAGGGCTGATCCCTGATGCAGTCCCACCTCCATCTTAAATTTGTCTGTCACACCTACGGCACACCTCACCGCTGTTCTGCTGCCCTCGTACATGTCCTGTATTATTCTAACATACTTCTCTGCCACTCCAGACTTCCGCATGCAGTACTACAGTTCCTCTCTGGGTACTTTCTCTAGATCTACAAAGACACAATGTAGCTCCTTCTGACCTTCTCTGTACTTTTCCATCAACATCCTCAAGGCAAATAATGCATCTGTGGTACTCTTTCTCGGCATGAAACCATACTGTTGCTCGCAAATACTCACTTCTGTCCTGAGTCTAGCCTCCACTAGTCTTTCCCATAACTTCATTGTGGGACTCATCCACTTTATTCCTCTATAGTTCCCACAGCTCTGCACATCAACCTTGTTCTTCAAAATGGGCACCAGCACACTTTTCCTCCATTACTCAGGCATCTTCTCACGCACTAGAATCTATTGAACAAGCTGGTCAAAAACTCCACAGCCACCTCTCCTAGATGCTTCCATACCTCCACAGGAATGTCATCAGGACCAACTCCCTTTCCATTTTTCATCGTCTTGAATGCCTTTCTAACTTCCCCCTTACTAATCATTGCCACTTCCTGGTCCACCACACTTGCCTCTTCTACTCTCCCTTCTCTCTCATTTTCCTCATTCATCAACTCCGTGAAGTATTCTTTCCATCTAGCTAGCACACTACTGGCACCAGTCAACATATTTTCATCTCTATCCTTCATCACTCTAACCTGCTGCACATCCTTCCCATCTCTATCCATCTGTCTGGCCAACCTGTATAGATCCTTTTCTCCTTCTTTAGCGTCCAACCTGGCATACGTGTCACCATATGCCTCTCGTTTGGCCTTTGCCACTTCTACCTTTCCCCTATGTCGCATCTCAATGTATTCATTTTGTCTCTCCTCGGTCCTCTCGGTGTCCCACTTCTTCTTTGTTAACCTTTTTCCTTGTATGATTTCCTGTACTGTGAGGTTCCACCACCAAGTCTGCTTCTCTCCTTTCCTGCTAGAAGATACACCAAGTACTCTCCTGCCTGGCTCTCTGATCACCTTGACTGCAGTGGTTCAGTCTTCTGGAAGCTCCTCCCGTCCACCGAGAGCCTGTCTCACCTCTTCCCGAAAAGCTGCACAACACTCGTCCTGTCTCAGCTTCCTCCACATGGTTCTCTGCTCTGCCTTTGTCTTCCTAATCTTCCTCCCCACCACCAGAGTCATCTTACACACCACCATCCTATGCTGTCTAGCCACACTCTCCCCTATCACTACCTTACAGTCGGTAAACTCCTTCAGATGACATCGTCTGCACAAGATGTAATCCACCCGCGTGCTTCTACCTCCGCTCTTGTAGGTCACCTTATCTTCCTGCCTCTTCTGGAAAAAAGTGCTCACTACAGCCATTTGCATCCTTTTTGCAAAGTCTACCACCATCTGTCCTCCCAAGTTCCTTCCCTGGATGCCGTACTTACCCATCACTTCTTCATCACCCCTATTTCCTTCACCAACATGTCCATTACAATCTTTCCACCTGGTCTCCTGGACACACAATATATCAGCCTTTCTCCTAATCATCATGTCAACCAACTCCCAAGATTTTCCCGTCATAGTCCCAACATTCAAAGTCCCCACTTTCAGTTCTAGGCTCTGTGCTTTCCTCTTCTCTTTCTGCCGAAGAACCCGCTTTCCACCTCTTCTTCTTCTTCTTCGACCCACAGTAATCGACGTTGTTAATCCGGGCCACGACCGATCCGATATGGAATTCTTTGGATGAACGCTCATATTTGTTTGGCAAAGCTTTAAGCCGGATGCCCTTCCTGACGCAACCCTCTGCATTTATCCGGGCTTGGGACCAGGCTACAGTTTGAACTAGTTTTTGCCCCCCATAGGGCTGCACTCTCTCTCTCTCTCTCTCTCTCTCTATAAATATATATATATATATATATCCATCCATCCATCCATTTTCTGAGCCGCTTCTCCTCACTAGGGTCACGGGCGTGCCGGAGCCTATCCCAGCTGTCATCGGGCAGGAGGCGGGGTACACCCTGAACTGGTTGCCAGCCAATCGGAGGGCGTATAGAAACAAACAACCATTCGCACTCACATTCACGCCTACGGGCAATTTAGAGTCTCCAATGAATGCATGTTTTTGGGATGAGGGAGGAAACCGGAGTGCCCGGAGAAAAGCCACGCAGGCACGGGGAGAACATGCAAACTCCACACAGGCGGGGCCGGGGATTGAACCCGGGTCCTCAGAACTGTGAGGCTGACGCTCTAACCCGTCGTCCACCGTGCCGCCTGTATGTATGTATGTGTGTGTGTGTGTGTGTGTGTGTGTGTGTGTGTGTGTGTGTGTGTGTGTGTGTATATGTATATATATATATATATATATATATATATATATATATATATATATATATAATTGATTGTATATACAGTTCCAATAGAAAAAGTATGTGAAACCTATTATTACTGTATTTGGGAAGTTGCGGGAAGTTACAATGACAGACCAAAACCGGAAATAGAGTGACAAAACAACAAAATACTTTTGCCACGGTGCTGCACACCATAAACACAGTACGTTGCAGTGATGTACAATGTCGGTTGTAATTCTCTTGAAAAATGTGTTATGACAGTTTTTCAGTCTTGAGGATAAAAAGCCATTGGTGTCTGTCTGCATCAGCCAGAAAGCTCAACACAACAGGCGATTTTAAA
The DNA here is from genome assembly GCF_024500385.1 of Phyllopteryx taeniolatus. Lineage (NCBI taxonomy): Eukaryota > Metazoa > Chordata > Actinopteri > Syngnathiformes > Syngnathidae > Phyllopteryx > Phyllopteryx taeniolatus. Next base: position 12,642,367 of record NC_084502.1, on the reverse strand, counting down.
CACGTCACGGTCAGCCCGTATTGATGACGCCCAACTTTTTTGCTCTTCCCGGTATAAAACAAAAGAGGGAAAACTGTCGCCGGGATGAACAGAGAAGGAGACCGATGCGTAAAGAGTGCGCCCCGGAGCCAGAAGCCATCCTCTAGGTTGACTCAACAGGGAAGCGTCCAGAGGAGGAAAAAGGAGTCCACGTCGGAAAGAAGTTACCCTTTGCAAAGCAGACGGATGCAATGCAGGCTCTGATGACGCTGAGTGTGTGTCCTCCCTCTGCAGGTCAGTGTGGCTGAAAATGGGAAGCGGTTGATCCTGTGACGAGACCTCGCAGATCTCGATCGACTCCAGCCTGTGGGACGGATTTGTCATTGAGATTTAGTGATCTAGATACGAAAGTCCCTATGAGGCGTCCCCCAAACAAGAGTCAGCACACATTTTCACAAATGGCGTACACTCAGATTAAAGAGCAACGATGGGCTCCCTTTAGCTCCTCATGCTTCCTATCATGTGTCAGACGAAAAAGATGACACAGGGGAACACAATTTTGGTTGAGTTATGACTGCCAGCTGTTTCGAGCAAATTTTTGGGTGCGGAATCCAAAACTGATCTCACTTTTTCTCTATCATGTCAAGTTTTTGAACTATAGATCACCGTTTTCTAATAAAAAATATGAAAACAGATATGTGCTTGTTTTATAAAACTTTTCCAATATTGACATACAATGAAATATGAAAGAAGCTGTGGAGAAAACAACTTGACGTGCTAGAAAAAAACTGACTGCAATTTTGGAATCAGCATGCCAATTTTAGTTTTGCAGCATATAAATCGAACTCAACAGAATTGTTTTTTTTCGAAATTGTTCCCCGACTGGTTAGAGCGTCTGCCTCACAGTTCTGAGGACCCGGGTTCAATCCCCGGCCCCGCCTGTGTGGAGTTTGCATGTTCTCCCCGTGCCTGCGTGGCTTTTCTCCGGGCACTCCGCTTTCCTCCCACATCCCAAAAACAAAACATGCATTCATTGGAGACTCTAAAATTGCCCGTAGGCATGACTGTGAGTGCGAATGGTTGTTTGTTTATATGTTTGCCCTGCGATTGGCTGGCGACCGGTTCAGGGTGTACCCCGCCTCCTGCCCGATGACAGCTGGGATAGGCTCCGGCACGCCCGCGACCCTAGTGAGGAGAAGCGGCTCAGAAAGTGGATGGATGGATGGATTTAAAAACATGCGTCAGCTCATTTAGCATTTTTTTTTCAGCTCAAACATTAGCAAAGCTAGGGAACATGTTGTTTTGATAATAGTCGCTCGAGTTACTGCTAACTGGAGCGTAAACAACAACATGCAACATGTAACGTCCGTCCATCCATTTTCCGTACCGCTTTATCCTCACAAGGGTCGGGCGAGAGGCGGGGTACGCCCTGAACTGGTCGCCAGCCAATCACAGGGCACAACCATTCGCGCACACAATCAACAATTTAGAGTCCTCAATCAACCTCGCATGCATGTTTTGGGGATGTGGGAGGAAATCGGAGTGCCCGGAGAAAACCCACGCGGGCACGGGGAGAACATGCAAACTCCACACAGGCGGGGCCGGGAATTGAACCCGGGTCCACAGAACTGTGAGGCAGATATGCTAACCATTTGTTGATGTATTGTTTCCATACAAGCTCTATGCGATGTTATCAAAAAGGGAAACTATTTTGTGGGCATAAGATTTTCTTTTCCCATTGAAAAAATATTTAGTACTTATTTTGTAATGAAGTATTAAACTTTAATCAGTACCACTAGAGGTACGTGAAATACTCACTGAATTAAATACAAATAAAACAAAACCTATTGAAAACAATAAATACAATCATAGCTTGAGGCTAGTATGCAAACCGCTTTTTTAAACTTTTTTTTTTTTTTTTACATCCAGTACAGTACATTTAGAAGGACAGTACAGTTGTATTTAACTTGTAAGAGCCATACATTTGCATTTAACCTGCGAGAACATTCCCACTATTCAGGTATCGTATTTTGATGATGGTTATGGTAGATATTTTTTCAGCTGGTACTTGGAGTAAAAAAGTTTGCGAAAGAGCAGCCAGTCGACAGTAAACGTGGCTATATACGCATGCGCAGTATGGCGTCATTACGGCGCTCAAGTAGATGCAATTACATTTATAAACACTGGAGGCAGCAGGGAGCGCAGTCGCGACAAAAATCCGGCGGAAGTGACGTTGAGGTTACAACCGCTCAGTGTTTACTATTGGCGACTCCATAAAGATTTGGGGGGGGAAGAAGGCACTCGCACGTCCGTAGCTCATGTAACCAAAATAAAAGTTGTCCATCTGAACGACTGGTGCTCGTTGAAACGTGATGGCGGATCCTGCGGTGGCAACGGGCGCTTCGCTGGCTGTTGGCGGGGTGAGAAGCCGTCGAATGCGGCCGATAGACGAGCGACTTTGCAGGCTAAGCTAACCTTTGATGCACACTACGTTGGATAATAAATAGGAAGCACTATCGCATCATTCATCGGCGTGAGGAACCCATGCAGTGTCAAGTCGGGTTCAATCAATTGAGCATTTGACGATTGGCCAAGTACAAAATTTGCACATTCCTGTGCCCCGACACACACGTATGCCAATCCATCAGCTCATGACGTCATAGACGTAGCCATGAAGAGTTAGGAACCTCTTCTCATAGCGATTCATGAACCCTGTTCAAATCTAGGCTCAAATCGCACTCATTCCGAACTGTTTATTTACTTTAACAGCAGCTGGCGCCCATCTCAGCTAACTCCGGCCAAGCGGCGGAGTACGCCCTGAACTGGTCGCCAGCCAATCGCAGGGCACACATAGACAAACACTCATTCACACATGCACACCTACGGGCAATTTAAAGTCTTCAGTTAACCTACCGTGCGTGTTTTGGGAATGAATTAAAAAATAAACAGAGCATTCTGAAAGAGCATGCATCTCAACAGGACAGGTTTAATAAAAAATAGGAGTTCCAAATTAAAAGGTTTTGGGATCGTCGTTTGTTGTCTATTCACAGTTTCAACTACTAATATAGGCAAGTAGGACAATTTTTAGGGGGAGTTACTGACAGATTTTTGTTCTTCGTGGCTCAGTATTCGCTGGGTTTGTAGTCTGTAACCAGTGTTGCCACAGTTGCCTTGAAAAAGTAACTTAGTTACTTTACTGTTTACTTGAGCTTAAAAGTAACTTAGTTGCTTTACTGATTGCTTGATTTCAGAAGTAACTAAGTTAGAAAAAAGTAACATTTTAGAAGGTTTCAGAAGCTGCCAAGTGGCAGGACTATCACGTATCCACAGTACAAAAAGAGCATTAGCTGAACCGAATCCATAACTTGTCTAATGTACGCCACACAAGTTACAGAATGAGGTCACCAATATGAACCAATAACTTAAATATTTGTGTAGTTGAAGCCACATTAAATCAGCAACTTAGTGCAGACTTGAAATGACAACACAGTACACTAAGTACCTAAATGTAAACAAGCGCACCATTCTCAGTAAACTTCTCTAATCTTAACTGATAAATAGATAATAGGATGGCGATTGTGGTCCATGAAGGCAACGTTGTGTGCGTGTGCTTGCGTGTATGTGAACGTGAAAGTGAGTGGCCCTTTGATATTGGGGGCATACAAACACACACACACACCCCATTGCTCCCACCATCGTAATTTTGATGCGAAGAGCGAGAAAAGGTGACAAGAATTACGCAACTGTTTAACTAGCAAAGCTGCGGGCGATTGACGGGGGAGAAGCGCTTACTTACGTGACGTCAGCCGTGCAGCGCCGTGCAGCGCGTCAAACCAGCTCACAGTCCGGACTACAGACAAACTTGAAAGTTGTCCCTTTACATTGTAAATATTATTTAAGATATGCATTGTAAGTCCTTCCGTGAGTCAGTCCTTATTGTACGGCGATTGATGACCGCGGATTTCGGTATGAATTATTAACCCCAAATGCATTGCGTATTTAACACGACAGTAAAACTGTTTTCTTAATGTGTAAATAAAAAAGTAACAACAATCAAATACACTTTTTACAAAGGAAAATAACAAAAATAGCGTGCATTTCTTTGCACTTTTATGGTACTGCACCGTCACTTTGCATTGTAGAATCAACAATCACCTCCCAATCGCTTTCTTCCGCTTATTGAGATTTCCGCAGTCTGCGTGAACGGTTCAATACTCTTGAATGGCTGGACTGCGATTTTTCGAGTCACCAGCAGCCACAAATCAGCACTTCGTGAGAGACATTGATGACTCAAAAGTAACTATTGCTGGTTTGAAAAAGTAACTGTCGTCTGATTACTCTCCCGGGGGAAGTAACCCGTTATTTTGCTCGTTACTCAAAATGGCAGAATTTTGGAGTAACGCGTTACTGGCATCACTGCCTGTAACACGAGGCATTCCAGTTCTAAAATGAAAAGTGTGGAAGAAAATTGGAGTGATACATTTCATTATTTAAGCTTTATTTATCCAGGAAAGCCTCATTGAGATCAATCTCTCTTACAAGAGTGTCCTGGTCAGGACAGACGAGCTGAAAACACTCAGACAATCTCATAATACAAAAGCGATAAGGTTTAACATTACATATCCGGAGAGAATCAGAATCATCTCGATTTGCCAAGTATGTCCAAAAAACCCACAAGGGATTTGTCTCCGGTAGTCGGAGCCGCTCGAGTACGACAACAGACGGTCAATTGACAGAGAACGCTTCGGAGACAAAAGACAGTCACTGAGCAATAAAGGGTTGCTCGTTATCTGGTAATGTCAGTACATTTTTATTTATTTTTTGACAATTGTGCAAAAAGATGCAGAGTCCTCTCGAAACTTCGAGCAGTTTGAAAGACTAATATTGCAATAGTCCGGTGCAATGACCATTGTGCAAAGGGCGCCGAGACTTCAAGCGAGCAGTGCGATAATCTGGGACAATGTCGATTGTGCAAATGTTGCGGATACTCCTCGATCAGTGTGCAAATGGAGCAGATGCTACTCTGGCATGAGTGGCCAGTATTGGTCAACAACAGATATGCAAATAGTGCAGCGTGGGAGAACATGCACAATCGCTGTCAATTTCCAATAACTATTGCGTTTGGCCGTGACTTAGTCTCCATTTAAAATTTTGGCCCAATGTGAATTTGAGTTTGACACCCCAGATCTTGTATCACCACACTACCGGTATCGGTCGTACGTAGTCTAATAGTGATCGAATATATTTCCCGTGCCTTCCCAGCGTGCAGGTGGCAATAAAGCAGCCAACAGCCCGGTGGAGAACTACCAGCTGGCTCGACGACGGACCCTGCAGGTGGTGGTGAGCGCCCTCCTGACAGAGTGCGGCTTCGACTGCGCCGAGAAGGCGGCCGTGGAAACGCTCACCGAGATGATGCAGAGTTGTAGGTCTCAAGCGGGAAAAAAAGACACGCCAACACTTCTTTTAATATAGTTGCTCTAAAAGTTCCGAAGAACATGTCTCTTTGTTTGCGCGATGAATAACAAATCTATTTATTTCTTTATTTTATTGATTTTTTTGAAGATATAACAGAAATCGGGCGCTGCACTAAATCATATTGTGAACACACAGCCAGAAGCGTCCCAACTCTGTCGGATACTGTGGTGACACTCATTGAAATGGGTGAGTCGTGCAACGCATGTTGATTATGCGCAGCTCATGCATAAGGTCAAAAATGAAATTGGGTTTGATCGTCTGCAGGATTCAATGTCGACACTCTGCCCATCTATGCCAAGCGCTCTCAGAGGATGGTCATCACCGCACGTAGGAAGCCTCATCATATTATCTGTGACGCCGTTGACTTAAACAGGTCGAGTGAAAATGTGCCGGATTTGATGACTTTCAGCTCCAGTCACCAACCACCCGATGACGCCCAAAGCGTTGTCAGCCGGACAGAAGCGTACACACCCACCTCACATACCTGGCCACTACCCGGAATTCCCAGACCCGCACACCTACATCAAAACCCCGGTGAGTCCAAAGTCTCATTCGGCGTACTCGCACTAGGCTAAGGCTGAAGTGGATGGCGTAAATAGACGTACAGTGGAACCTCGATAGAATGGACTAATAGGGGCGGGAGCGGGGGGTCGTCCGATACAGCAGATTGTCCATTACGTTGAAGCACTTTTTTTGAAGCCATATCCAACCACATTACTGTATATGTACATAGTTATTGGAAATAAATACAGTATAAAAAAGCTTGAACATTTTGGAATGTTTCACATTCTATCCAAAGTTACCACGCTGGTGTGCTTGGTCACGGTGACATTGTTGACGTACAATAAAGTAGCTATCATGAGTTGCGAGGAATTAGTGTACTTCCTAGTTCCAAATCCGTTGCCAAAGGTGAGTGGCTTGACAAAAAACAAGTTACTGTACCAAAAATAGCATGTTCCAGACTCCAAAGACTTGTTTTGTATTCCTCAAGGTAATTCAATGTGCCCCCAGTACCCTTCTCATTCATGCACATATATTCTGTCTTACTTCGGCTAATCTTCAGGAAGGAGCTCAGGGTGGATCCCTGATGCACTCCCACCTCCACCTTAATTTCCTCTGTCACACCTACAGCACACCTCACCGCTGCTCTGCTGCCCTCATACATCCTGTATCATTCTAACATCTCTGCCACTCCAGACCTCCGCATGCAGTACCACAGTTCCTCTCTGGGTACTTTCTCTAGATCTACAAAGACACAATGTAGCTCCTTTTCCATCAACACCCTCAAGGCAAATAATGCATCTGTGGTACTCTTTCTAGGCATGAAACCATACTGTTACTCGCAAATACTCACTTCTGTCCAGAGTCGAGCCTCCACTACTCTTTCCCAAAACTTCATTGTGTGGCTCATCCACTTTATTCCTCTATAGTTCCCACAGCTCTGCACATCACCCTTGTTCTTCAAAATGGCCACCGGCACACTTTTCCTCCATTCCTCAGGCATCTTGTCACCCGCTAGAATTCTGTTGAACAAGCTGGTCAAAAACTCCACAGCCACCTCTCCGACATGCTTCCAGACCTCCACCGGAATGTCATCAGGACCAACTGCCTTTCCATTTTTCATCCTCTTTAATGCCCTTCTAACTTCGCCCTTACTAATCATTGCCACACTTGGCTCCTCTACTGTTCCTTGTCTCTCATTTTCCTCATTCATCAACACCTCAAATATTCTTTCCATCTATCCAGCACACTATATTGCAGATATACAGCAGTGAAATCAATAAATATGATGCAGAATGCGCCTTCTGCTTTTTGCATCTAGCGTCTTCGGCTCTATCCGGCGCAGTGATGTCACACCAGCCAAACACCCTGTCCGTTCGGCGTTGCGTGCTATTGTTCCATGCTGTTGTTCACGGCCGTCCTTGTATATTTGTTGTCGTAGGATTTAGCGATGTGACGATGGTTTATTGTGTGGCATTTGGTTGTACAAATGGTTCAGGCAGTGGCAAGAGTTTTTCTTTTGGCATTCCAAGTGAAAAAAAGAATACGTGACCAGCGGATAGGGAAAGTCAATCGACAGGGGAAGAAACGTGATCGGCTGTGGTTGCCTAGCAAGCATTCCAAACTCTGTGATGATCACTTCGAACCGGAGTGTTTTGAGAAAGACTTAGCAGAAAGCATTGGATACAGAGGTAGAGGCTGAAATCAGCTGCAATGACGACAATTTTCCTCCGGCCATCGGGACCTCAACCGCCAGCAGGAGAACTAAATCTCGCGGCCGCCACGGTTAGCGAAGCGGTGCAGACGAGGTGAGGATTTCCTTGTATATCCCTACGAATCCATTATAGTCACTACGCACCGGGGAGGAGGAAAAAAAGACCCATGCAGTCATTTGCAGTCCCGTCGTCAGTACTTTTGCCTATATGACAAGCCAAAGACTTTGTGTGCGGCGTGTTATAACGCTACTCGAGTGAGGGGCTCAAATATATAGGAATACTGCATACTATGTAAAAGCTTGCGCCGTGTCACTGAAACGTATATGAATATATAATGCGTATAGTCGCGCAAAAAAATCTTGAAGCCATGACTGTATAAAAAGCCATGCTTTTGACACAGCATCACATGGAGCCAGTGGCCACTCTCTTTTTCTGTTGTTCCGCTGCGACTTGGCTGCTCGTCGTCGTCGTCGCTGTCTGATCCGCTCCAACGTGTACGCGTTGACGATCCCAAGTTCAGTTGGGTGCTCCTGTACGTCGAAATCCTCCCCCTCCTCGTATTCCAACACCTTGCTCGCCATTGCGTATAGTGTGTAGCGCGCTGTGTTTGTCAATTGCAGCGTCACTTCTGGTAGCCCTTGCGGTGGCTAGAGTAACCGCACCCCGGTGTCTTGAGCTTCGGGTATGTTCGGGCAGGGCTCATTATGTGTCATAAAAACCTCATTTTTACCTAAACTATGGTTGAAAACTTGCTGGAAGTGACATATAAACATTGCAAATATTCATTTTAGGTCATCTGACCTTTAATGACACCCCATTTGGAGTTGACTGTAAAACTAAATGCACAACAAAAACAATTGCATCGTTTACTACATCGTTTTCGAGATCGCTAGCTTAATGCTAACACTCAAAGGAAAGCCCTTTTGATGGGCTAGCTAAAATTAGCATCTAAGGGTGGGATTTACCTTCAAATAAAAATAATTCAGACACAAACGCCATGGCAACACAGTTTATATAACAATACTGGTCATATATTCTTCCTAATCTGAAGTTGAATGAAGTTCTATCGTAACGTTTTAAGCTTACAGAAAGGTGTAGCTCCACGCATGCATCGCACCGTACTGCACCAAAGAGGCAAAGAAACTTCTGGCAGGGTGTATTTTAGCGTAACACTCGCAAAATTTGCATGCGCTCTTGCCCAGAATGCATTAGTATACGTCATACATGCAAATCAGTCGGCTTTCGGCGAAATTCGCCATTTTGAACTCAAAATGGGCCATTTACATGAATCGTATAGATCAGATGAGTTTTTTGTCGCCGTCGCTGATGTCATAGGCTGTTTCTTACTCCTTGAACCCTGGGAGCTAGATCCATTGCACACATCCGCCATCCACACACAGATGGAATTGGGAGGATTACTCCGCGGCGGACTAATATGCAGTTTGAGGTTCCGCCTGTGGGCTCGGGACTTGCTTTTTGGGTAAGTCCCGGGAGTAGACGAGACCAGAAAAAAACACTTCCGCCGCCTCCGCTGTTTAGAATTAACGCTACTTTTACTCCGTTACGATGATCTAAATCTCGCTCGCTACTTTTATTGATCAATTATTGCTTCAAAAAGATCAAAATAAATATATAGCTCGATGGCTGTTATTTTTCAGGAGCTTGGAAGCACAGCTTCAATGTTTATGTGAGAGCAAACAGGATTGCGTCATAGTCTTGGGGAATACTCGACTCTGATTCGCTGACACCCTTGGAACGTCTCGAGTAGTTTCTGTCAAAGCTTCATTTCGAAATGAAGCTTCGCCGAGCAAAGCGACAGTCAGATTTTCTGATGAGTAGACGTCAAGTACTCTGAGGACAGAAATGTAAGGAATTGAGAAGCATTTCATCATTGACTTTGTTTGCTGATTCCAACACCTTTGATGACTGGAATGCAGCTGAGGAATGTGGGGGGAAATCAAGAGACCCAAGCGGCACAAAGGGTCAGCAACTCTCCGTAAGTTAGGAAGCCTGAGAGCTTGCATCAACCGTCACATACGGCGGAGATGGGTGGCATAGTAACAAGTGGTCGTGGTTGTTATTTAGCATTGTCTCACGTGAAAATCGGAGTCCCCTTACAAGGTTGGGGGATCGCAATGACTCCTCATAGTCAAGCCCTCAAATGTTGCAAGAGAAAAGAAATCGTTTTCAACAAAACGTCGGAAATTATGGATTGGTAGTTTTAGGAGTTAGTTAGGTTTGTTGGAAAGTGACCAAGGCAGAAGAAGGTTCATGTCCTTCGATGATCAGGGATTAAGGGAGTTTGCAGAGGTTAGTCCTGCGTTCTTGCCTCCACGTCTACTCAAATGTCACTTTTGACTTTTTTGCCGAGAAGTCTGGAAATTTCAAATCTGAATTGTGTAGGAAGCCTGAATGATGCTCTTAGGCTCACGATGTCTTCTTTCTGTAAGCAAGGGGGGGGGGGAAAGAAGCCGATTTTATTTGACGGCCGTATCGTGCGGCATCGCCGCAAAGTAAAGCAAAACAAGTTGCCGTCACGTATGCGGCGTCGATTGGGAGTATGACCTCATTTGACCTCGAAGGCGCCTCGGTCCCGGCCGCCCTACGCTCACACGCTCGGCCGGCGTTCTCGTCTCCCCAGACGTTTCGCGAGCCCGTGTCGGACTACCAGGTGGTGCGCGAGAAAGCGGCGACTCAGAGGCGGGACGTGGAGCGGGCGCTCACACGCTTCATGGCCAAGACCAGCAAAACCCAGAGCCTCTTCAAAGACGACATCGCCACCTTCCCGCGTAAGTGACGGCAAGCTCATTTCTTGATTGGCGACCTCCTCGCTCCTCAGTTTTCGGTAAATTTGCATGCATAGTTCGCCTGGGTGGAAGGATGAAAGTATTCAAGCATATGTACACTAGCAACATTTTGTTTTGTCAGACATTCGTAATGCAATGAAAAGATTTCTTTGATGAGTTTTCGACGCACAGCGGGAGGAAACCGATCGTCCGAGAGCCGACCTCGAGTCCAATCGATGAGGCCATATTGGAGGCGTGGCTTAAAGCACGCACACACACAATGTTAGAATTGTAGCACGCCTCGCTCAAAAGAATGTATTCGAATTTGAGGTGTCACCGCAGAGAAAACATACAAGCGTCCAAGTCACTGTTCCGCTTGACGGGTTTCTTTTGAGAAAAATCTGCCTTTTGGGTGAAACAAGCCCATGTTCGAAGGACCAGAAAATCCTGGAGGCAACCTTTTTTTTTTTCCCGGTGGTCGAAGAGGGTCTCCGCTTTCTTTCGCTAGGTTGCTCATAATGCCACGGAACGTCAGAATGCTGGCGAAATGGCCGCCGGCAGCGAGGGCGACTGTTTTGAAAAGGGCCGCCGGAGCCGAGCTTCGCTTTTCAACTTCCTGGAATTTTGCAAGCCTGCTCCTCTGTGCGCAGTTAGGACAGTTGATCTTCTATTTCTATGGCGGCGTGAGAGGAGCGTCCGGGTCGCAGAGAGAGAACTGAGCCCCGCCCCTCTCGGCGGCGTCTTATTTGCACGTGTTCTGCGTCCTCGGCAGTGATCGCCGCGCAGCCGAGCGCCGTCCCTTACCTCGGCGCCCTCCTGCCGTCCGAGCTGGAGCTGCAGACTTTGGAGGAAACGGACTCGTCGGAGCAGGACGACCAGACGGACGGCGATAACGCGGCCGGGAACGTCATGAACGTAAGCCGCCGCCCCTCTCGTGCACTGCGCTCGTAAGCGCGCCGTGGAAACCAGACGGCCATTTTGCGAGGAGGTCATCGTGAAAGGATGCGCGATAACAACTTGAACTTGCTTCTTCTCCGAACCGATACCCAATAACCCATTTATTTGTATGTATGTATGATGTTTTGACTTTAACAGTTTGCAGACCAAGGACCCCCAAACTGATGGAAAGCTGGAGCAGGGACTCCCTTCCTTCCGTATTTTCACGACCGTATTCAAAGGCGCAGTCTCAGTTACGGGGGTCTATTTCGGTATTTAACACATACATAAGGCGCACCGCACCGTATTATTGGGCGCTAGCATGCATGCATGCACGCTAAAACAATGTTTTTAAAAAGGCGGCGGGAGCAAAACCGAGTTCGGTTGTACTTTGTCGAAGTATTGAACAATGTACTCACGTTACTTTTTGGACCAATCCTCATCCACAAATCCATCAAAGTCCTCATCTTCTGTATCCGAAACGAACAGCTGGGCAAGTTCTCCATCGAACACGCCGGCTTCGAGTCAGTCTCGTTGCCGTGCGGCTCCTCACAAATGATGGCGGCTTTTACAAAAGCTCGAACAACGCGTTAGCCCGAGCAGCCGCAAAATGTGGCGTAACTGGCCCGGCGTTGCCCCCTGGTCTTAGTCAAGCTGCGTTCGCCATCTGTCATCCATGGCTCTCACTTCGAACGCCCTGTTTACACTGATGTCCAGCGGTCGGAGTTCCTAATCCATCGGTCTTCCGACTCGGGCCACCTCGCCTCGTTTCCGCGGAAACTCAGCTTCGTCTTCTTGACTCGGCGAAGCTCGTTTTCCTGCTCCCTCCACTTGCGAACCGTGGATTCGTTGATCTTGAATTGTCTGGCGGCTGCTCGATTCCCGTGTTCCTCCGCGTCACTGATAGCTCGCAGTTTCAACTGTGCTTCGTCGGTGCCGTTTTGGACCGCGGTCAAGCCAGCCTCCGCTCGGAAAGTAGCAGTCAAGCCAGCCGCCCCTCATTCTGTTCGTTACGGTAATCGGTCGCCGACTGGCGGCGAAAGCTACCTTCAAAATAAAAGCTTCCCAATAATACGGACGTCGGTGCTCTTCGGTTTAGGAATGCAACCGGCAAAGTTCATTTGAATCTTGAGACGCATTAAAAAATGTACTTTATTTGATATCTTGGGCAAAATAAATGGTAAATGGACTGCACTCATATAGCACTTTATCGACATCATCGCAGTGCCCAAAGCCTCACGTTCATAAACCAACGTGAGGCGCTGCCAGGCCCGCTGGGAGCAAAAATAGGGTTCGTTCAGCGTCTGGCCCGAGGACACTTGGACAGTCGGAGCAGGGATTCGAACCTGTTCTACCCACTGAGCCGAAGCCACCCCGACGTAATCCCGTTGGTATTGCGAGACAAGACAAGGACTCCGCTAAAAGAGCTTTGATATTGTATTTCAAAATAAAAGTCTCCGAAAACTAATAAACTACATTTTTGAATGCATCTCAAGATGCAAATGAACCTTGCTGGTTGCATTCCTGAGGCGGCGAAAAGCCGCCAAAAAGCGCGCAAAAAAACTCGTTCAGGCTTCCAAGAAAGTGGTGTTATTCAGCCCAGTGCTTCTCAAGCTGGGCTCTGCAAAATCATTTGCAATCAATGATGTGCATCCATAAAAAACAAAACTCAAGTGTCTTTGGTGTTCTCGCTAGAATCGCTCGGTTGTCGTGAAAATGTCGCGGAATAATGAAACTCCGGGTGGCGACGTGACAAGAGTCATTCCAAAAGAATGACAAAATGCCGAGTCCGCTCGGAACGGCCACTGAAACCTGAGTACAACGCGCACACAATACTCAAAATGGGATAATAGCTTCCGCGGAAACCTCGCTGAAAATCCGGTCCAAAAACTACAGAGAGAGCGATGTATTATTTGTCAGTGCCGATACCGATTAGTAGTAGTCAAGGAGGCCAATAACCGATATTTGGAGCTGATATTCAGTGGCAGTTAAAAGGAACACATTTTGCTGTCAAAATTCTGCATGTTCATTTTATGGTCAATTTTAGACAAGAGACATCTTTGTTTTCAAATCCTAACAAAAAGTGCAGAGTTCCTTGCTCTTATGAAGTTGAATCAAAACTTTAATGAATAGCTTGTTTTCTACAATAAAGAAAGTTTTCCAAAGTTTCAGTGTAACTGAAATGTTAATCTTTTACTTTGTTTTAAGTTCAAACAAAAACGAAAAAAAGTGCAGGGAGTTCCTTGGGTCAGCAGCATCTCGTATAAACTTAGCTGAAAATGAAAACAAATATTTCCCTTGAGGTTTACCCAGCTTTAAATTGAAGAAAGAAAAAAAAAAAAAAAGGCAAATGCAAATATGCGTCAAAATACTGAATATCAACCCGGTTGATAATCGCTCAATCCCTTTCAAATTTGAGGAAAACTGTACAACGTGATTATTTCTCACCATCTCCTCTAACCTTTAGTTCCGTCTGCTACCCGGGGAAGCCCGTCTCCAATTGGCTGACAGGTTTCAGTTAAAATGATCCACCCATCAAATTCCCAGGGAGGGATTCTCCAAGCCGACACGTTGAAATGAGCGTGACGTTTCAAACGACATCGGTTGGCTTCCAAAGCGCAAACGGAAGAGCAGTAGGCAAGGTCGTGCAATTGTGGCCTCTTATCACCTTCCTATTAAGAGGCGACCTTCGAGTTTGTAAATTTGTGGTTGGTTCCCGTTGATCCAAATTCCTGACTTTGCAAGCCTACATGCCGATTGGTGTTTTCCAGGACGACCCGGTGGTGGACAAAGAGAACGCCATGCTTCCTCCAGGCGGCGCCATCATGTCCACGAAAGGCAGCGAGGACAACGTGATCGACAACCCGTACTTGCGGCCAGTCAAGAAGCCCAAAGTGAAGAGGAAGAAATGAGCCTCAGCCACACAGGATGCGGGCAAGCCTTCAGATAAATTGTTTTTTTTACCCCCACTTCCTCCGCGGAGGACCGACCGCCATGGTAACCTGGATTCTTCAAGTCAAGAGAACTTTAGTTTCATTCCATTTTTTGCCTCGTTTAAAAGCATCATTTTGTAATCTGGTGACACAAAGCAGCCATTTTGTGAATCAAGTTTCCCCCCCCCCCTTTTTAACCCTTTATGAGTTGAACTCATCAAGATGGGTTATTAACCTGGTTCTCTCAACTGTACGAACATGTTCAGTCACATCGTTGATCCCAAACCGGTTATGACTTGGTCTTCTCAATTAAAAGCACAACTGATAGGGCGTTTGAGTTTGACCAGCTCTCAGCTAGATAAAACTATTGAGTTAGCTCGCCTGTCTTGTGGGTTTTGCAGTGACAAATGTAGCGAGACGTTGTTCGGTCTTGATTCGATTTGCCGACTTTATCGAAAACATCCAAATTGAAGCATCTTCAGAGCATTTCGGTGGCCCTACACGGAGACTGAGACTTTGAGAAGAGGATTTTTTTTGAAATTTCATTTGAGCAAAGGAAAGTGAAAACCCTCCTCTCCAAAAAAATGGCTCCGTGTACGGCCACCGAAACCCGAAATGCGTGGATTTATTCATAAATAGTACGATATTCAGTCTTTGTGCGTGTGTGCGTTGAAGTTGAAGTTTTTTGAATCCACCGCAGCCTTGCTTTTCACTCGACGCTTCCTGGAGCCATTTTTGAAAACCATCAGCCCGAGTGGTTTCATGCGCCACAAACGCTTCTTGTGCCCATCACTCGTAATCAGGCCCAATTTGAAAAGATTGAAAAATTGACACCACACCATGGCTGAGACATTGCCAAACTTCTATTGAACATCAGATGCAGAAACGTAATTTAAAATGGACACATTTTACTTTGGATCGTATCAGTTGGCAAAAGCACGTGTTCATGTTTAACAACAGCAAACGTTTAAGGATCCTGAATCAAACTTCAAGGGCCTCCTTTCTGGAAATAAATAAGGCGAGAGAACAGTTGTGACATTTGAATGGAAAGGAATGATTCAGGATGGGTCAACACTTTATATTGAGATATCTTAAAATTACAATGGCATGATAAATATTAATTTAAAAGGTCTGAGGTGTGAAACATACTGATCGCATCAAGCGCACTTTCACACGCAAAAAAAGGCATTCTCTGGCAACAGTGGCAAAAGTATTTTGGCACTTGGGAATGAGTCTTAAAAAGCAGCCCAGAGAAGAAGGGCTTCAAATGTGAACGTGCGGGCTTCACTCCGACTGAGACACGGAAATCGCCGGACCTTTGGGGTCGTCGAATCGGTCCATGGCGTTGAGCTGCATGATCATGTGCAGGCCGTACACGAAGATGGACAGCATGAGCAGTGATGTCAGCAACCCCATCCAAATTCCTGGCGTGAAGAAGCCCGCGCAGTCGCTGGCGTAGGAGAAATTCGTTCCGTTGGTCAAGCCGAAGCCCTGAATCTGCGAAGGGCACCCCAGTTCAATTACCACGGTGTCAATGCATAAGAGCTGACGTTCAAGTCATCAGTAAAGTAGCTCAGTTACGTTACTTTTTCAAGGTAACTGACAGCGGAAGGAAGGAAGAATGCTTTAAAATCTGTCAAGCAATGTCAACCATCTTCAACATGGAAAGTCTATTGCCAAGTGATATTTATTCAACTCGCCACTTGGTAGCTGCTGAATAACCAGTAAAGTAACTAAGTTACTGTTGAAATTTGAAAAAAGTAAATTCACTAAATGACTGTTGAAATCAAGTAATCGGTAAAGTAACCAAATGACTTTTTCAAGGGAACTGTGACAACAGAACAAGCGGAAGGACTTGGAGGAGACCCCGGGGACGACCCAGGACACGTTGGAGAGACTACGTCCTTAGGCTGGCCCGGGAACGCCTCGGGATGCCCCCGGAAGAGCTGGATGAAGTGGCTGGGGAGAGGGAAGTCTGGGCGTCCCCATCTAAAGCTACTGCCCCCGCGACCCGACCTCGCAGAAGCGGTAGAAAACGGATGGACTTGAAGTTGGTTTAAAATGCTTTAAAATCTGTCAAAGAATGTGGGAGTAGGTTAACCTGATAATCATTTCTAAAAAAAAAAAAAAAAAAAAAAAGGTGAGAGCTCTTCATCGATCACACAATTCAAATCTTACTTGGAAGTCGATGAAGTTGAGCTTCCAGTCTGATACGTTTCGGTCGGTAGAGTTTGGTACGAGCAGAGCGTCCCGGAAGCTGCTGACGGACTGGCAGCGGAAGGAATACTCGGCGGGCGCATAGATGGCGCGGCTCCCCGCGAAGGACGCCGTGACCCCGTCGGACTGCAGCTGCACCGAATCCAGCGTGAACCAGTTCCTCGCGGACACCGGATAGAATCGCTGACTCATGGAAAAGCTGCAAAGTCAAACGGAAGAAACAAATATTCACCTTTATCGGTCCGGAATATCATGCAAGCTTCTGTTTTCAGCAATGTGTGTCCAACTGGAGTTGAGGGCATTTCCATCCATCCACTTTCAGTACCGGCTGTCCTGTGCTGGAGCCTATCCCAGAGGCTATTTCGGAGGCGGGGTACACCCTGAATTGGTCGCCAGCCAATCGCAGGGCACCTACAAACAAACAACCAATGGTACTCGCATTCACACCTACGGGCAATTTAGAGTCTTCAATGAACCTAGCGTGCATGGGTTTTTTTGGGCCACACGGGCACGGGGAGAACATGCAAACTCCACACGGGCGGGGCCGGGGATTGAACCCGGGTCCTCAGAACTGTGAGGCAGACGCTCTAACCGGTCACCCACCGTGCCCATGCCACCTTGAGGGCATTGACTTTTAAAAAAAAAAAAAAAAAAAAAGAATTTTTGTAATTTTTTTTTAAAAATCATACAAATGTATAATCACTTCATAATACTCCATTTAATTTACTTGTTTGAGATGAAATCAGAGGTAATGGAAAATAGTGACAGCTAAATATAAATACTATGATTCAGTTTATGTTAAGGGATTTGATTGAAGAAAGCCTTGTCATACAGGTTTTGCACAGACACGATGCCAAAAACAGTAGACGATTGATTTGCTTTGGTGGGCCCGTATTTTGAGTTTTGAATTGGGCCCTTGAATTCCTTACCTCAGGGTTATGCCTGATGCGTAGCTGAGCACAAGCCTGAAAAAAGACAAAAGCCACATATTTTAGTCACGTAGGCAAAAGGCAGCGCAATGACAAAAGGCGTCTCACAGGGAGTTGGTGGAGTTGCACATCGACTCCGTCAAGGAGGGCGTGTCGACGGCGAGGTCGGTCCAATTGACGCTGGGCGAGAAGCTGATGTTGAGATTGCGAGCCCACAGCATGATGCACGGGCCGCCGGACGCGTCGAACACCACGGGGGGTCGGACTTCGGGGGCGACGGCTTGCAGCAGCGATCGAGCGACGGGCCGCTCCGCGGCCGGCGCCGGCTCGGAAAACGCCTGCGAACGTGGAAGCGGGACGACAGGAAGGCCGCTCACGGAGTGCGTTCAAAGAGCGTCACGCTGCGCGTTCATCGTAACTCACTCGTGACGGTCGGCCTCCCGTGTACATTGCGATGTAAGGCACCTTTTTGTCTTCCATCGTACTCACAACCTTGGCAATCATCTCATCTGAAAGGTTAGGGTCAAATCAATACAAATTAAAGGTTCATCAATGCGCATCCAATGAGAGGGTGGAACTCATCCATTTTCTATACCGGTCGCGCTTTCGCTCACAACCTTTCACACGATGAACAACTGATGTGTTTTGGGAACGTGGGAGTTTGCCCGTGCTTGTGTGGCTTTTCTCTGGGTATTCTGTCAAATTCCACACAGGACAGCCAAAGCCCAGGCTGATAGCAAAAGCAGTAGTATTTGGTGTCAAGGAAATACGCTCAAGTGTTACATCTTCACTGAGAGACAAGCTTTGAATGTCGGGGATGAGTTTAGTCACAACAAGTTTGTGGCCCTCTTTTTTTTTTTTTTTTAATCAAACGATCTGTAACCAGTCGCCACAGTGGGCGACTGGTTACCACATCTGCCTCACAGTTCTGAGGTCTCGGGCTCAAATCCGGCATCCCCCGTGTGGAGTTCGCATGTTCTCTCCGTGCCGGCGTGGGTTTTGTCCAGGTACTTTCTTTTTCTCCCGCATTCCAAAAACAGGCACCTTAGATTAATTGAAGACAAAATTTTCCGTAGGTGCGAATGGTTGTTTGTCTATTTGGCTGGCGACCAGTTCAGGGTGTAGCCCGCCTCTCAGCTGAGATTGGCACCAGCACACTGATGACCCTTGTGAGCAGAAGCGGTTTGGAAAATGGATGGACGGACGGACGGACGGACGGATGATCTGTAAGCCAGTGAGTTTCCAGGGTAACGCTGTAAGACGAGTTTAAAATGATAAAGTGTTTTGGGATCATAGTTTGTGGAGCTCTGAGCTAAAATATCGTCGCTGTTTCACAATATTGCAATCACAGCTCTAAAATGTCCTATTTTGACATTTTTGGGTAAACAACCTCTGTAGATCCATAAGTACAAGTATAGAGAAAATAATTGTTGTTTTTGGAAATACATTCCAAAGATAGTAGCTACTACAGTAAGTTTTTATTTGGGGCTGACGACTCCAAATCACAAACTTTTTGCACTTTTGTCTACACCTGTAACCGGCCCGTGGCGACCTGCGACCTTAACGAGAGTAAGCGCAACGCAAGCAATAAGCAAGACGTCAGAATTTGACCCTTTATCAGATATGGACAGAAGGCAAATTGCAAGCGATCTTACCATTGCGACGTAGCACTTCCCGGCAAGACTTCTGCCAGCTACAAAGCAAACAAAAATCCTTCAGAATGTTAAAGTTCACGGTGTGACGAAGAAGTCCTTGTTACGAGTCGACACGTGTAACCTGGTGCAATACGGCAGATCGACCACGAACAGGTTGCTGACAGACGCGTCCACGTCCGCCCGCGACAGGGCGTCCGCGTCCACCGGCGCGGGCGAGACGCCCAGCCGCTCCTCCAGCAGAGCCAGCGTCGAGGTAGAGGGCGACCACGCCAAGGAGGGAAACGTCACCGAAGACGCGGACGACCGCAGCAGCGCCTGGACGCCGGGCAGAGAGTCGCGACCGGATGAGCCGCGGCGAGCCTCGCGGCTCGAGTTTGCGGAAAACGTACCTTCAGGTTTCGGAAGATGCCGTCCCGTTCGTTTCCGAACACGCCGGCGAAAGCCGTGAAGTCGTCTTTGCTCAGCTGCGCGCAAAGACAAAAATCGGATTTTACTGTGTGGATTATTTTGAGCCGCACGTTGTCTTCCATTCTATTGTGCAAGGTGGCAATTTATCATGAATAACTTGAACGGAGTGACCTCATTAACTGCCACAGACGTTTCTATTCGTCTACTGCCACCGACAACTATGTAGAAATTAGGACGGCACGATACTGTTAAAAAAAAATATATATATATATTTCTTTCATCATGTGATACATATTATGATGTGAAAAAAACAAAAACAAAAAGAACAGGATAACATACACTTAACGGAATTTCTCGTGAATAATACGCACCCCGAAAGTTGAGGCCAGAAATCAGGAAACATAGCGCACATCAAGACTGTCTGTCCGATCACATGTTCATACGCTTAAGAAGTTAGTGATGATCTTTTTTTGCTTAAGGTTTCTCAGTGGCGGGCGTGGGCCTTCGCTCAGCAGCCACCACTGTTGACCCATGAACATCAACAGAACAAAATTCCATCCCCCCTCCCTGCTCACTCACATTTTTTTCTACCTGCATTTATTTATATTCTTTTTTTTTTAGCCTCATCCCCGCTTAGCCATGTTCTTTTGCCATTGTATAATGCATGCCGATTATTTGCAGATTTTAGCCGTTGAGTCGATCCCTCTCCCTATTGCCCGAGTCCGCATTTGGAATTTAGGCGTTATGTTGTCAGTAGTCTATAGAATGAAGCAAAAATGTTCATTTTACTCAAACGTATACCGAGAAATAGCAAAACCAAAGAACATGATCATTTTGCTGGGCACGCTTCAATGTTTTCCGGAGCTATAGAATTTCCTGTCTGACTAACTGCTCGGTAATTGTATTTGAAAGTTGCGACAGACTGACAGCGTGCTTGGATCCTTTCCAGAGGGGGAATAGGGTTCAATGTCACACTACGGCGAGAACAACGGAGCAGCGCTGCGACAGTCGTGTCACACGACTCCCGCTCATCTAACGTGTCGCCGGACCGACCTTGTCCTGCAGGAAGAGCAGCACGGTGCGGGCGCCGGAGCCGAAGGCCGAGGCGAGGTAGGAGCCCAGCTGCTCGTCGGACGTGACGTGGCCCGCCGAAGACGAGGGCGCGGGCGGCAAGCTGGGAAGGAGACACGTCGGCGACACACGGTCAGGCGTTTCACCGCAAGCCGTCAAAGCGCAGAAATGCTGGCAGGCAGACGGCAACGAAGCGTGACTGGGCTTGCAACATTCAGGGAAATTTCTACATTGGGAACTTTCGACGGGAATTACTGTCAAACAAATTGATGGGAATGAACCAGGAATTCACTTAAATATAGTAGGGGTGGGATATCTGCACGTGTGTGCATTCGGTATCATTTCACCGTGAAATACCACCCATTTTCAAAATTCACCGGTGTCGTGTGAAGTTACTTTTCGTGCCAAAACGCTGAGTTCCGGTGCGTACGATATCAAGTCAATTGGGCTAGTTCCACACACATTGCCTTTTAGTTCGTAGCTTCGATATTGATACTGGTGATAAAGAACTCTCAGTCCAATGTTCATTTTAGTTTAGGCTGTGGGCTGCTAAGAAAAGGGAGGTTCATAATTTGCACACCCTTTATTTCAACCATGAAAACCTCATTGAGGCTTCAAGAATCAGAATCGAGAATCTAAATGAGGAATCGGAGCCGGAATCGCTCCAATTCAAACGATGTCCGACCACCCTACCCACGACCCTAATTAGAATAAACGGATAAATAAAATAATCATAAAAAGGATGAATCAAATGGATGGATAGGTAGCCTCTGGGGCGTTATGAGGAGGACTTCCATGACGTTTGATTGAACTTTCCAATTCTTGAATGACTATCCAAGGCTCAAATGAAGCCGTCTCGCGTCGCTATTTGAGAGTCCAAATTTGCTTTTTGTGCCTCATAAAACACATTGAAAAGCAAAAGTGCAAATCCCAGATCGTTCACTGCGCTCGACGGACGCACGGACGTGACAACACGATGACGTCGCCGCTGACGAGGTGGAAGTGAACTGAAGTGAAGCTTGGTGAAGGGCCAAACTGAATTGACAAGCAAAAGATGGAAAATGGCGAAAGTGTGGTAGAGCAGCCTTGACACGCGTAAGGTTGGAACACGGACCTCTCTCTCTTCGGAAAATGCCGACCGAGTATGACAGCTGAACGCACGATATACGTTATCCCCCGACAAATGAAGGCTCGTATATTTCCTCTTCCTTTTCTCATGAACCCCGTATTTGGCAACAGATTCAGCGCGGCCGCTGCCGCCATTCATGTTTACTTCGCAGCCGGTGAGTGCGCCAGGTGCGTTCGGGGACACCGCATAATGGGACGGACTGTGTTCTTTTGTAACACAGTACGTCGCTGTAAAAATTTTATACTCGGAAAATTACGTGTATCACAATGCTTTTTTAAAGACTCTAAAATCCCACTGTCATAATATGGAATTGATTTGGAATGTAATATAAGGCTAAGTAACAGCCAGGATTGCAAAGTTATCCATGCCCTTTCACCATCGTTGCTGTCATACTGTGTTGCACGTTTTTGTTTGGACAAAAGGCCCCGTGATTCTTTTAATTCCTCATTCAAAAAAAAAAAAAAAAAAAGAAGACCACACTAGTAGCAGCTGGCTACTAGTGTGGACTGAATGGGTGGCAACATGGGGAAAATGAAATGCCAGTGTTTTGAGGGTAAAAACTCGTCAGCAATATATTGAGAGAAGAAGAAAAAGAACTATGAACTAGTTCATTGTTTGGAACGGTGAACTTGGTTCAAAATTTTGAATTATGAACTCTCAACTAACTGAATGAGTTCCTTTTTGGAAAGGTTAATTTTTTTTTAACTACTTTGCGCGGAAAAAGAACTTTCCCAGAACTGACGTGACTTCCATAGAGGGTGCTTAAAAGTTTTGTTCGGTGAAGTCCTGGCCAGTGTACAGTATTACCATCTTATCTGTAAGTGGGTACCCAATTATATTGTCGTATTTTATTCTTGAATAAAACCCCTGCTTCGTGTCCCTTTGCGATAAACTGCTCCTCAAAATTAGAAAGTTGCTCTCAAATGAAGAAATGTTGAGCAAAACTGCTCCTCATACAAACAAAACAAATACACACACACATATATATATATATATATATATATATATATATATGCCGAACCTTGACATCTATTCGAGTGAAGTAACGACGACGTCTTCGTCTTGGCTTCAAGGTGTCCCCCCCCCCCGGTGTTCGAAGTAGGTTCAGTTAAGTAGTTCTATGACTCACGTTAAAACACCCGTATTCCGTTTGAAATGTCCCTTTGAGATGATAGAAGAAAACGGCCAGTTTTGTTCGTTTGCTTTTCTTCCAATGATCGTCGAAGAGGAAACGCGAAGCTATCTCCAAGTGTTAGCATTAGCGGAGACGGCCGCTCTTGTAATTGCACGACGATAAAGGCAACAAATGTGATCGATTACCCCTCGGTGGACCACATGAGAAGCGGCACTTGCGCGGTCGAGCTCCCCGCCCCGAAACACGAGAACGAGGAAAAGGTCAGAAACAGCATCAGCGAGCGTGCAGCTGCCATCTTGAAACCCAACAACAAGTTCCGTAAACCTGCGGCCACGTGACCCGCAGCAGCTGACTGTCATGTGATCCCCGCCTGTCGCTCTCTCTTCCTTTGTCTGTCTCTATTTCTATCCGCCCGTCTCTCTCTTTGCCTTTCTGTCTGTCTGTCGCTTTCCAAACGGATATTTTGGCCCCTCCGGTCGGGTCGATGCCCTTCCTCACACTGCTGCACTTTTACGAAAGCGACTGCAGTACTGGAGATATGAAAAGCAATTATGAACACTCAACAAAAGCATATACTGTATGACAAACAATATGAAGTCAGAACTCTGCTGCTTTATTATTTCAGCATGAAAGCATACTGCCTATTTTACATTTGGGTCAATCTGTCAATCACTTGACTTTTGCCAGGGACTCAGCTTTGAAAGTTCCAAATGTAGTATGCTCTCTTTTTTTATTGTTATTTTTTTTTTTTTTAGTTATACAGTCCCCTCCAAAAGTATTGGAACGGCAAGGTCAATTCCTTTGTTTTTGTTGTATCCTGAAGACATTTGGTTTTCAGATCAAAAGATGCATATGAGACAAAAGTTCAGAATTCCACCTTTGATGTCATGTTAGTCACATGTAGATGTGTTCAACAACTCAGGACAGACCACCTTTTGTTTGAAGCCACCCACTTTTCAAGTGAGCAAAAGTATTGGAACATGTGACTGATGGGTGTTTCTAGTCGCTCAGGTGTTGCCTTTTCGCTCGATTGCTTAAACATTAGATAGTGCTTGTTTTGGGCTTTGTGTTTCACCTGTGAAAACTGCATTTGCTGTTAAGCAAACATGAAGACCAGAGAGCTGTCTAGGGGAGAAAAGCAAAACATTTTGAAGCTGAGAGAAGAGAGAAAATTGATCATAGCTATTGCACAAACAACAATTTGGAATGTCCTGAAAAAGAAAGAAACTACTGGTGTACTGAGCAACAGACATCGAACAGCTCAGCCAAGGGTATCTTGGGGTGGGCTCGCATGGCCGCTTCTGGAACGGGGTCACTTGTCTTGACTGATGATGTTACTCATGATGGGAGCAGAAGAATGAATTCTGAAGTCTACAAAACCATTTTGTCTGGCAATTTCAAGAAAAAGGCATCCAAACCAATCGGGAGAAGCTTCATCATGCAACAAAACGATGACCCGAAACACACTGCCACGCAACACAGGACTTCGTCAGGAGGAAAGAGCGGAAGGTTTTAGACTGGCCAAGTCAATCGCCGGACCTTAACCCAATAGAGCATGCATTTGACCTCCTGAAGAGGAGACTGAAGGGAGAAACCCCCAGAAACAAAGGAGAACTGAAAGAGGCTGCACTAAAGGCCTGGAAAAGCATTTCAAATGAAGAATGCAACCGTCCGATCAAGTCAATGGCTCGCAGGCTTGATGCGCTTATTCCAAGTATGGGGCTAACCTAACCCAATATTCAATGTTATCGTTCACTTTTAAGTTCATTTAATCATGTCTGCACCAATACTTTTGCTCACTTTAAAAGTAGCTGGCTTCAAACAAAAGCTGGTCTGTCCTGGGTTGTTGCAAATAGCATGAAATAAAACTTTGGGCTCCTATTCATCTTTTGATCTGAAACCCAAATGTCTTTCAGTATACAACAAAAACAAAGGGATTGACCGTGCCGTTCCAATACTTTTGGAGGGTACTGTAACTTAACAGAGAAACTTAATAAAATCCTACTTTGATATGAAGAGGGTTACTGTTCTTATTGTTCAAAATAGCACCTGAAGGAAAAAGAGAGCGCACCATATTTGTTTAGCTTGCATGAATATGTTCATGCAAGCTAAACAACTGCGTGTGCCAATTCAAACACTGAGATCTGTATGAAAGAATCGATGGACAGCCATCTGGATGAACAACTCCAATACTTCACGGTAACATTTTGTTTCACATTTAGCTTGGACCAGAAAATGCAAGAAACTACTGTATTGTACGTATCGCTTTGTATTCCGAACACAAATCAGGACCGGTTTGGACAGAGCGAGCCGACAGCAGAATCGAGGTGGGTATCCGTGTTTGCGTTTGAAAGCGAACGGGTCTGCTGTTGAACTAATGTTAGCGAGCCATGTTCAGTCAACTTTTGTGAAGCTTGTCCGACTGGGACAAACTGGCAGCAGCAATACTTTTCTCACATGGAGCGGAAACAACACCGATCACTGCTTTCATTCATTTTGTCGTACTGTAAATGTACTTCCGACAAGGCTGCCGGTAGCGGGGCCGCCGTTCCAGAGCTAGCTGGGGGCCCCCCCCCCCCCCGACATGTCATTGCAAGGTCCGTTTCCAGTTTTGTCGTTACTTTAGAGCGATATGGTCCGCCTGAGGGGAGGGGGAGGGGGTGCGGTGAGCCACACGTCGTTGCACGTCGATCACCTTTTGTTCCCCTTCGGTCGTCCGCATGTGTGAAAGAAATTCATCAATGGGAAACACTGCGGCGGATGTGACACACGAACAACTTTTCCATTCCAGTCGCAAAGGCCTAGCGGGCGCTGGAGTTCCTCCCACATTGCCCCCCAAAACCTCCACGGTAGGTTGGTTGTGTCATGGGTGTGTGTTCCGGTTGTTGTTTTCCACCTGCTCCTGAGAGCATCTTCACCACCTGTGCCTCGTTCACCCTAATGACCCCCTGCATTTAACCTCGTGTCTCCTTCTTTCCGGTCGCCGGTTCGTTGTACCTCGTCGTCGCGTTCCGGCATTCCTCGTTCCCACGTCACAGACTCGCAGTAAGACTTGACCCTGTTCCGATGATCGACTTCGCGTTTTTGGATACTGTTGCCTTTTTTTGGATGGCCTGCCTGTGTACCGACCTCTGCCCGTATAGTAAACCTCTCTTTTTGAAACTGTCCCTTTGTTTTGGAGTCGTGCATTTTTGGGTCCTATCCTCTGTTCCGTTCATGACAGGTTGAGGACTCTGAATTGTCCTCGTGTGTGTGTGTGTGTGTGTGCGTGCGCGCGCTTGTTGTCTATATGTGCCCTGCGATTGGCTGGCAACCAGTCAAGGGTGCACCTCTCCTCTCGCTCAAGTTCACTTGGGACAGGCTGCAACCGAGCCGCGGCCCTAACCGACGGTTGACTCCGTCGGCCCCGAGACCGATTTGTTTTGCCAATGTGTCCTGTCTTGTCCCATCTTCAAAACCCTAACCTTTCTGGCATCCAAAAGTCGAATGTGGAAAAAAAAATATTGTCAATATTGTTTGATCATATTAGCTACTAGCCCAATACTGGCCAACATGCATTGGCTCCTGGTCCACCTGAGATGTGATTTGAAGATTTTGTTACTTACTCCTCAAATTTGACGTCTTAGCAGCACCCTATCACCCAGAATTCTACGTTTGCAACACGTCGACCTTTTGGTGACTATGAAAGCCAGAAAGAAGTACGCAGGCTCTCAAGCATTTTCTATTCGGGTTCCAGAACTCTGAAATACCCTAAAGCCGTTGCCTCTGTATAAATGTTTCAATCTCAATTTAAGAATGCTTTTTACGCGCTGTCATTTTTTGTGAAGCCACACTGAGTAAGCCAGTTGCCGCTTACCTTGGTTTACCCCCAGACGTCTGGGTTAGGGTTGTTTTAATGCCGAACCTCCTCTCACCTCTCCTGCCGAGATGGGCGTGAGCTGTATGGATTCTACACCAGCCAGTTCCCCAGAAGCCTTGCTCTGGAGGATTCTGCTGCGACCGGGCCAGGTCCTGAGGCAGAACCACTTTCCCGAGGCGCTTCATCTCTTTCCAGTGACTCTTATGCCGTCTTAATCAACCTTGTACAGCGCAGTGCTGTGTGTTGCAGTCTGGTCATCCCTCCATCGATCTAAAATGAAAGAAAAGTAACCAGTTTCGATAGAATGCTGCTCTTTTAGCTCGGTCGCTTCAACAATTGATTTCTCGATATGACTCGCAGATGGTTGCATCCCAAATGTTGTGCTTCATACATTGTTGTCTTTCTTTGTATGTCTGTAACACTGTGTTTTTCCTGCGGCCTGTCTTGGCCAGGTCTCTGTTGAAAAAAAAAAAAAGAGGTTTTCAATCTCAAGGAGACCGACATGGTTCAATAGAGGTTGAATTAAAAACAAAAATCAGTTCATTTTGCATTTTTTTTTATAACTCAGTTTTCTATGTCAGCCAAGCTACGCTGGGAACGGACACATGATCCCATAAAAATCGAGCCAACGTGAGCTTTTTCTCGGTTCAAAAAAATGTGACGTACAATGATTTGTGTGTGTCATCTTCTCAGTACAGTACAAATTCGACTATGAATGCTTTCAATTCCAGGTTAAAAACTGTTCTTTTATCTCACACGTTCGATTGAGCATGTTAAAAAAAAAAAAAAAAAATTTCATCCATCGCATGTTCTTTTAGTAATTTACTCTTAGCTGTCTTATTTTTCTGTACTGTTTTGTCTTTGTCTTTTGCTGTTTGTTTTTAAATTATTTTAATCATGTAAAGCTCATTGAGCTACCTTGTGTATGAAATATTATATATATATTACAATGACAATACAAGTTGATAAAAAGTATTTTGTGTGCAGAGGTTGATTTTGTTTTTGACTTGGCTACATTGAAGAGTGTACTTTTATTGAAGCACAATCGTGCTTTTTTTGTTTCTCTACTTGTACGTCGGAGAAGGTTGGTTGGCATTTGATGTCGTGCAAGTGCGATGACAGGGGCAATCACCTGGCGACTGTCCATGGTGCTGCGTTTCTGTCAGCAGATTGGCTTGGATTGAAAAGAAAAAAGAAGCAAGGTAAAAAAAAAAAAACACAACACAGGCAGACACGCCTTTACACAATAATGTGAACAAATGGCGAGTTTGCAGCCGTTTGGAGTCTTTTCTTCTTTGCGCCACCACAACTCACGCAGCTGTGGTGGCGGAGGGATACCGAGCCTGTGTCCGCGTAACACTGCGCTACAACTGCAAAGGGGGGGTAAGAAAGAAAATACAGGACAGAATTGTGGTCTCTTTAAAGCCTAAGGCGAGCTCTGACACCGAGCGTACGCTTAACCGAAGGTGGGGGCGACGTTCCCGTGCCATTTCCTGATTGTGCGTCAACGAGGGAGGGGGCGCACTATCTGCCGACGCGCAGGCATACTGTTCCGAGCGCTCCAGGACCAGGGCCATCTTTGGTCGTCCTCAAAGTGTGGACAACATCTCTCATTCCGACGCTTCGCAATCTCATGATCCAAGACAAAACAACAACAAAAAACACTGCAAAAGTGCCAACCGAGCGTCCGAAGCAGCTGCACAGAGAGCGGGACACTCACTGGCATTTCCCCCCCCCCCCCCCCCACTCTGGCCCCTGCGGGACCTTTCGCTGCGTTTCTCACGGAAAAAGAGGGCGAGACAACATGGATGAAGAATATGATGTGATCGTTTTGGGCACCGGACTCACAGTAAGGCGTCAAGCTTCATTTGTGCATCATTCGGCGTCCTTATGGGCAGGGCGACCGAGGCCCGACGCCCAAAAAAGCCTCCGTGCGGCCGCATTCGTGAAACGAGGACATTTGGGACACAAAATGTGCATTCGAGTGCTTCGATGATCAGACGGCCGCTAGTGCGTGGAACGGCGCCCGTGGGAAGGCTTTGGACCCACGCAGCGGCGTCGGTGTCGTGTTGCGGCGGCTGGAGCATCTTTTAGGCGTCGCCCCGCCGCTGTAGGCCGGATCGAGCTCCACGGTCCACTCGAGTCTTCCGTTTCACGCCACGAATGTGGCTCATGCGGATTTTGGGGTCATTTTTCGAATCGCTCGCCTCCTTTGCCAAAGTCGCCATTTGAGACGCAAGGTTGTGATTCCCTTGTCTGCTGTGTGTGTGTGTGTGTGTGTGAGCACGTCATCATGACTCGCACATTGTGGCCGACGTCGTTCGTATTGGTCATTTCGCGACGAGCGAAGTTGAGTTGGCGGCGCTCGCGCACTCGTGCCTGCCTGTTCCCTCCCAGCATCCGTCTGTTCTAATGGCCTCACTTCCGCTCCCGTCGAAAGCAAACGGCACCCAAAAAAAAAAAAACCAGCGAATCGGCTGCAGGAGTTTTCTGCTTTTACGTTGGAAAACAATGAGCAACATTTTCTGCCGATTTTCTGACCAGCCCGGTCTGGTCTGAACGAGGTGCGAATGGTTGCTTGGTTACATGTGGCCCGCGATTGGCTGGCGACCAATCCAGGGTGTACCCAGAGTCAACTGGGATTGGGCTCCAGCACACCCGCGACCCGCGTGAAAAGAAGCAGCTAGGAAAATGGATAAAACCAATTCAAATTCGGATTATTTTTTGGGGGCCAAAGGCCTCGGCCCATTTTGAAGGAGTGCAGCATCACGTACCTCGGAGGGAAGGGAGTTCCGAAGGGCGGGGGCGGCAACACGTCCCCCGAGGTGCCAGGTTAGGGCGGGGGATGGAGAGCAGACCCACGCAACGCTTGAGCACGTTGCTGGAGGAGCTCTGAGAACAACTGGGGCATTTGTCATTTCACGGGGAGCCAATGACAAGCAAGCACAATCGATTGAAATTTGGGGATTTTGGGGTCTCGTTTTTCAAGAAAGGCATGGACGTAAACAATGTTTTTTAATCTGATTCATCGAAACAAGTACTGGCAGATTAATCGATTATTAAAATGGCACCTTGTGTGGTTCAAAGTCCTGTCAAATTTGAATGATTCAAGAAATTCTCCAAACAAGGCTTCAAGATCATGAAAAATCAAGCCATTGTCTCTCCTCTCAAACGAGCAACGTGAGTAGATTTGTCTGCCAAGATGCACATTGGCCACTTTTGTACCTCCGAGAATATCAGCCGTGTCAAACTCCTTTTTGTGGCGGGCCAGATGGTAGTTAGGGTTTCACTCGCCGCGCCGCTATGACTCTGAACCCGTACGGATGCATGATCGCCCCACATTATTACATATGGATGACAAGCTCTGAAATCAGAAGCCACTAAAAACGGTTCTATTACTCTATTTATTGGAAAAGAGGATTATTAACCCACAAAATAAGAATCCAAGCAACATCGCAACAAAACACAAGTTTGGTATTTCAGCAACAAACCCGACGTCGACGCCCGTGATATGTGGCTTTCGCGGCCGCATAAAACGATGTCCTCCCAAAATGATTTGGGAGGAAGCCATGAGTGAATGATTGCGAACGCAGGAAACATTCACTTTTAAACTTTGATTGATGCCAAATGAATAATGACTTCGGTTTTTCTCCCCCCTATAATTCTCAAATTCTTGCTGACAAGATTTTGACTTTATTCCTATAGTTACTTTTTCAAAATTACATTTGGACTTTTTTCTCAAACATTACAACTCTTGTTCATGTAAAATAATTAGACTTTTGTTTAACCCCTTGGTCGCTAAACGATTGATTGATTGATTATTGAAATAGTTGTTTACTTTTATAATCAATTAGTTTTCGATTGGGCTCACCGCCTGTGGGAGGGGCCATAGGGGTCGGGCGCAGTGCGAGCCGGGCGGCGGCCGAAGGCGGGGACCTCGGCGATCCGATCCCCGGCTACGGAAGATGGCTCTAGGGACGCGGAACGTCACCTCTCTGGCGGGCAAGGAGCCCGAGCTGGTGCGTGAGGTCGACGAGTTCCGACTAGATATAGTCGCACTCGCCTCCATGCACAGCTTGGGCTCTGGTACCAGTCCTCTCGAGAGGGGTCTTCCACTCTGGAGTTGCCCACGGTGAGAGGCGCCGAGCAGGTGCGGGTATACTTATCGCCCCCCGACGGGTCCTGACTGTTGTTTGTGCCTATGCGCCAAACAGCAGTTCAGAGTACCCACCCTTTTTGGAGTCCTTGGAGGGGGTGCCGGAGAGCGCTCCCGCTGGGGACTCCATCGTTCTGCTAGGGGACTTCAATGCTCACGTGGGCAATGACAGTGAGACCTGGAAGGGCGTGATTGGGAGGAACGGCTCCCCCCCCCCCCGATTAGAACCCGAGCGGTGTTCTGTTATTGGACTTCTGTGCTCACCACGGATTGTCCATAACGAACACCATGTTCAAGCATAAGGGTGTCCACACGTGGACTCGGCACCAGGACACCCGAGGTCGCAGTTCGATGTCATCGGACTTGCGGCCGCATGTCTTGGGCACTCGGGTGAAGAGAGGGGCGGAGCGGCCAACCGATCACCACCCGCTGGTGAGTTGGCTCCGATGGTGGGGGAAGATGCCGGTCCGACGTGGCAGGCCCAAACGTATTGTGAGGGTCTGCTGGGAACGTCTGGCGGAATCCGCTGTCAGAAGGAGTTTCAACTCCCACCTCCGACAGAACTTTGCTCATTTTCCGGGGGAGGCGGTGGACATCGAGTCCGAGTGGACCATGTTCCGCGCCTCCATTTCTGAGGCGGCCGACCGGAGCTGCGGCCGTAAGGTGGTTGGGTGCCTGTCGTGGCGGCAATCCCCGAACCTGTTGGGGGACACCAACGGTGAGGGATGCCGTCTAGCTGAAGAAGGAGTCCTATCGGGCATTTTTGGCCTGTGGGACTCCTGAGGGAGCTGATTGGTACCGGCCGGCCAAGCGGAATGCGGCTTTGGTGGTCGCTGAAGCAAAAACTCGGGCATGGGAGGAGTTCGGTGAGGCCATGGAGAAAGACTTTCCGGACGGCTTCGAGGAAATTCTGGTCCACCATCCGGCGTAGGGTCTATTCAGGGGTGCTGGAGAGGAGGGTCCGTCGGGAAGTCGAATCTCAGATCCAGGAGGAGCAGTGTGGTTTTCGTCCTGTCCGTGGAACAGTGGACCAGCTCTACACCCTCGGCAGGGTCCTCAAGGGTGCATGGGAGTTCGCCCAACCAGTCTACATGTGTTTTGTGGACTTGGAGAAGGCGTTCGACCGTGTCCCTCGGGGGGTCCTTTGGGGGTGCTTCGGGAGTATGGGGGTACCGAACCCCCTGATACGGGCTGTTAAAATGGATGGATGGATGGATGGGTGGATAGTTTTCGATTAATTTTGACAACTTTAAACACAAATTTAAAATGTATTTTTTTCACTAATCAGGAACTTTGAATGTCTGCAATGTTTGTCAGCTGGCTAAACCAGGAAGAAAAAAAATAAAATAATAATAATGTTAGTTATCATAATTGTATACTGCCAATCTGCCCTGATTTTGTTCCCTTGCAATTGTTGTGTACAGGAATGCATCCTGTCTGGGATCATGTCTGTGAACGGTAAGAAGGTTCTGCACATGGACAGGAACCCGTACTACGGTGGTGAGAGCTCCTCCATCACCCCCCTGGAGGAGGTAACGGGGACCAAAGGAAGCCATCGAGAAGTTTTATTTGCCACATGACTGTCGTCTCCCTTTGCGCCCTCAGTTTACGTCTGTCTTGTGCTTTCCCTCAGCTTTACAAGCGCTTCAGTCTTCCCAACAGTCCGCCAGAATCCATGGGCCGAGGACGCGACTGGAACGTTGACCTCATCCCCAAGTTCCTCATGGCCAACGGTCAGTTCTGCGTCGGACACTGCAAATAGGCCACTGAATACAATATGGATATTTATAATAATAATAATTAGTGTTGCACCGAGTACTGATACCAGTACTGCACCGAGGTATTTTGACGTCAAAAATATAACAGTACCAGTTGGTTTTTTTTTAGTACCGGTTGTTTAAAAAAAAAAAAAAAAACCAAAAAACTTATGCGAGAGCATTCAAGTCATACGGCGTAGGCCGTTACCCAAAAATGACCGCCCGTCTTCCGACAAGTTGTGTGGGAGCCGGGAAAATCTAACGGCTTCGAAGCGCCGACCAGCTCCCGCCTCCTAATTAGCCAGCAGGACATAACCTCAGAGTGGGCAGCTCACGAGGCTCCGTGAGCAAAGACGCCGTTACGTGCGGGGGATTCTCCCGCGCCGTTTGGCAAACTCGCCATGCGACACACGCGAGAGTCTGCGTTACTGGCATGAGATGGAGAGCATCGATAGCGCCAGACGACTTTGCGTGGGCGCGCGCCGCACGGAAGATGTGGGCTACGCTCGTCGGAAATCGGGGAGTCGGAGAAGGATACAAATACACCGTATACAAAAGGGTAGCAAAAAGGTCCACTTTTTGAGTGTCGCGGTTCCGCACGCAAAAAAAACAGCGCCGCGCCAATGTATCGTTTGCCATGGCACACATCAAATGCAAGAATACCGCACACTCGAAGGTTGAATAAAAAGCTTCAAAGCTTGAAATGGACAGTTTCAGTATGGGCAAAGTACGTATGAATAATGAGCGTCGTCATGGATGACATTTTTCTTCAGTTTCTTGTTCATTCTTAATGCCAGGTGCAACTAAATGTACCTTTGTTTGGACAAATCTGATGATGACAACAAAAAGAACTCAGGAGAGTTGAATGTAAGAGCTGATATCTTGCTCTGGCCATTTTCTGTGCTTTTCTTGACAAGGACCAAAATGATATTTAATAACACAAATAAGCTTGAGTATTCGAAAGGTAAAATGCCTTCAGTGGTACCAGCTATGATAACGAACAAGAAATTGATGAAACAAGGGTGGCCTCCTATGTTTTATATATCATACATATACTGTATATAGACGTACAATTTTATACATACATACGTACATACAAACACACAAATATTAATAGGAAAAAAAACAACAACCCCATATTTGTTATATAATATGATAATTCAGGTATTGATCTAATTATTTTAAAACATGACTCATATTTTGAATGAATACAAATAAATATACAGGTATCGAAATTGTTTTTATTCAGTGTTCATTCTGCTGCTTTTACTGATGTTTTAGATTTTTGCCGCAGTATTGTTACAGTGTCGGTGTCGATATACTTTATGCAGGTTTAGTATTGAAGTCAGAATTCTGGTATCCTGACACCACTATTAGTAATAACACACAGTGGGACGAAAAAGTATGTGAAGCTTCTGGAATTTCTTACATTTCTCCATAAAGTGTTTATCAAATGTCGTCTGATCTTCATATAAATCGCAAGAAGAAGCAAACAGTCTGCGTAAACTAATGAGACACCAACAATTCTGTTTTTATATTTTGACTGAAAACAATGTAAACATTCACAGGACATGGAGCAAATGTGAATCTCAAGGCTACAAATTCTCCAAGAGCTAATCAGAGTCCAATCAATGAGACGCAATTGTGGCTTTTGTCATCTTTTCCAGTTTTATGCAAGTGAGTATATGAAGCCCTGACCTCAACCCCATTGAGATGCTGTGGCATAACTTCAAGAGAGTGATTCCCAGCAGACATCCCTGCAGGAATCTTGCTGAACTGCATCAGTTTTTGTAAAGAGGAATGCTTTAACATTCTGATCTGCAACTACAAGAAATGCTTCCTTGAAGTTATTTTCCAAAGAGTCAAGCGTCAACCAGTTATTGAAACCAAGAGTTCACTTCATTTTTCCTCCCTGTCCTGTGAAAGTTTACATGTTAAGCTATTGAAAAAAATATTTTATAATTATGAATTCACCCGGCGGCACGGTGACCGACTGGTTAGAGCGTTAGCCTCACAGTTCTGTGGACCGGGGTTCAATCCCCGGCCCCGCCTGTGTGGAGTTTGCATGTTCTCGCCGTGCCTGGGTGGCTTTTCTCCGGGCACTGCGGTTTCCTCCCACATCCCAAAAACATGCATGCGAGGTTCATTGAAGACTCTAAATTGCACGTAGGTGTGGTGAATGTGAGCGCAAATGGTTGTTTGTTTCTATGTGCCCTGCGATTGGCTGGTGACCAGGTCAGGGCGTACCCCGCCTCCTGCCCGATGACAGCTGGGATAGGCTCCAATACGCCCTGACCTGGTCACCAGCCAATCGCAGGGCACATAGAAACAAACAACCATTTGCGCTCACATTCACACCTACGTGCAATTTAGAGTCTTCAATGAACCTCGCATGCATGTTTTTGGGATGTGGGAGGAAAGCGGAGTACCCGGAGAAAAGTCACCCAGGCACGGGGAGAACATGCAAACTCCACACAGGCGGGGCCGGGAATTGAACCCGGGTCCACAGAACTGTGAGGCAGACGCTCTAACCAGTCGCCCACCGTGCCGCCCCTTTAATAATTATATGATTTTAATTTAATAATTGAGCAAGCCGCACTCAGCAGGAACAGCAGGTGAGTAGAGAATGTTGACATTGGTAGTGGCACAGGGTTTTGGAGCAAATAGAATTCTTTATCACCGGTTTCATAACCTGACCATATTTCAGATGTTTGGCACATACAACTTGTTGTTGAATAATACGGTTGAGTTTTATAGCTTTATCCATTCTTCGCTGACTTTGTTACAGAATAAGGTTGATAATCCACTTTGCTCGCCAACCATGGCAGGCGTGCCATCTGTAATCATCCCAGCCACTTTATTCCACTGAAGTTTCATGTCATTTATGGTAGCAGGAAAATAAGCAAATATCTAACCCTCCAGTTTGGTCTGGAGGTCAATTACTCAGGTTCATTTCACTCTCCACACCTCTCCCAAAAATCAGTAACTGAGCGGTGTCGGAAGCCTCCGTGCCTTCGTCACTGGCTCGTGAAAAAAAATCAAAGTCAAGTCCTTTTGTCTCCAACCGTCTCCTAATATTAGATGAAATGCCTTCAATCATCTGTACCACATTGTTACGAGCCAAGCAACATGAGTGGCCAGTATCGGTCAACAACAGATATGCAATTAGTGCAGCGTGGCGAGACGACGACAGTGAGTGCACGAGTCGTGTATCATTGGCCCCACAGAAATGTGACAACCAACTCAAGACAGAAAAACATTGGCAGCATGTTGCAATGGAATTGTAGGGGAGCTGTTTAAGAAGGCGATCGCAAGAGGGAAGAAGCTGCCGGAATGTCTGCTAGTTCTCGTTTGCATTGATCGGTAGCGCCCACCTGAGGGAAGGAGGAGCCGGAAGAGCCGGTGACCGGGACGCGGAGGGTCCGAGAGGGTTTTGCACGCTCTTGTCTTCGTTCTGGCAGCGTGCAAGTCCTCAAGGGTGGGTCGGGGGGGGTACCGACAATCCTTTCAGCGGTTTTGATTGTCCGTTGCAGTCGGAGTTTGAAGCAGCACCAAACCGGACTGCGATGGAAGAACACAGGACCGATTCGATGACCGCTGTGTAGAACCGGCTCAGCAGCTCCCGCGACAGGCCGTGCTTGCTCAGAAGCCGCAGGAAGTACATCCTCTACTGGGCCTTTTTGAGTATGGAGTGGATTTTGGTCTCCCACTTCAGGTCCTGAGAGACTGTCATTCCCAGGAACTTGAAGGTCTCCACGGTTAACACAGGGCAGTTGGACAGTGTGAGGGGCAGCTGTGGCAAAGGATGTCTCCTGAAGTCCACAATCGTCTCTACAGTCTTGAGCGTGTTCAGCTCCAGGTTGTGGTGGCCCCACCACAGCTCCAGCCGCTCCACTTCCTGTCGATACGCAGACTCGTCACAGTCTTTCATGAGGCCGATGACTGCGGTGTCGTCTGCAAACTTCAGGAGTTTGAGATGCCGTCGTTCATGTCGAGAGAGAAGAGCAGCGGAGAGAGGACGCATCCTTGGGGTACCCCGGGGCTGGTGGTGCGTGTGTATGAGGTGGTGTCCCCCAGCCTCACTTGCTGTGTCCTGCCCGTCAGGAAGCTCTAAATGAAATGAAAGTCTCCTTTCCATGTTGTCGTATGCACGATTGTTGTCACGTGTGTGTGTGTGTGTGTTTGTGTGTGTGTGAGTAGGCCAGCTGGTGAAGATGCTGCTCTACACAGAAGTGACTCGCTACCTGGACTTCAAAGTGGTGGAGGGAAGCTTTGTCTACAAGGGCGGAAAGATCTACAAGGTGCCGTCCACCGAGACTGAGGCGCTAGCTTCCAGTAAGCCAAAATACTGCAATGAGTGGAGCACCGCCGGGAAATATCACTGTGTAACACCTGTTCTTGAATCTCCAGATTTGATGGGAATGTTCGAGAAGCGCCGCTTCCGCAAGTTCTTAGTCTTCGTGGCTAACTTTGACGAGAACGACCCCAAGAGCTTTGAGGGCGTGGACCCCAAGACCACAACAATGAGGGACGTTTACAAGAAGTTTGACTTGGGTCAGGACGTCATTGACTTTACTGGCCACGCCCTGGCCCTCTACAGGACAGATGAGTAAGCGCACTAACGTGCACGTCTATTAACTCGCTCTCTGGCAGCACAATTCCCCACATTGCCAGCAGCCTGTTTTAGAGCATTTTGATTGATTTTCCAAACCCACAGAACCGCAGTGTGTGTGTGTATATATTTATCCATCCATCCATCCATCCATCCATCCATCCATTTTCTGTCGCGCTTCTCCTCACTAGGGTCGCGGGCGTGCTGGAGCCTATCCCAGCTGTCATCGGGCAGGAGGTGGGGTACACCCGGAACGGGTTGCCAGCCAATCGCAGGGCACATACGAACAAACAACCATTCGCACTCACATTCACGCCTACGGGCAATTTATAGTCTCCAATGAATGCATGTTTTTGGGATGTGGGAGGAAACTGGAGTGCCCGGAGAAAAACCCCGGTCCTCAGAACTGTGAGGCTGACGCTCTAACCAGTCGTCCACCGTGCCGCGTATATATATATATATATATATATATATATACATACATACATACACACACACAGTCGGCACGGTTCAATCCCGGCTCCCGCCTGTGTGGAGTTTGCATGTTCTCCCCGTGCCTGCGTGGCTTTTCTCCGGGCACTCCGGTTTCCTCTCACATCCCAAAATCATGCATTAATTGGAGACTCTCAATTGCCCGTAGGCATGACTGTGAGTGCGAATGGTTGTTTGTTTCTATATGCCCTGCGATTGGCTGGCAACCAGTTGAGGGTGTACCCCGCCTCCTGCCCGATGACAGCTGGGATAGACTCCGGCACGCCCGCGACCCACGTGAGGAGAAGCGCGACAGAAAATGGATGGATATATATATATATATATATATATATATATCCGATCTATTTACGTTGAAGGAACCTGTGTTTAAAATCACCTATTACTTTCGAGGTTCCATGCGTGTTTGTTTTCGTGGAAGAACTACAATTATAACGCGTTACAAGTCAACCAATTTATTCCTGACAGAGGAGTCTCTACATTTTGCAGAGCTCTGGGTTCGTAACTATCCCTATCTTATCCTTAGCAGATAGAGTAGTCGAACAAAACTATCTGATTCTACCCCAGACTTATACAATGTTTCAAAAGTGAAAGTATGGAATCGCTGTCGTCTGATTGGTCCATGGTCTCATCTGACGTCATCGTCTGCAAAATGATGACCATTTGCCGCTGTCTCCAGACGCCGTCCCACATTCCTGAATCCAATGCCTATAGTGGCTCCCCGCAGTCCTTTCCTTCCTTGACATCTGTTCTTTATTGTCTCCAGATACACCCTGATGGGGGGGGGGGGGGGGGGGCTTTCCTGCAATCAACTCCTACCCCCTTATCTGATTATACTGCAATAAACATCCTTGCTTACCTTCCAAATCAGTTACAACATGAAACTCTATATGATATTATATTACATATAGAATTACATATTAGAATATAAAGTATTCTATATTACCTCACTCAGCCACTCTCTCATTTTCTCCTCGTCCATCCAGCCCTTTTGTTTGGCCTTAACGATGACTTCGGCTGGAAACTTTTCTTTAGGCAGCGTCTTCCTCTTAAAAATCAGTTCTGGCAGTTTCTGTCCATGACCACGGCAACCAAGCACAACAGTAAAAGCCGACTTCTCGTGCCCCGTTGTGCGTATCGCTACCACGGTAGTCCCCTTCTTCTCTACAGTGTGGTTCACCGGGATGTCCAAAGTGAGCGGCACCTCATCCATGTTGATGTGGTTGGCCTGGATGTGTTTGTCGGCAATCTTTTTTCCTTTTTTCCTTGTAATCCGCCGGAGGTTGCTGCGCCACGGTACTCCTTGCCTGGATGGATAGATGGTGCCGTTTCATAAAACGAAAGCACCAAGAAAATGTAAAATGTTCATTTCTTCTGCAAGCGTTATTGCCCTCAGTCGAATGGTGACCGTAGAGATGCTTCTCCCGGCTGTTCTTTGCTCATTCATCCATTGCTCGAGTTGGTCTTCCGAAACTCGGAAACTCGGCTTCGTCGTCTTGACTTGGCCAAGCTCGTTTTCCTGCTTCCTCCACTTGCGAACCGTGGATTCGTTGATCTTGAATTCTCTCGCGGCTGCTCGATTCCCAGGTTCCTCCGCGTAACTCATCGCTTGCAGTTTAAACTGTGCTTTGTAAGCGTGTCTCTTCGTAGGAGCCATTTTCGGGGGTCCTTAGCCAAACCGATGTTGTTTTGCACAATGCACACCCCGGCGCTATATACCGACTGGGGGCGTGTCTTTAGCGTCCTCTGTCACGCGCACCCTTCCCCCTTTACGGCCGCACGCTGTCCTCAGCCACGTCCGCCTTTCCTCTATATAAGCAGCGTGTCGGCAGGAAAGGCTCCCAGTCCGTCAAGTCACACAACAACATTTACAGATTTTGGAACTCGGTGCACACATTAGGCACGCCGCATTATAAGGGGGCCCCGTCCATTTTGGAGAAAATGTAAGACTTTTAAGTGCGCCTTATGGTCGTGAAAATACGGTAATCATTTGCTGTACAGGTTGCTCTCCGCTGTAACGCGGTTACAGACAGAGTGAGCACCTCTAAGCACTTATTCTGGGGATTCACTGGTGTTTTGCTACTCAACAGTTCACGTTAGCTTTGCGATTAGCTACTCTATCTCTCTTCTTGCTCTTGTGTCACATGCTTAGCTACTCTTCGTACTGTCACGTACGTGGTTAGGGCGAAGGCGAGTAACGCAAGGCAAGAACATGGTGGACCCAATTGCAGGGAAGCAGGGAGGCGAGGCAGGAGTGCGGGAGTCCCAAAATAATAATATTTAATCTTCAAAAAGGGAAAACAAGGATATTGGATAAAGCAAAACTGAACGAAGTCCCACAACAGATAATCAAACCAAAGTAACAAAGAAACACTTGAATATCTAAAACTGGAAACAAACTATGACCTGGAATAGATCGGGAAAATGACACCTGACAATGACATACCACAATGATCAAGACAACTGGCGACTATGACGTGGCAAAGACAATGAGCTGAAAGAAACCAGGGAACTCAACACAAACAAATTGACGAGACAACGAGGAACACCTGGACAAGACACGAGTGGCCGGAGAGAGCCGATTGGTCGACACAAAGTAGACGAGAACAGGTGGACACGACAACCTAATGAGCACATGACAAACACGGAACACAGGAAAATAGGGAACAAAACTAAACAAAACAAACCAAACCAAAACACAGACCATGACACACACGTACACCGTCCGTGATAACGGTACACGTCACAATTGTAACTTAGTCGCCACCATGGAGGCAAGGATTACTGTAGTTACAGAGGAGAAGATCCACTCTGCGAAAGCGGAATGTTTAGCTGGTAGGTGGTGTGGACTCGGAGCAAGTTCGCTGAGCGCATACCATAAGCATTCCCTCCCTCTTGCAACCACCCAGGGAAGGAGGGAGGATCAGCTATCTTGGGCTCTTTTTTTTTTTACCAGCTCACAGTTGTTTGGCTTGCATAGCTTGTCCACAAGTAGCCTGCCTCTTCGGATTGGTGACTTTGGCAGGATACTTTATGAAGTTGACACTTGCTTGATTGTGGGGTAGTCTGGCAAGTTGCAAATAAACCAAAAACACATTTGGCGATCACATGATCGCTTTGTCTGAAATCCCGATTTTTGATCTAAAAACGATAAATCATTCAGCCCTATCACGTACTCTGTTTGTACCAAACATATACCTCGTACTCTGCTGGAGCGTGAGGGGCCTAAACCTGCCCGACTGCCGTGTTGGCATTTCTCTCAATCACGACCGACAGACGAAATTCACGGCCTTATGTTGTTGATCTTCGACTCAAAAGCGGCGCCGATCCTGAATCTAAAGCGATGCAACCCCGCCCTCTACAGGGATCTGTTTGTCACTACAGTGGTTTATGAACCTGAATTTTTACAGACAACCTGGGCAAGACCCACACCTACCCGTGCAAAAAGATACTTGACGAATATGTTTGTCGACGTTAGCGAACGTTTGGAATCCCTTTCAAAACGTCTGCGACTTTGAACGAGTTCAAGTTGACCCCGTGTGTGCAGGATCTAAACCAAGTGTGTTTTTCGTCCTGAGGTACCTGGATTTTCCCTGCCTGGATACCATCAACCGTATCAAACTGTACAGCGAGTCGCTGGCGCGTTACGGGAGGAGCCCGTACCTCTACCCCTTGTATGGCCTCGGAGAGCTGCCGCAGGGATTTGCCAGGTGTCTTGACAATGTTCATTTATTTGCTTTGTGATAGTGATAGAATGCAGTACGCGCATCTGTGCGACTGAACATTTTCTTTCCACCTCGCTTAGGTTGAGTGCCATCTACGGAGGCACCTACATGCTCAACAAGCCGGTGGATGAGATTGTGATTGAAGGCGGCCACGTGATCGGCGTCAGGTCTGAAGGCGAGGTACAACTGGACTCATTCACTGTGGGAAAACTTATTAGACTTCGGCGGCCCACTGCACGATGCGGTCGAACCCGAATGGCAAAAAAGGCGACTGACACCTGCACGTTGAGCACTTCAATATATGGACGCCCCGAACAACAAGCTTTTATCGGCGTTTGATGCTGCAAATACAGTGTCCTGTACGTTATCACATGTGTTCAATCGTAAAAAGATGGATTAATAGTGAAGGAAGAACCATGTTTCTACAGGGAGAGGTCGTGGGCCAGAATAAAGGTGGGAGTGTCAATATCTTAAAAGAGGCTCGCTCACTCCCATTTACTTGAATGTAACCCGCGCGCTACTAGGAATGGGTACCTTTTCACATTTGAACCTGGTACCTGGGAATCGATACGGTAGCGATTTTCCGTACTTTTGTGTGTTGACTCTTTCAATTCAACATTTAATTTTCATTATATACACTTTGACAATTGTAAAAAAAATAACATCCCAAATTTAAAAGAAATCGGGGATGAAATAAACAAATAAATACAGCAAAGGTATAATATTTGAACCCTATCCCGGCCGACTTCGAGCGAAAGGCGGACTACACCCTGAACTGGTCGCCAGTCAGTCACAGGGCAACAATGAATAATAAAGTATTAATAATACAAACAATGAATACAATATTACAAAATTCAAACTTCTTTGCAATGAACTGCAGGAACGAAGATAAACAGGAATCGTATTCAGATGTCTTATTGTTGTATTATTAAGATTGTAGAGACCGCTGGCTAGCTGCTGCACGTCCTCTATTTTCACTATTTTGTACCTAGTTTTATTGATTTACTAAAGACTGTCTCATATAAATGCTTGACTTTCAACCCATTTGATAGACTCGGCTTACTCGACCCAGAAAAAGTAGTTTTACAGCCTTTCGCTTTCTGCCGCTGACGGCATCGGCACTCGTTAGCCAAAAGCTAGCTACCTGTGTCTGACGCTTGTGTGGCTAGCTTGCGCGCTCTGCGGCTCGGCGTCAGCCTTCTGTTGTGTCCCACGAAGCACGCTCCGCCTTGACCCGGGTTAGCTGGCCCCAGCTAGCTCGCCGTGCCAGTCGGCGACGTGTCAAACTCCCGAACGCAACTCCGCCGTTACTGTTCCACCATACTTTTGAGCTTGTTTGACTCAACATGGTTGTTTGTCGTGAGGAACATCATTATGCTCTTGTGCGGCACTGATGCGTTCAAGTGCGCATGGGAATCAGAATCAGAATCAGAATCATCTTTATTTGCCAAGTATGTCCAAAACACACAAGGAATTTGTCTCCGGTAGTTGGAGCCGCTCGAGTACGACAACAGACGGTCAATTTACAGAACACTTTGGAGACATAAAGAGGTTGACAAAAAAACAATTGTGCAAAGAGATGCAGAGTCCTCTAGCACTTAGAGCAGTTCTAATGACTAATATAGCAATAGTCCGGTGCAATGACCATTGTCCAAGGGGCGCCGAGACTTCAAGGAGTGGTGGATGCGGTTTCAAGTGACGAGTAGTGCGATCATCTGGGACAATGTTGGTTGTGCAAATGTTACAGATACTCCTCAATCAGTGTGCAAATGGAGCAGATGCTACTCTGGCATGAGTGGCCAGTATATGCAAATAGTGCAGCATGGCGAGACAACGACAGTGAGTGTACGAGTAATACATCATTGGCCCCACAGAAATGTGACAACCAACTCAAGTCCAAAAAATTGCCAGCTTGTTGTAATGGAATTATCGGTTAGGTGTTTAAGAAGTTGATCGCAAGAGGGAAGAAGCTGTTGGAATGTCTACTAGTTCTAGATTGCATTGATCAGTAGCGCCTACCTGAGGGAAGGAGCCGGAAGAGCTGGTGACCGGGGTGCGGCGGGTCCGAGAGGATTTTGCACGCCCTTGTCTTAGTTCTGGCAGCGTGCAAGTCCTCAAGGGTGGGTAGGGGGGTACCAGTTTTGATTGTCCGTTGCAGTCGGAGTTTGTCCTTTTTTGTAGCAGCACCAAACCAGACTGTGATGGAAGAACACAGGACCGATTCGATGACCGCTGTGTAGAACTGTCTCAGCAGCTCCGGTGGCAGGCCGTGCTTCCTCAGAAGCCGCAGGAAGTACATCCTCTGCTGGGCCTTTTTGAGGACGGAGTTGATGTTGGTCGCCCACTTCAGGTCCTGGGAGATTGCAATTCCCAGGAACTTGAAGGTCTCGACGGTTGACACAAGGCAGCTGGACAGCGTGAGGGGCAGCTGTGGCGAAGGATGCCTCCTGAAGTCCACGATCATCTCTACAGTCTTGAGCGTGTTCAGCTCCAGGTTGCGTCGGCCGCACCGCAGCTCCGGCCGCTCCGCTTCCTGTCGATATGCAGACTCGTCACCGTCCTTGATGAGGCCGATGACAGTGGTGTCACCTGCAAACTTCAGGAGTTTGACAGTCGGGTTCGCTGAGGTGCAGTCGTTCGTGTAGAGAGAGAAGAGCAGCGGAGAGAGGACACAACCTTGGGGCGCCCCGGTGCTGATGCTGCGTGTGGATGAGGTGGCCTCCCCCAGCCTGACCTGTTGTGTCCTGCCCGTCAGAAAGCTGTAAATCCGCTGGCAGATGGCAGGTGAGACGCTGAGCTGGAGAAGCTTGGATGAAAGGAGTTCAGGGATGATGGTGTTGAACGCTGAGCTGAAGTCCACGAACAGGATCCTCGCGTAGGTCCCTGCACTGTCGAGGTGTTCTAGGATGAAGCGCGGTCCCATGTTGACTGCATCACCCGCAGACCTGTTCGCTTGGTAGGCAAACTGCAGGGGGTCCAGCAGGGGACCTGTGACACTCTTGAGGTGGTCCGGCACGAGACGTTCAAAGGACTTCATGACCACAGATGTCAAAGCGACAGGCCTGTAGTCATTCAGACCCGAGATTGCAGGTTTCCTGGGGACTGGAATGATGGTGGAGCGTTTGAAACAGGATGGAACTTCGCACAGTTCCAGAGATCTATTGAAGATCTGAGTG
This sequence comes from Phyllopteryx taeniolatus, assembly GCF_024500385.1. Lineage (NCBI taxonomy): Eukaryota > Metazoa > Chordata > Actinopteri > Syngnathiformes > Syngnathidae > Phyllopteryx > Phyllopteryx taeniolatus. The sequence continues at coordinate 12,597,724 of NC_084502.1, read as the reverse complement.
AAGACTGGCGCGAGCTGGTCCGCGCAGACTTTGAGGCAGGATGGGGACACGTGGTCCGGGCCTGCCGCTTTGTTAATCTTTTGTTGTTTGAAGATGCGTCTCACATCCTGTTCATGAATGGTTAACGCAGAAGTCAGAGGTGTGATTGGCCACCACTTCCGCTCCCGCCGCAACGGGCGCACCTCGGTACCGAATTACAGTACCGATTGATTTTACGTGAATCGGTACTTAGCAGTAGTGACCAAATTCAGTCGGTACCAAAAGATTTACAGATTTTGGTCTTTAAGCGGTACGTAACGCACATACACGTACATTTTGGCCTCAAGCTTTGCTTTTTTTTGTCCACAGGTACATTGCAAATTGTATATGTATACGTATCCACCCATCCATCCATTTTCTGTTCCGCTTATCCTCACAAGGGTCGCGGGCGTGCCGGAGCCTATCCCAGCTATCTTTGGGCGAGAGGCGGGGTTGACCCAGAACTGGCCGCCACCCGGTTTCGGGGGAAAACATTGGCACTCACATTCCCACCTCCGGGCAATTTCGAGTCTTCAATCAACCTACCATGCATGTTTTTGGGATGTGGGAGGAAACCGGAGTCCCTGTCGAAAACCCACGCAGGCATGGCCGGGATTTAAACCCCAGTCCTCAGAACTGTGAGGCAGATGTGCTAACCGGTGCCGCCCCCCAAGCAAACATGTGGACAGCTATTTTAACGTGATTACACTGACATTAGCCGTAAATATTGTTGTAAAACACAATATATGCATACAGTATATACTATACTCGTATGGCTTGGTGGCAGCCGGCTGTTTCGAAATCTATTTGGGAATCTATTTGTCATCATTTACATGTGAAATTAAGCGGATGAAAGTTAATCGTCGCCATGCAGTGAGACGTGTGCACCGTTCATGTAACATGATGTGTTTTTGCATTCTATATTTAATAAATCCATCCACCCATTCTCTAAACCGCCTATCTTCACTGGGTGCCACGGGTGCGCTGGCGCCTATCTCAGAACTCCCGGCAAGATGCGGGGTAACTGGTCGCCAGCCAGTTGTCAATTTATTCAATGCAATAAAAGTAATTTAATCAGAAACCAGAATACTGTGCTCACAACTGAACGCACGAGCCGGGCCGCATCAATAGAAAAGCGAGTGAGGCAGCTTTTGTTGATCAGCGTTGCCCGGCAACCATGCTGGCATAAATGCTGCTTGCAGGTGAAAAGAAAAATTCTGCTGGGGCTTAAGTTTTTTTTTCCTGACCATTAAGTCAGAAAAGCACAGAGCTACGCTTTTCTGACTTAAGCACACAGGAGAATCTGCCCCGAAGAGATTCCATTCAGTGCAGTCACTTAAAAAAAAATGGGTTCATTTGACCGAGTTATTTGTGAATGACAACCCTACTCGAGCCCCACGCACCTGCACACCACTTTTGTGCAGCCTTGCCGATGAGCTTTTTTCATTTTCAGCAGTCCCTGCAGTCTCCTCTTGGAGGCGCTGTTGCCTAACTTTTAGAAGGGACCTGGCATGCGAGAGGTCACAAGGGGGTAATACCAGAATGAGTTAATTACGCCCCATCATCAAGTGAGAGTGAGGTGTCCAGGCCATCCATCCATCCATCCATCCATCCATCCATTTTCTGAGCCACTTATGCTCACAAGGGTCGCGGGCGTGCCGGAGCCCATCCCAGCTGTCATCGGGCAGGAGGCGGGGTCCGCCCTGAACCGGTTGCCAGCCAATCGCAGGGCACATACAAACAAACAACCATTCGCACTCACATTCACATCTACGGGCAATTTAGAGTCTTCAATCAACCTACCGCGCATGTTTTTGGAATGTGGGAGTAAACCGGAGTGCCCGGAGAAAATCCACGCAGGCACGGGGAGAACATGCAAACTCCACACAGGCGGGGCCGGGGATTGAATCCCGGTCCTCAGAACTGCGAGGCAGACGCTCTAACCAGTCTCCGCCGTGTCCAGGGCCAATGGAGGAATTTTGGCTTATCATCCCTGTGTTAATGGCGTTAGTTTGAGACCTCCTTTCTCCAAGGCTCTATATAACAGCCAGGAGTTCTGGTCTTTGGAGCCAGTGTGGGGGCCAGTTTAAGGTTAACTGCCGTTTCAAGATGATTGTTTGAAAAGTCATGTCCTAAAGAGAAAGGCAATCATGAGATCCGTGCACGAAAAAGGGGGCGCAAGGAGGTGTTAATCCCATTACTTTGTTACAATGATGCAGACAGAGATCTTAGTTTCTGATCGCTCAGGAAGGTTGACGTTCCTCTGGCGGGATGTGGAAGGAAGAAGTTTGCGTATTCCTCATTGGGGCCCAGCCCTCCGGAGCTAGCCGACGGGACCGCCGATTTTCATGACACGAGTCATGGAAGTGATTTGAGTTTGATTTGTGACAGGTGGCTCGCTGCAAGCAGCTGATCTGCGACCCCAGCTACATCCCCGAGCGCGTGCGCAAGGCCGGCCAGGTGATCCGCGTCATCTGCATCCTCAGCCATCCCATCAAAAACACCAACGACGCCAACTCCTGCCAGATCATCATCCCGCAGAATCAGCTCAACCGGAACTCAGGTGAGCTCCAATAAAGGCGCAGGTGTCATAAAGTTGTCGATTATTAATGAGAGCTCATCGTCCTTCGTGCAGACATCTACGTGTGCATGATCTCTTACGCCCACAACGTGGCGGCCCAGGGGAAGTACATCGCTATCGTCAGCACCACGGTGGAAACCGGCGAGCCAGAGTCCGAAATCCAACCCGCCTTCGAGCTGCTGGAGCCCATTGACCAAAAGTAAGTCCTTCCTTCCGGCCGACATTTCGCTGAAGAACAATCACATCACGCTCATCGTAGATCTTCAATTCAATTCAAAATTGTATTGATGTATTTTTTAATTCCAGATTTGTGGCTATCAGTGATCTGTACGAGCCCACAGATGAGGGTACAGAGAGCCAGGTGAGATTAGCACATTGGGCATTGTCACCAAAAGCACATCACGTCATTCAGGGGTGGAAAATGAATGCCACACCTCCGTATAGTTTCTGGTTAATTTCCAATCGAAATGAAATATTCCAAATTGGAAACTGAACTGGGAATTGAAGGTCATTAAATGAAAACGTATCATGTTCCAGCATAAACCGTTACGCTCGCGTGTTAGAATATTGAACCCAAAAAGCACAGCCACAACAACTTGAGCAAAACACACAATCATTTGATTTCAACAAGGGAACACGAGCAAGACAAATAACCATAAGGAAAAACGTCAACAGAAGGTTGATACGCAAACACAAGAAGCAGCGAGCACCGAATAAACTGAGATGAACGGCCGAGCCGTGACGAGCGAGGCGCCGAAATATATAGTTTACGAGACATGGTAAAATAATCAAAACAAACAAATCTGGAACAAACACCAGGTATCAGAAAGCAGATACGACATGGAACGCGGTGGTGAAAAGCACACAAATGACAACGAGCAGGAAACAATATTGCGGCGACGAGCGCCCATCTGTCTGGCGCTGAAGAACCCAACTAATGATGATTCAGAGCAGGCGTCCGCCAGAGGCTCCGCCCATCCACGGACCCAGGCACTGGAAAAATACAGAGACAAATGAGTGTCACAACACGGGCTCACGACATAAACACTGTTTCATCATAACGAGCCAAGGCACCAATTTGCAGGAAATCTGCTTTTACAGATTTACATTCTGCAGGTGTAAAAAAGGAGAGAACATTTCGTTTTAGTGTCCTTTATATTTACTCACATGTACTTTATATAGTAGCTTTCTTCCGTCTGCGACCGATCATGTGCGACTTCTTCTGGTTTTGGCAGATGTTGACTAGCGACAGCGCCTCGTGCGGTTACAACATTGAAAACACCGGCGGCCGTGAAATTCTGTCGCTTTGATCCATTTCTCGGAACGACAATAATCTCGCGTGTTTTTCCAGATCTTCGCCTCCAGGTCCTATGACGCCACCACTCACTTCGAGACCACCTGCAACGACATCAAGGACATCTACAAGCGCATGACCGGCAGCGACTTTGACTTTGAGAACATGAAGCGCAAACAGAACGACGTGTTCGGGGAGGATGAGCAGTGAGCGGCCCGAGAGGGAGGCGGGCGGCCGTGGCGGCGGCGGCATTTCTGAAGGGGCAAAAGGGGGTCGATGGCTGCGGGCTGCAAACGTTAAAATTAAGGTGGCGGGAAAGCAGAAGTGCTGTACCTGTCTTCAACCATTTGCCTCCTTTTCCCTGTACCCCCCCAACACACACACGCCACGGTCACCGAAAGCAGGGCCGACACTGTCTTTCATTCCATTGTAGAATCTAGGATCACATCTGAACCCTCGGCAATTCTCAAGCACTTCATTCTTTCTCGACCTTCTTTTCTCATGTCAGATAACATCTTAGCAGAGATTAACAGGGGTGTCAAACTCATTTTAGTTCAGGGGCCACATTCACCCCAATTTGATCTCAAGTGGGCCAGACCAGAATATTTGTAGCCTAGTAAACCACCATTCGCACTCACATTCATACCTACCGTCAATTTAGTGTCTTCAACTAATCTAGCATGCATGATTTTGGAACGTGGGAGGAAACCGGAGTGCCCGGAGAAATCCCACGCAGGCACGGCGAGAACATGCAAACTCCACACAGGGAGGCCGGATTTGAGCCCACAACTGTGAGGCAGATGTGCTAACCGGTCGGCTACCGTGCTGTGAATAATGACAAATTCAAATTTTTTTGGGTGCAAATTATTCCAAGTACATTTGGAAAATATTCATATTTATTGACCATTATCTTATAATATTAGTGCAATTTCAACATTAGTATGAATCAGTGTTTTTATATACACGTGCAACTTACAGATCTCAGTGGATCTATATACTGTATGTTCCTTTTAGAAAACAACTTTCTCTCAGCCTTTACAAGTGCATCGATATCTGGCGTCAAATCCTGAGTGGCAGCCAATTTCAGAATACACACAAGTGGTTATTGAAGTGGTCGTCAGTGCGCCGACCAGTGGCCAAAATTAGCCACGACAGAAACTTGGATTGAAAAATTGCAGTGAATGTGTTCTATCCCCACGGCCCGACTTGGACCCCCAGATGGGCCGTACGTTGGACACCCCTGGTGCATGCATCATAGACACACACGGTAGTATTGCGCATCGCCTCATACGCTCGCAAGGCCGGACCGTCGCACCGGTCAGCCTTGCTTTCACCCGTCCTTCAATCCACAACGTGCGTATTCAGTCGACGGCTCCGCCGACTAATGTGCTAACTTTGCCGTGCTGTTGTGTCTCCACGTGCGCTAGCGGGCCAGCTAACCGGTTGCTCTTTTCTGTCACTCCGCCGGCCAAACTTGCGGCATTCCTTTTACCTTGCAGTAGTTCTAACCTTTAAAAGGATTCCAGAGTTTTACGTCTTTGTGTTTGGTGCACGTTTTCACTGGCTGAAGTTATGACGTTTACAGAGGGGAGGTTCAAAGTGCGCTTCAGCACAAATTGTATTGAAAAAGTAAACAAGGCTTTTTTAAATTGTGGCAATTGGAAGTGACAGAGATAGGTTTGTGGAAAGTTTCACCGTTGAGTGAATACAGACTGAAATTTTGGCCGATAGTGAAAAAGCCCGGTTGTGTCCTAGTTGTTCCAACCTTTGCGTATGTCATGGAGATGAGTTCATTGCCTGCAGGCTAAATTGAATGCAAGTGCCAGTTTGCCTCCACGAAGACAAAGCAGAAGAGAAATGGCGCCCCACAACAAACAAAGCAACACGTTGGGATTTGCTTGAAGCCTTAATTTGGGCTTTGATTCAAATCTTTGGGCCGTTACTGTACCTCTTAGCGGCGCTCGCTCACCTACACATCCACACTCGCCAATTCTTTCCTTGGGCATCCGCTCACTCGGCAACCCTGAGCACACTTATTGGGGTGTACGTTGTACATGTCTTAATTATATTTGATATTTATTAAAGATGCTATACAGTGCTATCATTTTGCTTGTTCTGCAGCGCGCACGCATATACAGAGCAATGATGTGTGTTCTATTTGACTTTCTCCAGCCATCCTTCCAGTGTTCGTCACGCTTGGATTGAGGAATGGCCCAAACCCGAACGCGAACGCTGCGTTCTTGCCAATTTCACACGATACACTATTTCACTGAACAACATTGTGTGTGTGGACAAATGTTACCTGAAAATAACTGGAATACTCTTCCCTCGTGAATATATTGCCCTGCCTTCCTCAGCAAACAGTGCTGTACATCTCTTTTGATTATTTATTGAAAACAAAAAGCCCCGTGTGTGGTTGTACTGTTTTAATTCTCATTGTTTGGCCTTTGAGACCCACTATTGACAATTTCCCGATGAATTGATGAAAGAAATAGGTTGAGTAGTGGAAAACTTACTGTCCTTGTTTGATCACTAATATGTGAACAATCCCTAATGTCTTGTGTAACAAATACAGTGAATTAAATTCTGAATGAAATGATAGAAAAATAAAAAAAAAGCACATGGCGAAATCTGGAAAAAATGGTCTGCCATTCTTTTCGAAGATTAAACCGATGGCCGCATACATACGATAACACTCATGATGCACTTTTTCCCAAAATGAGAACACAGGACTGAAAAGTGTTGACTCAATGTGATGAAACACAAACAATGTATGTATTATTACTGCTACCGCACAAGAAACGTGGCTTCAATAATACAGTTCCGTGACGTTAAGGCACTTGTGCGTATCTTTGTTTTGAATTTGTATGTGCGGTCTGTAATCACAGAAAAGCAGACAATGTCACTAAGAAATTGCCTGGCCGAGCGCTGGCTCGCGCTCAGCCTTTATGAAACAACGATGTCGCAAAGACGTCTACTTGGACCTGAGTTACGCAGGTGCCAGGCGATTTTAAACACGCTCCACCACGTAGCTGCCGTACGGCTGAGCGAGTAGTCGCTCGATCTGCGACTTGGGCACCACCCAGCACGGCTCCGCATGTTGCCTCAGTACGGTGTCCTTCAGCAGCTTGTCCTGCAAGGTGACTGGCATAAACTGGGACCCCCGCCTCAGGACGCCAAGGGCCAACATTCGCTCATCGTTATCCCCACGATGATGATGATAATCCCGCACCGCCGCGACGCTCATGGCAGCATGCTGAAACTGGCCTGCAGACAGAAGATCAACATCAAACAAAAGAGGCTACGATGTTGAGTGGACGGCAAATTTAGCAATCACTTTTTCAACTAAACAGGGGTGCCATCAGAGGGTGGCCGCGACCCCCCCACCCCCTCGCCAGTAAATCAGATAGATCCTAGCATCAGTTATGCGTTTCATTCCAAATTCAGCCAGCCAGGACCACCCCGCGTCAACGATCGGTTTCGTCGGCAGAAAGGTTCAAGTGCATCGCTGTTACTTTACAGTGGCCCAAAGAATTTGGATCACCAGTGTTAAGGGCTTTTCACATTGCACTTGCTCAGTGCGAAAGGCCCCCGCGCCAAAGCGCAAAGACGACGGCAACGGAGGTGCGGCCACCCATATTTGGACGTGGTGACGTAACAGCCTTGAAGGACGTCAGAAGGCTTTCCCCACTGAGTGGACCCCAACTCGGCAACAGTATTTACAGTATTTGTCATTGTTGAAAAAGAAAGCCCTGTTTGTTTTGAGGAGGAAGTGATGCAGCTGCAACAAAAGAATTTAAAATAAAAAATGGGAATATCCCATACTAATTTCACGGCAGTATCTCAGAGTATAAACCAGTTCGTGCAATTTCTAGTTCCAGGAAGAGCGCTTCGAGGTGTATTTCAGGCTAAGCAGGGAGCTTTGAAAGGGAGTTTGATAGCCTCCCGCAGAGCCTTCTCGGTCAATTATTTTGCTACTGGCCCTGAGTTCAGTATCGTGGGATGCTGCAATTGTTACGCCTTCCTCCATTTCCCCCCTTGCCGTTTGCAGTGCAAGTCTACCAAAATCGCACTCAGAAATCACTCCGCCTGCCCTGCTCAATATTGGAGCGGCTTTTTGACGTCACCCCATCATTCATCCATCCATCCATTTTCTGAACCACTTATCCTCACAAGGGTCGTAGGCTATCTTCAGGCGAGAGGCGCCATACACCCTGAACTGGTCACCAGCCAATCACAGGGCACAAATAGAAACAGACAACCATTCGCACTTAAATTCACACCTACGGACAATTTAGAGTCTTCAATGAACCTCGCATGCATGTTTTTGGGATGTGGGAGGACACCGGAGTGCCCGGAGAAAACCCACACAGGCACGGGGAGAACATGCAAACTCCACACAGCTGAGGCCGGATTTGAACCCCGGTCCTCAGAACTGTGAAGCGGATGTCCTAACCAGTTGTCACCGTGCTGCCTATTATTATTATTATTATTATCAACAAAAGGACAAACAAGATGGCTGCCGGGGTGCAGCCACACAGTTTGGCAGGTCCTGTGCGTTTGCTTAAAAAGTCATCCAAAGATCAAATAGGACCATAGATTATGCTATCAACGTATTCCTTTGCTGTTTAGATAACCCTCTATCTTCTCCTAAACTCAACATGTCCAAGAAAAAGGGACACTCTAACCTTGTATCCAGCCAGATGGAGTCAGCACATGCTATTCACAAGGGTACTGGACTATGGCCATGCCAGGCCACCCCCAGGTGAGCAGGAACAGGCTGTCACAGACAAACCACTCCTGGGTGTTTTTAATCTCTTGCTGATACTTCTTTTGGCTGGTGATGTTGAACTAAACCCTGGGCCAGTGCTAGCTGGGCCTCCACCTCTGCTACCTGGGCCAACATCACTGCCAACTGGGCCTTTACCTCGAGCAGCCGGGCTAACACCAATGCTAGATCAGCTAACATCATTGCTAGGTAGGTCTCCACCTCTACCGGCTGGGCCTCCACCTCTGCTAGCTGGGCCTCTACCACTGCTAGTTGGGCCAACACCACTGCTAGTTGGGCCTCCACCACTGCTGGCTGGGCCTCCACCATTGCCGGCTGGGCCTCCACCACTGTTAGCTGGGCCTCCACCTCTGCTAGCTGGGCCAACACCACTGCTAGCTGGGCCTCCATCACTGCTAGCTGGGCCTCCACCACTGCTGGCTGGGCCTCCACCTCTGCTAGCTGGGCCTCTACCACTGCTAGTTGGGCCTCCACCACTGCTGGCTGGGCCTCCACCATTGCCGGCTGGGCCTCCACCACTGTTAGCTGGGCCTCCACCTCTGCTAGCTGGGCCAACACCACTGCTAGCTGGGCCTCCATCACTGCTAGTTGGGCCAACACCACTGCTAGTTGGGCCTCCACCACTGCTGGCTGGGCCTCCACCATTGCCGGCTGGGCGGCTTCCACCTCTGCCGGCTGGGCCTCCACCACTGTTAGCTGGGCCTCCACCTCTGCTAGCTGGGCCAACACCACTGCTAGCTGGGCCTCCATCATTGCTAGCTGGGCCTCCACCACTGCTGGCTGGGCCTCCACCATTGCTGGCTGAGCCTCCACCACTGCCGGCTGGGCCTCCACCTCTGCCGGCTGGGCCTCCACCACTGCCGGCTGGGCCTCCACCACTGCCGGCTGGGCCTCCACCACTGCCGGCTGGGCCTCCACCTCTGCCGGCTGGGCTTCCACCTCTGCTGGCTGGGCTTCCACAGCTGCCGGCTGGGCTTCCACTTCTGCTAGCTGGGCCTCCTTCCACTGCTGGCTGATGCGGAAGCTGGCAGCATAAAGCTATATACAAACATTGCCAATAAAAGAAACAGGGGGCTGCCAAACCCCGCAATACTAAAGCACCGGAAATGCAGGGTTTTCCAAACCGTTAATAACTCTAAATTAATATGGGACTCAACACGTAAACCAAAAGGCATTCTTTGTGCACACTTAAATATACGAAGCATTTTAACGAAAAGTGATCAGGTCAATCACCTTCTCACTGACTCAAATATTGACTTCCTCTGCCTATCTGAGACATGGCTCCATGAATCTTCGCCCTCAGCAATACTATCTGTACCTGGTTATAAAATGTTTAGAAACGACAGACAGAGTTCTAAGGGAGGAGGTGTTATGATTTATGCCAAGGACACTTTTAATTGTAATGAAATACATGTTACAGATGAGAATGGATTAGAATTTCTTGGACTAACTGTTTCTTTGTCACAGCAAATGTCATCTTTCGCTCTCTCTCTCTCTCCCCAGCAATCATCACCTTCTCGCCCGCGCACCTGTGATCTATCAGCACTCATCACTGCCTGCTTATGGCTGCGAGATCCAGGAATCCAGCGCCAGAGTATTGACGCTCGTTCGTGGTACACAAGCCGACTTTCGTGATTCCTTCTCGTGGGTTCAATTGATTACTGGGCTACCCGCAAGCGTACTAATCCTCTTGTGTCCTCCTCCTTCCCCAGTGCTCCTTTTGTGTCTCCCGCTGCCCACGCTCCCTGCACTTTCCCTGTTCCAACGGACCACCATCTCTCCTCCGATATCCATCCCTTGAGCTACTACCTAATAAACCACTCATCTACTTCCTCCACCTCCGCCAACTTTTGGGTCCAGTCCTATGTCATACGATTACTAATCATGACATCTTCCTTTTAATTATTCAATTCAATTTTTATTTATATATCACCAAATTATGACAGAAGTTGAGTCAGGGCACTTCACACAATGAGCAGGTCGAAGAACACACTCACTTATTCTCAATTGTTAAAACATTTAGTTTTTTCACATATACATACACTAGTGATAATTATGCTCTGACGTTGTGTCTCAGCATACAGGTAAACCTGTTACGAAAGCATTTTTAGTCATCACTAGGAAGAGAACAAAAGGTGAGCTACATAACTCAGCAGAAATGAGATCAAGCTAATTGCTAAACCCCCTCTTTTATTCTTACATTTTTGTCAAGTCGCTGTACCTGAACAGTGTGTGAGTACTTATGCCACCTCTACAGTGTAGTAGTATACACTGATTGCTGCTGAGTGATTGTAGGGAGCGGTTGTCTGTTTCTATGCGTCCTGTGATTGACTGGCGACCAATCTGGGGTTCTCCATGACCCTCAACAGGACAAATGGGAGAAAACGGACAGATGAAATGCCTCGTCTTACCCAGTAGACCTCGAGTGGAGGCCGACAGCCCTCGTCCACGCGTGATGTAGAAGCCAAGGTGCGCCATCTGCAGGTAGATGGGGTGCTTGTAGCGGTGAAGTAGAACCAGGAAGCGCACGTCCTCGGCCAGCCAGATCCAGCAGCTCCGGTGTTCGTCCACAGTGATCGTCACACCCTGCCTCGTCACGGATCCCGTTTGATTGATGCTGAGCGTATCCCGCCCTTCGCCTTCGACCGCCACCTTGTCCAACGAGACCGTGATCGCGATGTTGCCCGAGTGGCCCACGGCTGCCGAAATGTTCACCCAGTCGAAATAAGTTCGGGAGCGGTTTTCGTGGCCGCGCTTGGAGGGAGCGCCGGTCAGGTGGCCATCAACGATCAGTCCTTGAAGCGATCGCAGATTTTGTTATGCACCCGAAAAAAGCAAAAAGCCAGCCTGTACAAATAAACGTAAATTCCAAAACAACTGTCCCACTAACTACTGAAGAATGAAATACCTCTGTGTGGGTCCTCCACCAGCCTCAGCACGTCATTGTCTCGGCCATCGACCGTGAAACACAAGTTGTGTTGCTGCTTTGGCAGCTGGAGCACAAAATGAGGATCTCCATCAGCTGGAACACAGGCAGTTGAGCAACATTAAAACAGACATGCACTTGCTTTAATCTTCGAAAGACTCACCCCACGAACCAGCAGAGCATATTCAGAACACAGACAGCATTGCCTTGAGATATGAGTTTAATTTTGTTCCTGGATCAAACTCTTAACTCAAAACACTCACATCTAAAATCATCTTTCTCCATTTAACTGAGTAAAAATGCCATAGGGTTTGTACTGTGTTTTTAATGAGAACAAGAGAACTAAATAATTTTATACTTTATAAAAACATAACACACCAGGACACCCTAGGTCGCAGTTCGATGATCGACTTTGTGGTCGTGTCATCGGACTCGCGGCCACATGTCTTGGACACTCGGGCGAAGAGAGGGGCGGAGCTGTCAACTGATCACCACCTGGTGGTGAGTTGGCTCCGATGGTGGGGGAAGATGCCGGTCCGACGTGGCAGGCCCAAACGTATTGTGAGGGTCTGCTGGGAACGTCTGGCGGAATCCCCTGTCAGAAGGAGTTTCTACTCCCACCTCCGACAGAACTTTGCTCATGTTCCGGGGGAGGCGGGGGACATTGAGTCCGAGTGGACCATGTTCCGCGCCTCCATTGCTGAGGCGGCCGACCGGAGTTGTGGCCGTAAGGTGGTCGGTGCCTGTCGTGGCGGCAATCCTCGAACCCGTTGGTGGACACCAATGGTGAGGGATGCCGTCAAGCTGAAGAAGGAGTCCTATCGGGCCTTTTTGGCCTATGGGACTCCTGAGGCAGCTGATGGGTACCGGCTGGCCAAGCGGAATGCAGCTTTGGTGGTCGCTGAAGCAAAAACTCTGGCATGGGAGGAGTTCGGTGAGGCCATGGAGAAAGACTTCCGGATGGCTTCGAGGAAATTCTGGTCCACCATCCGACGTCTCAGAAGGGGAAAGCAGTGCACCATCAATACTGTATAAAGTGGGGATGGGGCGCTGCTGACCTCGACTCGGGACGTTGTGAGCCGGTGGGGAAAATACTTCGAAGACCTCCTCAATTCCACCGACACGCCTTCCCATGAGGGAGCAGAGTCTGAGTTCTCTGAGGCGGGCTCTCCTATCTCTGGGGTTGAGGTCACCGAGGTGGTTAAAAAGCTCCTCGGTGGCAGGGCCCCGGGGGTGGATTAGATTCGCCCGGAGTTCCTCAAGGCTCTGGATGTTGTAGGGCTGTCTGGTTGACACGCCTCTGCAACATCGCGTGGACATCAGGGACAGTGCCTCTGGATTGGCAGACTGGGGTGGTGGTCCCCCTTTTTAAGAAGGGGGACCGGAGGGTGTGTTCCAACTACAGGGGGATCACACTCCTCAGCCTCCCTGGTAAGGTCTATTCAGGAGTGCTGGAGAGGAGGGTCCGTCGGGAAGTTGAATCCCAGATTCAGGAGGAGCAGTGTGGTTTTCGTCCTGGCCGTGGAACAGTGGACCAGCTCTACACCCTTGGCAGGGTCCTCGAGGGTGCATGGGAGTTCGCCCAACCAGTCTACATGTGTTTTGTGGACTTGGATAAGGCGTTCGACCGTGTCCCTCGGGGGGTCCTGTGGGGGGTCCTTCGGGAGTATGGGGTACCGAACCCCCTGATACGGGCTGTTCGGTCCCTGTACGACCGGAGTCAGAGTTTTGTCCGCATATCCGGCAGTAAGTCAGACTCGTTTCCGGTGAGGGTTGGACTCCGCCAAGGCTGCCCTTTGTCACCGATTCTGTTCATAACTTTTAAGGACAGAATTTCTAGGCGCAGCCGAGGCGTAGAGGGGGTCCGCTTTGGTGGCCTCAGTATTGCATCTGTGCTTTTTGCAGATGATGTGGTTCTGTTGGCTTTATCAAGCCGTGATCTCCAACTCTCATTGGAGCAGTTCGAGCCGAGTGTGAAGCAGCTGGGATGAGAATCAGCACCTCCAAATCTGAGACCAAGGTTCTCAGTCGGAAAAGGGTGGCGTGCCCTCTTCAGGTCGGGGATGAGATCCTGACCCAAGTGGAGGAGTTCAAGTATCTTGGGGTCTTGTTCACGAGTGAGGGAAGAATGGAACGGGAGATCGACAGGCGGATCGGTGCAGCGTCTGCAGTGATGCAGACTTTGTATCGATCCGTTGTGGTAAAGAAGGAGCTAAGCCGAAAGGCGAAGCTCTCGATTTACCGGTCGATCTACGTTCCTACGAGCTGTGGGTCGTGACCGAAAGAACGAGATCCCGGATACAAGCGGCCGAAACGAGTTTCCTCCGCAGGGTGTCCGGGCTCTCCCTTAGAGATAGGGTGAGAAGCTCGGTCATCCGGGAGGATCTCAGAGTAGAGCCGTTGCTCCTTCACATCGAGAGGAGCCAGATGAGGTGGCTGGGGCATCTGATTCGGATGCCTCCCGGACGCCTCCCTGGTGCGGTGTTCCGGGCACGTCCCACCGGGAGGAGACCCCGGGGACGACCTAGGACACGCTGGAGAGACTACGTCTCTCGGGTGGCCTGGGAACGCCTCGGGATCCCCCCGGAAGAGATGGATGAAGTGGCTGGGGAAAGGGAAGTCTGGGCGTCCCTGCTAAAGCTACTGCCCCCGCGACCCGACCTCAGATAAGCGGTGGAAGCTGGCTGGATGGATGGAAAAACATAACAGTAATGGCATAATTTACTGGCATGGACATCTAAACAATTAATGATCCACACATTAATTGCCATCTTCTTTTTTGTAATGCCCACGACCCTCGTGAGGATAAGCGGTTCGGAAAATGGAGGGATGGATGGATTTTGCTCAGTTTTGGGGCTATTTAATGTGTTTAATATCCACTTTTTAAACAGCTGCAATTACAATGAGTCGCCTTTGGAGAACAGCCATGCTTTAAAAATGACTGGTACTGTCCAACCAACAGCCTGAGGTTTGAAGATTCAAGAGGAAAGGAAATGGTGAAATCGGCCTACAGGCAGTTTACACTCGAAGAAATATCGTATGCAATACTAAGAACAAATAATGATTGTCAGAAATGATAAAGGAAGGATGGCCGCTACGGAGCCATTTCCTTTGTTTGTAAAAAAGAAAAAGAAAAAAAAAACATACATGATCGAGTCATGTCTTGTGAAGAAGGCCCGTGCGGCGACACTCATAATGGCTCATAGCATCGGGGTTAGCTCAGCTCATCGGCCGAAGATGGGGTTGGTTGAATTCAGCAAACTCATCCGGATTAATCTGATGAGTGGTTGCCGTCATTGATGACTTGAAAGCAGCCACGCGTTGTCACCAGAAGCCCCAGAAGATCCGAGAAGGTAAGGGCTAATAATTTATTGGGCTAACTTGCTAAAGCTATCGCTAACTGAGCATCAAAGCAATTCCCCCTTAGTCGGCAAAAAAATACTGGCGTCAAAGTCACTGTTCTGCTCATTGTAACTCTTTTCACAAAAAGGCAGTAGAAGACAGACATACTGTTGATAGATGTTCTGACTCCTCACAGCTCAGCAGTGCGGCACTAATATTAATCTTGCTTCACAGAGAATAAATGCCTGTGATATTATATGATCTGTCTACATGTGCACTGACAAAGTTTGTGTTCAGATTTCCGTTGCCTATCAACTAACAACACCACCGCATAGATGCAAATTGTTAGCCCGTGTGTCTATAGGGTTTCCTATTTCTCTTTGTTTTCATTTCATTTTCATTTCATTTCAAATCATTTCGCACATTCAACAACAATAAGCCGTGGTTCACTGCTAAACTTAAGCAGCTTCGCCAAGCTAAGGAGGACGCATATCAGAGCGGGGACAGGGCCCTGTATAATCGAGCTAGAAACCAGCTGACCAAAGAAATTAACATTGCAAAGAGGATCTATACAGCAAAGTTGGAAAAACAGTTTAGCGCAAACGACTCTAAATCAGTCTGGCATGCATTCCAGTCGCTGACTAATTACAAGCGACGATCCCCCCAAGCTGAGAACAATAGCACACTAGCCAATGACTTGAATACCTTCTACTGCAGATTTGAAAAGGACAGTTTCACACCACACACCAACCCGGCCGCACCCGCGACCACAATCACACCTCTGACCTCTGCGTTAACCATCCATGAACAGGATGTGAGACGCATCTTCAAACAACAAAAGATTAACAAAGCGGCAGGCCTGGACCACGTGTCCCCATCCTGCCTCAAAGTCTGCGCGGACCAGCTCGCGCCAGTCTTCACTCAGATCTTCAACAGATCACTGGAAATGTGCGAAGTTCCATCCTGTTTCAAACGATCCCAGTCCCCAAGAAACCTGCAATCTCGGGTCTGAATGACTACAGGCCTGTCGCTTTGACATCTGTGGTCATGAAGTCCTTTGAACGTCTTTTGCTGGACCACCTCAAGAGTGTCACAGGTCCCCTGCTGGACCCCCTGCAGTTTGCCTACCAAGCGAACAGATCTGCGGATGATGCAGTCAACATGGGACTCTCGAGCACCAACTGCCCTCATGTCTTCCTGCACTACATCCATCAACCTTCTCTTTGGTCTTCCTCTCACTCTCTTGCCTGGCAGCTCCTCATCATCCTTCTACCATTATCTCGCCTCTGGATGTGTCCAAACCATCCAAGTCTGCTCCCTCTAACTTTGTTTCCAAAACATCTAACCGGGGCCGTCCCTCTGATGAGCTCCACCTTTCTAACTGTTCCTCCACCTGCTCCCTGCCTTCACTGCAGATCACAATTTCATCTGCGAACATCATGGTCCACGGGGATTCCAGTCTAACCTCATCTGTCAGCTTATCCATCACCACTGCAAACAGGAAGGGGCTCAGGGCTGATGCCAGATGCACTCCCGCCTCTACCTTCACACCTCACCACTGTTCTGCTCTCCTCATACATGTCCTGTATTATTCAAACATACTTCTCTGCCACTCCAGACTTCCGCATGCATTACCACAGTTTCTCTCTAGTTACTCTGTCATAGGCTTTCTCAAGATCCACAAAGACACAATGTAGCTTCTTCTTACCTTCTCTGTACTTCACCATCAACACCCTCAAGGCAAATAATGCATCTGTGCTACTCTTTCTAGGCATGAAACCATACTGTTGCTTGCAAATACTCACATCTGTCCCGAGTCTAGCCTCCACTACTCTTTCCCATAACTTCATTGTGTGGCTCATCAACTTTATTCCTCTATAGTTCCCACAGCTCTGCACATCACCCTTGTTCTTAAAAATGGGCACCAGCACACTTTTCCTCTATTCCTCAGGCATCTACTGACCTCCTACAATTCTGTTGAACAAGCTGGTCAAAAACTCCACAGCCACCTCTGCTAGATGCTTTCATACCTCCACAGGTATGTCATCAGGAACAACTGCCTTTCCGTTTTTATCCTCTCTAATGCCTTTCAACTTCCCCCTTACTTAATCATTGCTACTTCCTGGTCCACCACACTTGCCTTTTCTACTCTCCCTTCTCTCTCATTTTGCTCATTCATCAACTCCTCAAAGTATTCTTTCCATCTGTCCAGCACACTACTGGCACAAGTCAACACCTTTCCGTCGCTATCCTTAATCACTCTAACCTGCTGTACATCCTTCCATATCTATCCCTCTGTCTGGCCAACCTGAATAGATCCTTTTCTCCTTCTTTAGTGTCCAACCTGGCATACGCGTCACCATATGCCTCTCGTTTGGCCTTTGCCACCTCTACCTTTGCCCTCCGTCACATCTCAATGTATGCCTTTCTCCTCTCCTCGGTCCTCCCAGTGTACCACTTCTTCTTCGCTGACCTCTTTCCTTGTATGATTTCCTGTACTTTGAGGTTCCACCACCAAGTCTCCTTCTCCACTTTCCGACCGGAAGATACACCAAGTACTCTCCTGCCTGTCACTCTGATCACCTCGGCTGTCATAGCCCAGTCTTCTGGAAGCTCCTCCTGTCCACCAAAAGCCTGTCTCACCTCCGCCTGAAAAGCCACACAACACTCTTCCTTTCTCAGCTTCCTCCACATGGTTTTCTGCGCTGCCTTTGTCTTCTTAATCGTCCTCACTACCACCAGTCATCTTACACACCACCATCCTATGCTGTCAAGCCACACTCTCCCTTACCACTACCTTACAGTCAGTAACCTCCTTCAGATGACATCGTCTGCACAAGATGTAATCCACCGGCGTGCTTCTACCTCCACTCTTGTAGGTCACTTTATGTTCCCGCCTCTTCTGGAAAAAAGTGTTCACTACAGCCATTTCCATCCTTTTCCCAAAATCTACCACCATCTGTCCCTCCAAGTTCCTTTCCTGGATGCCAAAGTTACCCATCACTTCTTCATCACCCATGCTTCCTTTACCAATATGTCCATTATAGTCCACTCTCTCTCTGTCTGGGATGCTCAGACCAACTTAACTCGCTCCTTCCAGAATTTCTCTTTCACCTCTAGGTCACATCCTATCTGTGGGACACAGTCACTAATCACATTATACCTTCTTCTTCTTCTTCTTCTTTTCCTTTCGGCTTGTCCCGTTAGGGGTCGCCACAGCGCGTCATCCTTTTCCATGAGAGCCTATCTCCTGCATCCTCCTCTCGAACACCAACTGCCATCATGTCTTCCCTCACGACATCCATCAACCTTCTCTTTGGTCTTCCTCTAGCTCTCTTGCCTGGCAGCTCCATCCTCATCAACCTTCTACCAATATACTCACTCTCTCTCCTCTGGACGTGTCCAAACCATTGAAGTCTGCTCTCTCTAACTTTGTCTCCAAAACATCGAACCTTGGCTGTCCCTCTGATGAGCTCATTTCTAATTTTATCCAACCTGGTCACTCCGAGAGCGAACCTCAACATCTTCATTTCCGCCACCTCCAGCTCTGCTTCCTGTTTTCTCTTCAGTGCCACTGTCTCTAATCCATACATCATGGCTGGCCTCACCACTGTTTTATAAACTTTGCCCTTCATCCTAGCAGAGACTCTTCTGTCACATAACACACCTGACACCTTCCTCCACCCGTTCCAACCTGCTTGGACCCGTTTCTTCACTTCCTGACCACACTCACCATTGCTCTGGACGGTTGACCCCAAGTATTTAAAGTCCTCTACCCTTGCCATCTCTTCTCCCTGTAGCCTCATTCTTCCCCCACCACCCCTCTCATTCATGCACATATATTCTGTTTTACTTCGGCTAATCTTCATTCCTCTTCTTTCCAGTGCATGCCTCCATCTTTCTAACTGTTCCTCCAGCTGCTCCCTGCTTTCACTGCAGATCACAATGTCATCTGCAAACATCATGGTCCACGGGGATTCCAGTCTAACCTCATCTGTCAGCCTATCCATCACCACTGCAAAAAGGAAGGGGCTCAGGGCTGATCCCTGATGCAGTCCCACGTCCACCTTAAATTCTTCTGTCACACCGACAGCACACCTCACCGCTGTTCTGCTGCCCTCGTACATGTCCTGTATTATTCTAACATACTTCTCTGCCACTCCAGACTTCCGCATGCAGTACCACAGTTCCTCTCTGGGTATTCTGTCATAGGCTTTCTCTAGATCTACAAAGACACAATGTAGCTCCTTCTGACCTTCTCTGTACTTTTCCATCAACATCCTCAAGGCAAATAATGCATCTGTGGTACTCTTTCTAGGCATGAAACCATACTGTTGCTCGCAAATACTCACTTCTGTCCTGAGTCTAGCCTCCACGACTCTTTCCCATAACTTCATTGTGTGGCTCATCAACTTTATTCCTCTATAGTTGCCACAGCTCTGCACATCACCTTTGTTCTTAAAAATGGGCACCAGTACACTTTTCCTCCATTCCTCAGGCATCTTCTCACGCACTAGAATTCTATTGAACAAGCTGGTCAAAAACTCCACAGCCACCTCTCCTAGATGCTTCCATACCTCCACAGGAATGTCATCAGGACCAACTGCCTTTCCATTTTTCATTCTCTTTAATGCCTTTCTAACTTCCCCCTTACTAATCATTGCCACTTCCTGATCCACCACACTTGCCTCTTCTACTCTCCCTTCTCTATCATTTTCCTCATTCATCAACTCCTCTAAGTATTCTTTCCATCTACCTAGCACACTGCTGGCACCAGTCAACATATTTCCATCTCTATCCTTAATCACCCTAACCTGCTGCACATCCTTCCCATCTCTATCCCTCTGTCTGGCCAGCCTGTATAGATCCTTTTCTCCTTCTTTAGTGTCCAACCTGCCATACATGTCATCATATGCCTCTTGTTTTGCCTTTGCCACCTCTACCTTTGCCCTGTGTCGCATCTCAATGTATTCCTTTCGCCTCTCCTCGGTCCTCTCAGTGTCCCACTTCTTCTTAGCTAACCGTTTTCCTTGTATGATTTCCTGTACTGTGAGGTTCCACCACCAAGTCTCCTTCTCTCCTTTCCTGCCAGAAGATACACCAAGTACTCTCCTGCCTGCTTCTCTGATCAACTTGGCTGCAGTGGTCCAGTCTTCTGGAAGCTCTTCCCGTCCACCGAGAGCCTGTATCACCTCTTCCCGAAAAGCTGCACAACACTCGTCCTGTCTCAGCTTCCACCACATGGTTCTCTTCTCTGCCTTTGTCTTCCTAATTTTCCTCCCCACCACCAGAGTCATCTTACACACCACCATCCTATGCTGTCTAGCCACACTCTCCCCTACCACTACCTTACAGTTGGTAACCTCCTTCAGATTACATCGTCTGCACAAGATGTAATCCACCTGTGTGCTTCTACCTCCGCTCTTGTAGGTCACCCTATGTTCGTGCCTCTTCTGGAAAAAAGTGTTCACTACAGCCATTTGCATCCTTGTTGCAAAGTCTACCACCATCTGTCCCTCCAAGTTCCTTTCCTGGATACCGTACTTACCCATCGCTTCTTCATCACCCCTATTACCTTCACCAACATGTCCATTACAATCTGCACCAATTACGACTCTCTCTCTGTCTGGGATGCTCAGAACTACATCATCTAGCTCCTTCCAGAATTTCTCTTTCACCTCTAGGTCACATCCTACCTGTGGGGCATAGCCACTAATCACATTACACATAACACCCTCAATTTCAAGTTTCAGCCTCATCACTCGATCTGATACTATTTTCACCTCCAATACCTTCTGAGCTAACCGTTCCTTTAAAATAACCCTTACTCCATTTCTCTTCCTATCTACACCATGGTAAAATAATTTAAACCCTGCCCCTAAACTTCTAGCCTTACTGCCTTTCCACCTGGTCTCCTGGACACACAATATATCAACCTTTCTCCTAATCATCATGTCAACCAACTCCCGAGATTTTCCTGTCATAGTCCCAACATTCAAAGTCCCCACATTCAGTTCTAAGCTCTGTGTTTTCCTCTTCTCTTTCTGCCGAAGAACCCGCTTTCCACCTCTTCTTCTTCTTCTTCTTTGACTTCGACCCACAGTAGCTGAATTTCCAACAGCGCCCTGCAGGTTGACGGCGCCGGTGGCGGACGTTGTTAACCCGGGCCACGACCGATCCGGTATGGAACTCTTTGGATGAACACTCATATTTGTTTGGCAAGGTTTTAAGCCGGATGCCCTTCCTGACGCAACCCTCTGCATTTATCCGGGCTTGGGACCGGCCTACAGTTTGCACTGACTTGTGCCCCCCATAGGGCTGCATTAATCACATTATACCTAACACGCTCAATTTCAAGTTTCAGCCTCATCACTCAATCTGACACTTGTCCACCTCCAAGACATTCTTAGCCAACTCTTCCTTTAGAATAACCCCTACTCCATTCTCTTCCCATCTACACCATGGTAAAATAATTGTTAAAAAACTTCCAGCCTTACTCCCTTTCCACCTGGTGTCATGGTCTGTGTTTTGTGTTTGGGTTGTTTAGTTTTGTTCCATGTTTTCCTGTGTTCCATGTTTGTCGTGTGCTCATTAGGTTGTTGTGTCCACCTGTTCTCGTCTATTTTGTGTCGACCAATCAGCTCTCTCCAGCCACTCGTGTCTTGTCCAGGTGTTCCTCGTTGTCTCGTCAATTTGTTTGTATTTAGTTCCCTGGGTTCTTTCAGTCCTTGTCGGTTCATTGTCGTTGTCACATGTCTTGCCATGTCATAGTCGCCAGTTGTTTTTGTCATAGTCACCTGTTGTTTTTTCATTGTGATTAAATATTATTATTTTGAGATTCCCGCACTCCTGCCTTGCCTCCCTGCTTCCCTGCAATTGGGTCCACCATGTTCTTGCCTTGCGTTCCTCACCGTCGCCCTAACCATGTTCATGACACCTGGTCTCCTGGACACACAATATATCAACCTTTCTCCTAATCATCCTGTCAACCAACTCCCGAGCTTTTCCTTTCACAGTCCCAACATTCAGAGTCCCCACATTCAGTTCTAGGCTCTGTGCTTTCCTCTTCTCTTTCTGCCTAAGAACCCGTTTTCAACCTCTCCTTCATCTTCGACCCACAGTAGCTGAATTTCCACTGGCGCCCTGCAGGTTAACGGTGCCAGTGGCGGACGTTGCTAACCCGGGTCACGACAGATCCGGTAAGGAAATCTTCGGATGAACACTCATATTTATTTGTGTGGCAAAGTTTTAAGCCGGAAGCCCTTCCTGACCCAACCCTCTGTATTTATCCGGGCTTGGGATCAGCCTGCAGTTTGCACTGGCTTGTGCCCCCCCACAGGGCTTCATTAAATAAAATAAATGATGAGTAACGGGGTTAATAGCAATGAGTAGTCGTCATGTCAGTCACCTGATGAGGAGAAGTGCTCAGCGCTCAGTCTGGACGGTGGTTCTAAAAGCACAAGAAGATGTTCAACTCAAGGACAATATTCTCCACTCGCAAGCACTAAAATCAATCGCAATACTGCATGTGTGTTGTGATATGGCAGCAGCTCAGGCAGTGTTTTCAGAACGACACCTACCAAAAGATTCCGTGTCTGCAGCGTTACCCCCTAAAATGGCAGAAAAGAAGGCAAACGTGTTCAAAGAGTCAAAAATGCGCTCATGTTGGTGTTTTGAACTTACAGCTGTCATAGTTGAGATCGTAGTCATAGGTTGCGTCATAGTCTGGAAAAAGCAAGGGACAAGTTTACTATTAAGAAATACATTTTTATCATGTTAAGAATTATGAACTCATACTTGCCTTTCACAACATAAGTATCTGTTAAATAAAGATATATGTATATATATGAGAATGAAGATTGTCTTGAACCAAAGTGCACTATTGTTCATAAAAATGGAGAGAAAAAAACATTACCTTTTCTCTGGATCTGAATGGAGGTAGAGATGTCTAGTGGAAATACAAAGTAAACATTTACATGGTATGGTACACTTTATCAATCCTCAATATGTGAGAAGATAGAGATAGCTGAAATTTCTTTCCAAAGGCCCACTGTCTCAAACAAAAAACAATAACAATAATACAATCCTGTCGTCTCCATTCATATATATTCTGTTGTTTGAAGCAGGTATAGATAAAATTACAGTGTGACAACGACAACATCATATCAATCTATTAAGACAGTGATTCTCAAAGTGTGTAGTGCTTCTGGGTGTGGACGCGGACCGCGAGTTTGTGACCTCTGTTTTAAACAATGCTGCAACAATCGAGCGAGCCAGAGTGAGTGCTTTCGCTCTGGAGCACACTAACTAGTTAGCTCGCAGGCGAGTGAACATAATAAATAGTTAACTTTTGCTAATATGTCCCAGTTGTTTGCATCTACAGAGCCCAAGCTGGTCCGCCAGTGGCTCGCTGCGTCGTGAGTGGGGCGCCGGGTGTTACCACAACGATGAAATTTATCGGGTCCGCAAAAAAAAGTCCATTGTATTTATGAGACGATAACCCGCTCTACCCTTCGTTATCACCTTATTGTGGTAGAGGGGTTTGTGTGTCCCAATGATCCTAGGAGCTAAGTTGTCTGGGGCTTCACGCCCCTGGTAGGGTCAACCATGGCAAACTGGTCCTAGGTGAGGGACCAGACAAAGCACGGCTAAAAGACCCCTATGAAGAATACTACAAATGGATTTGGGTTTCCCTTGCCCGGACGCGAGTCACCAGGGCCCCCCTCTGGAGCTAGGCCTGGAGGTGGGTCTCGAAGGCGAGCGCCCGGTGGCCCGGCCTGCACACATGGGACCCGGACGGTCCGGAAGTCCCCTTAACTGGGGACTCCATCGTTCTGCTGGGGGACTTCAATGCTCATGTGGACAATGACAGTGACACCTGGAAGGGCGTGATTGGGAGGACCGGCCCCCCGATCAGAACCTGAGCGGTGTTCTGTTTTTCGACTACTGTGTTCATCACGGATGTTCCATAACGAACACCATGTTCAAGCATAAGGGTGTCCACACGTGTACTTGGCACCAGGACACCCTAGGTCGCAGTTCGATGCTTAACTTTGTGATTGTGTCATCGGACTAGTGGCCGCATGTCTTGGTCACTCGGGTGAAGAGAGGGGCGGAGCTGTCAATTGATCACCACCTGATGGTGAGTTGGCTCCGATAGAATACGCTGTTTCAACTCCTACCTCCGACAGAACTTCGCTCACGTTCCGGGGTAGGCAGGGGACATTGAGTCAGAGTGCACCATGTTCCGTGCCTCCATTGCTGAGGCGGCCGACCGGAGCTGTGGCCGTAAGGTGGTCGGCGCCTGTCGTGGGGGCAATCCCCGAACCCGTTGGTGGACACCAACGGTGAGGGATGCCGTCAAGCTGAACAAGGAGTCCTATCGGGCCTTTTTGGCCTGGGGGACTCCTGAGGCAGCTGATGGGCACCAGCTAGCCAAGCGGAATGCAGCTTTGGTGGTCACTGAAGCAAAAACTCAGGCATGGGAGGAGTTTGGTGAGGCCATGGAGAAAAACTTACGGACGGCTTCGAGGTGGGGTGGTGGGGGACCGGAGGGTGTGTTCCAACTACAGGAGGATCACTGGAGGGTCTGTCGGGAAGTCGAATCTCAGATTCAGGAGGAGCAGTGTGGTTTTCGTCCTGGCCGTGGAACCGTGGATCAACTCTACACAGTCGGCAGGGTCCTCGAGGGTGCACGGGAGTTCGCCCAACCAGTCTACATGTGTTTTGTGTACTTGGAGAAGGCGTTCGTCCGTGTCCCTCGGGGAGTCCTGTAGGGGGTGCTTCGGGAGCATGGGGTACCGAACCACCTGATACGGGCTGTTCGGCCCCTGTACGACCAGTGTCAGCATTGCTGGCAGTAAGTCGGACTCATTTCCGGTGAGGGTTGGACTCCGCCAAGGCTGCCCTTTGTCACTGATTCTGTTCATTACTTTTATGGACAGAATTTCTAGGCACAGCCAAGGCGTAGAGGGGGTCCGGTTTGGTGACCTCAGTATTGCATCTTGGCTTTTTGCAGATGATGTGGTTCTGTTGGCTTCATCAAGCTGTGATCGCCAACTCTCACTGGAGCAGTTCGCAGCTGAGTGTGAAGCAGCTGGGATAAAAATCAGCACCAAATCTGAGACCATGGTCCTCAGTCGGAAAAGGGTGGCGTACCCTCTCCACGTTGGGGATGAGATCCTGCCCCAAGTGGAGGAGTTCAAGTCCAAGTATCTTGGGGTCTTGTTTTTGCATCTTCACTTAAACAGCTAGCATTTTAGCATTTGGTGACATAATAGGTTCATGGCTGTGCATTTCTGAGCTTCGACCAGCTGACTAGGAATAAGACAAATATTCTTTGTACTCATAGAAGTTTTGGAAGTGTTCAATTTGTTCAAACTAAAATGAAGAAACCTCGAGAGAGAGAGTGAGAGAGAGAGAGAGAGAGAGAGAGAGAGAGAGAGAGAGAGAGAGAGAACATTTTGGAACCGCTTTCTTCCCGCTGCTCAATCGAACGCTTCACTTCCGCGTCTATGCATCGGTGACGTAAGCACATTGTGTCACTTACGCCACTGCTTGCTTCCGTCTTCGCGACTGTCTCCGCGGTAAACCAAATTAGCAGTTTTGCATTTCAATGTTTCTTGATGCGCAAAATGCAAATTTTGCCCCGCAAACTGCGATGCGAGACAGCTTAATTTGAACCTTGCACACATATGTTGGTAAGCAATGTTGTGCGTCATTAGACACGGATTCCCCATGCTTTTTTAGGATGCGGGACGCACATCAAAGGAGATACCTGCTTATTTGGTTGAGGCATGATGGTGAACGTGGGGATATTTACCCAGAAGGCCTGCTGCCTCCCACAGCCCGGGTGCATCTGTTACACCGGGCATGGGAGCAAAGGTGGTGGCCACCAAGGTGGCAACGTTCACGTCGCTCTCGGGTGCCGCCCTTCTGACGTTTCCTTCCAAATCCGGAGCAGAGACCGGGGCTGGAGTGGGCAGGGTGAATCCAGATAAGAGGTGCGGTGGCGGCATGCCAGGAGACATAGTGCTGCTCTCCAGTTCCGTGTGCCTGGTAGTGAGCTGGGGGATCAAAGATCTCTCTGGGAGGGCAGGAGGCGTGCTGCTGCTGCCCGCTCTTGGCAGTGTGGCGGGTGAAGAGGGCGTGGAAACGTTTCTAGGTCCGGGAGGCTGGGCTGTCTTAGGAAAATGGAGTGGAGAGCTGGATATTTTCCCAACAGGAGGCACGGAGGCATTTCTCAAAACATTCTGCGAAGGCTTTTTGCCAGAGAAGAGCACTGGGGGACGTTGAGTGGTGGCCAGGCTGGAGGGTGCTGTTATTTTCACAGTTTTTGTGATGGGAGGAGGTACTAAAGGTTTTCTAAACTGTCTGGGAGGGCTCAGGTTGAGATTGTTGGTTCTTGGGTTAGAAGAGGAGTGGGGCCTCTTTGCAGCTGACGTTTTGACCGACGTGGTTGTTGTGGCGGACACGGTAGGCCTCACAGTGGTTGGAGCGACTTGGTCCGTATTGGGCTTCACAACAACTAGAGATGTGACAGGCGTGACGAAGTTGTACTGCAGGGAGAGGTTGGTGGCCTTGTCTACCAGAAGCTTCTGGGTAACCGCATCTGTGGTGTTGAGTTTGGCTTGGAGCAGCTCCTTAATAGTGAAATACGCCCAGAGACGATGCACAAAGCTAGAGATGCCTTCAGGAGCCCCCGAGCAGTCGGGTGAGCGCCAAGTGCTGTTGATCAGGACCTCCTTCTCCAGCTTCACATGCTGCTTGGAATCATTGGCAGAGAGGGACACCTTGAAATTGTTCAGCCCTGCTGGAAGCCTTCCGGCCACAACCAACTCGGAGCCTCGGAAGTAGTTTGGGAAGAGAGAGCGGGTGACGTCAAATGCCTGATGGGCCAGATAGTCGAGCTGGACATCGGACAACAAGGGGCTGGCCACTTCGTCGTAGAAGCCCTTTAGCTGCAAGGTAGCGTCCACGTCCTCATAAACCATCCGAGCCACACCGCGGTTGTCCAGGGCCAGACGTTTGAGGAGCAGGAAGTCGGCGTCGTCCCCGAAGGCCAGGCCAAAGAGAGAAGTGGAGCCCAGCACCTTTTTGGCGTTACTGAGGATAGCGTCGCCCGCCGTGACTCCGATGGTGGCCTCGCCGTCTGTGAGGAAAACCACGAGGGGGACGCGGCGGGAGCCAGAGGACGGAGGGTTGACGAGCTGGGCAGCCGAGAGCAGAGCCGCATTTATGTTCGTCCCTGAGGAGAGAGAGAGAGAACATTGGTGAAAACCCAGACAGAGCAGACCTCTGCTAAGGCCACACAATCGGGACAAATGGTACCAGAGCTGAGTTAACCCTAACCCAACAGTCAAGCAGCCAGATGACAGGGTTTGAAGCCAAAATGTTTTTTTTTTTTAGTCTAATTTGAAACCATCAACCTAATCTACACCCTAAACCCTAATTGGGAACCCTAACCTTGGCTCAAACCTTAATTTAGAACCCTAATCCTGTTTTTCTTCCTGTCTTTATGTCTCAAAAGTGTTCTCTGTCAATTGACTGTCTGTTGTCATACTAGAGCGGCTCCAATTACCGTAGACAAAAAGTTTTTTGGACATACTCTGATTCTGATTCTGAAATTGAAACTCTAACTTTGGCTTCAATCCCACAGGGCGATAACCTACATTTTTCAAATTTTTTTCCCTTGCATTTTGTTGACGGGAAGGAGTGGGTGGGTGGGTGGGTGGCCTGAGTTCTCCATGGTGGGGGAAAGGGGGGGGGGGATCTTGGCGCAAATTTGGGAGGGGGCCAAGCCCAGTTAGTTGCACTGGCACCCCCCCTAGAACTGCCACTGCAGTTCAAGTTAATCCCCTTCTGCCACACAGATACATACGTGCACACACACACACACACACACACACAGTTAAAACAAAAATAATAATGGAATTATGTAATGACCTACGGCATGGCACACACGAACCAAGTGGGAAACACCATTTCAGGGTGACGCCTGCACCCAGAGCAACAGCAGACCGTGGCCACAGGACACCGGCATGGCGCTACAGTGTAGTGGCAGAAGGGGAGCCACAAATGGCGACCGAGGACCCCATGAGGTGGACCACGGGCACGGTCAACTACATAACTTTTATGGACAGAATTTCTAGGTGCAGCCGAGGCGTAGAGGGGGTCCGGTTTGGTGGCCTCAGTATTGCATCTTTGCTTTTTGTAGATGCTGTGGTTCTGTTGGCTTCATCAAGCCGTGATCTCCACCTCTCACTGGAGCGGTTCGCAGCCAAGTATGAAGCGGCTGGGATGAGAATCAGCACCTCCAAATCTGAGACAATGGTCCTCAGTCGGAAAAGGGTGGAATGGCCTCTCCGGGTCGGGGATGAGATCCTGCCCCAAGTGGAGGAGTTCAAGTATCTCGGGGTCTTGTTCACGAGTGAGGGAAGAATGGAACGGGAGATCGACAGGCGGATCGGTGCAGCGTCTGCAGTGATGCAGACTTTGTATCGGTCCATTGTGATGAAGAAGGAGCTAAGCCGAAAGGCGAAGCTCTCTATTTACCGGTCGATCTATGTTCCTACCCTCACCTATGGTCATGAGCTGTGGGTCGTGACCGAAAGAACAAGATCCCGGATACAAGCGGCCGAAATGAGATTCCTCCGCAGGGTGTCCGGGCTCTCCCTTAGAGATAGGGTGAGAAGCTCGGTCATCCGGGAGGATCTCAGAGTAGAGCCGGTGCTCCTCCACATTGAGAGGAGCCAGATGAGGTGGCTGGGGCATCTGATTCGGATGCCTCCCCGGTGAGGTGTTCCGGGCACGTCCCACCGGGAGGAGACCCCGGGGACGACCCAGGACACGCTGGAGAGACTACGTCCTTCGGCTGGCCTGGGTATGCCTCGGGATCCCCCCGGAAGAGCTGGATGAAGTGGCTGGGGAGAGGGAAGTCTGGGCGTCCCTGCTAAAGCTACTGCCCCCGTGACCCGACCCGGATAAGCGGTAGAAAATGGATGGATGGATGGATTATAATTAATTAAATGAAATACAAAAAAATTTTAAAATGTTTTCCCTTTACCTAACCCCTAACCCTTACCGAACCCTCATTTGGACTGCCAACCCCAGTTTCAATCCATAAATATGGCTTCAAATCCTAATTTGAAACCCTAACCATGGCCCGTGCCTAACTAATCCACAAAGTGTTATGAAGATCACATTTAATGACATGCATAGCTATCCAGAAGTTGCAGACTCACATCCTTCAGCAACAATCCTCTTGACGAATTCTTTGGCATCTCGCACATTGTGCCGAGTGGCCGGCACTGTGCGTCCTTTATTCCAAGTCTGAACCTTATCTGAGAAAGTGACGATGTTAAAGTGGTCTCCTTCCCGAAGGTCCTCAAGGATGGTGCTCATTGCCTGCTTCGTCTGCTAACACAAATCATAGGAGGGTCATTCCAGAATGGGAGGACTTTTCAAGTTAGCAGAAGTATTGGAACAGACATCATTAAATTAATTTATTGTGAATAACATTTAATATTGGTGGCATAACCCTTAATTGGAATTACTGCATCAAGCCTGCGACCAATTCACTTCACCAGACTGTTGCATTCTTCATTTGAAATGCTTTTCCAAGCCTTTACCAGGTATGGTGGACGTAATGTCATGGTTAGGGCTTGCATGACTTGCAAGGCTGCTTCTAGAACAGGCTCACGAGTCTTTATTGATAATGTAACTCATGATGGCGGCAGCAGAATGAATTCTGAAGTCTACAAAACCATCTTGTCTGGCTATTTACACAAAAAAATAATCCAAACTAATCAGGACAAGCTTCATCATGCAACAAGACAATGACCCAACACAACACACACTGCCAACATAACAAAGGACTTCATCAGGGGGAGGAGAAATGCCACTGCACATCACCTTAAAAACACCATCCCAACAGTGAAGTTTGGCGGTGGGAACATGATGGTGTAGGGCTGCTTTTCAGCAAATGGGACTGGTAAAATTCATATTATTGTAGGAAGGATGAATGGCCAAATGTACCGAGACATTCTTGACAAAAATCTGCTGCCATCTATGAGGATGATGAAAATGAAACAAGGGTGGACATTTCAACAGGTTAATTATCCAAAACATACTGCCAAGGAAACTCTCAATTGTTTTCAAAGAGAAAAAAAAGCTGCTAGAATGGCCCAGCCAATCACATGACTTGAATCCAATGCCAAATCTATGGAAGGAACTGAAACTCAAGCTCCATAAAAGAAGCGCACGGAACCTTCGAGACAAGACTGCTTGTGTGCAGGAATGTGCCAAAATCATACCAGAGCAATGCATGCCACTAGTTTCTCTCTCTCTCTCTTATAAATATACAGCTGTCGCAGTTATACTGGAGCTTATCCCAGCTAACTGCGGGCGAGAGGCGGGGTACACGCTGAACTGGTCGCCAGCCAATCACAGAGCACATATAAACTAAACCAGTACTAAAAATACCCCAAAATGTTCCATTGCTTAATATAAAACGAAGCTATTATGGTTCAATTTGGCAAGATTGTTATTTTGTCACTTTGTGACATTTGAAATGTTAGAAAATGAATAAAACCCATCCTTTTCACTCGATCTTGATCAACTGAAAATTATGTGATTAACTTCAATTTGTGATCACGTGATCGGACCGGGACATCTCCTAGTTATGACCTGTTTTTTATTATTTTTTTCATAATAACCAAAAATGCTAAATGATCCATCCAAAAATATTGGTGCCTAATTTGTCCTCCAATTCTGGAATGAGCCGTGAATTTAGTAGGAAACTGAACAACCGCAACACATTTCATTGTCTTATATTGTCACAGGACCTGTTTGATTTTGGTGCCGATCATGGAGCCGCTGACATCAAGGACAAATATGACATCCTTAGGAACCACAGGAAGTCCTCTCGGTGCAAAGTAATGCACAAAGTAGCCATCAAAAATCTGAGAAGACAAAAGTCATAGATGTATTTCTTTGTTTGACAACATTGGGATGCAACCTGTCACTCACTTGGATGTCACCCATGAGGTCTGTGAGCTTTACATCATACTGAAGAACAAAGTCCGCATTCAGACCCTTGGGGGAAATGCTGATCTGCTGCTGAGGAGTAGGACTGTAACGAACCCGAGCGCAGCCGACGCTCTCTTCGACCTGAGTCGATGCGGGAGGTTCTGCGTCACCTAGAGGAACACACATTCGTATAGCGTCGCTGTCGGGTGGAAACCCAGTATGTCCAAATATGATCAAATTTTATATATTTTTTAAATCCAATACAATCTAATTTATTTATAAAGCACATTTAAAAACAACTGAGCGGCCCAAAGTGCTGTACAAAAGAGGATATAGAATATAAAAAGTAATTAAAAATATATAGCACCAATAACATGAAACAAAGGCAGTATAAAACACACTGTTGTAAAAATCACAAAATAAAACCACACACTGCCAGCTCTCATACAGAGTCTGAAAATACCAGGGAGAGCAAATGGGTTTTTAAATGGGATTTAAAATGTATTCACACCGGGGGGGGGGGGGGGGGGGGGGGGATTCCAGCAACCAGGCTATGTGAACACTCACAGGAAGTTGACCCTGAGAGGAGGGAAGCCTGATCATTCCATTCCAAAGAGCTGGGGAAGCGGAATTTCCTACTCAGTTACAGTGGTAACTGACTCCATGAACCTAACGTGCTCGCTAGCAGGCTAAGTATGCTCAATCCTGACTTTCTACATCTCCTCCCACCTGAAACAAACACGGCTTGTCTGTTTCGCCACAATCCCATCGATAATGAGGCACAGCTAAATCTAAAATGATATGCTAGTATTCCCAAACTAATTTGTGATCGAAAACTATTGCTTATTCATACTCAAGTCAACATGGCAGATTTGTGTCGACATCGGTGCAAATTTTCTGCAGTGACGTGTCCGCCGGGGAGAAAGGTCACAGTGAAACGGCCATGATGGTGTGAGAAAAATAGTTCCACAGGAGGGTAAGTGTTTTCCATCCGTCCATCCATTTTCTGAGCCGCTTCTCCTCACTAGGGTCGCGGGCGTGCTGGAGCTATCATCGGGCAGGAGGCGGGGTACACCCTGAACTGGTTGCCAGCCAATCGCAGGGCACACATAAACAAACAACCATTCGCACTGACATTCACACCTAGGGGCAATTTAGAGACGTCAATTAACCTACCATGCATATTTTTGGGATGTGGGAGGAAACCGGAGTGCCCGGAGAAAACCCACACAGGCACGGGGAGAACATGCAAACTCCACACAGGCGGGGCCGGGGATTGAACCCCGGTCCTCAGAACTGTGAGGCAGACGCACTAACCAGTCAGTCACCGTGCCGCTGGCAAGTGTTTTATCCATCCATCCATCCATCCATTTTCTGAGCCGCTTCTCCTCACTAGGGTCGCGGGCGTGCTGGAGCCTATCCCAGCTGTCATCGGGCAGGAGGCGGGGTACACCCTGAACTGGTTGCCAGCCAATCGCAGGGCACATATGAACAAACAACCATTCGCACTCACATTCACACTTACGGGCAATTTAGAGTCTCCAATTAATGCATGTTTTTGGGATGTGGGAGGAAACCGGAGTGCCTGGAGAAAAACCACGCAGGCACGAGGAGAACATGGAAACTCCAAGTGTTTTATGTAAATGAAATAAAATAGTTTTTGCATTAATTATTTTTTGTTTTTTTGACTAGACTAGACTAGAACCACCACTGATCTTGAGGTATATTTTTCCTATTATTCTAATTATTTTGAAAAAAATGCTTGGCCACAACTTTCTGGTGAAGGTGATACGACAAATAGTTTTGGATTTTTTTCAGGATTTTGGGGTGGTCCACGGCCCTAGACCCCACTAGAACAGTGAACAGTTCTCAACTGGTTGGTCGGGATTTAGGACTCCAGAGTGTGACAGTAGAGATCTATTTCAATCACAAAATACTACAGAACTACTGATAAAATGTTACAACCAAGGCGCCGTGATTGCAGGAGTTTGCAGTGTTGACAGCCAGCAGTGCCCATCACAGTCCCTGCTCACATACGCCCCCGATCACACAAAAACTTCATAAATGCTAACGCCTGTGTTATCTTAAAAAAAAGGTGAGCGATGCAATCAATCCAACAAACAGCTCACCAAACTCGTGAAATTGGTGGAAATGAATCACTTAGCTCAGGTGGCTGCTCTCTGCAAGGAGCCATCACAGCGATCGATTGGAACAAAACCAGCCTACATAAATGTATCGAACCTCACTATCTCAAGTATGTGGAACTCAGTTATGCTTCTTGCGCTAATGTCACAGCTCAAGTAATGTCTCGAGCAAAATTTGGGCGGGTCATGATTTGTTAAAAAATATGCCACAAATAGTCTTTTTTGGGGGGAATTCTTTCTGCAGACATAATTTGTAAGTCCAGAACTATAAAATAATTGCCAGTGTTCACACCATTAGAGGGTACCTTTTGTGTGCTTGTGCATTAGCAATCATGTCAGGCCATGGCCCACCTATTCCAAGTGTACTGGAGGGAGTAGTGTACCAAACTACATGTCAGAGTAGTCCCTCTAGCTACATGTAATAGACTTTTTAGATGTCAAGTGGGCTCAAGTGCAGCACAGATTGCCTGGTAGCCAAAGACTATTCTGAACGTTTAGAAGTCACTATTTTCATTGGTAGGCAAACATGAACCAGAATTACCTTGAGCGTCGTTGTGGGACAGCAGTCTACTTGTCCGAAGTGGAAGAACCTTGACGAAGCTGATGCCCGTTCGCTCTGATAGGCTGACGTCTAATGTGAGGTTCCGCACGGGCTGGCCGGGCCTCAGACCCACGCTGAGCTCGTAACGGCCGAGGCGGCGAGGCAGTAGGTCTTCGTAAGTCAGGCAGAAGGACATCCGAGCTCCCGGTGGCACGCTCACCGCCACACGAAACTTCTCAGTCTCCCGCTCTCTAGTGGAACGAAACTAGTCGTGAGAAAGAACTATGGAAAATTCAAAAGGGACAGTATTGTGCTAAAGTCTTTGGCTTATAATCACTACGGCAGTGGCTCTCAAACCTTTTACGCAGAGTACCACCGCGAAAAAAATACGTAGCTCTCACCATCATGACCAACATCAAAATACTGTAGAGTAGTTGGCCCAAGTGATGGCCACACTTTTGAGAATCACTGAACCTCCCTGTTAAAATGACATCACATCTGTTTATTGTTGCCAATGAACAAGGAAGTAGAATGCGAAACAAACAAACAGATCAGAGCTCACCAACCCAAAATTTGCTCAAATTACCTTTAATTATGTTACGGTTAATGATACACATCTATGTGAAGCAATTGATCAAATTAATTATTTCTCACAATAATTATTAATAATGATTTAACAATGTCCGAAACAAATAGCACGACGCAACACAATTTCTTTTTATAAATCTCTACAGTATGTGATTCATCCATCCATCCATTTTCTGAGCCGCTTCTCCTCACTGGGGTCGCGGGCGTGCCGGAGCCTATGCCAGCTGTCATCGGGCAGGAGGCGGGGTACACCCTGAACTGGTTGCCAGCCAATCGCAGGGCAAGTATGTGATTACATTTTCTACTGATCACTTATACACTTATACACTTATGTCCCCTCACTGGTGAGCTATTTTGAGAACAGACCCGCAAGCTAGTCATGTGATCGTTGGTGAGCCCTGCAGCAGATGGTCAAAGAAACTTTTTTCCTTGTCAGAGGTCTGCGCTATAGTGAATTCTGCTTCAATAAAATCAATATAGCATTGTAGAAACAACAAACCAAATGGGGGCCAAAGACTTTTGCACAGTACAGTAAATTATCTTACACTCATTTGTCTGGAACTAACTTGGTAGCGACCAGTCCTGCTGTTTTTCCTTGCTTCTTTGCAGCGTCGTATATTTTCCTGGCCGTAGCTCGTTCCTTCACCTGGGCTGCGTACACCTTTCCACTGGACGTACTGATGGGATGGAGATGTGGCTCACTTTGAGACTTACAGCGGTTGTATTACAACAAACCCCTTCTGTTCATGGGCGGTAGGTACTGAGTTTCAGGGTTGCAGCCCTGCCACGAATAGCATAAAAACACGAGTAATTGATGCCCCCCGTAAAAAAAAACAACAACAAAAGTTTAATTGGCTATGAACTTTGATCCCAAAACACTGTTCATCATTTCAAACTCATCTTACAACATGACCCAGAAAATGAATTGCCTTATAGATGTTTTGCGGCGTTACTTCCAGAAAAAACCCGGGCTGAACTCGGCTCTTCCGACATACCAAGATGTTAGTTCTCAGTTGAGATGTACAGGCTTGGGGAGTTAGGATTAGATACATGTAATGGCGTTATGTACAACCCCAATTCCAATGATTATTTGCTAAAAACAATCACGTTTATCAGTTTGAACATTAAATATCTTGTCTTTGTAGTGTATTCAATGAAATATAGGTCGAACATGATTTGCAAATCATTGTATTCTGTTTTTATTTATGTTTAACACAACGTCCCAACTTCATTGGGGTTGTAATTAGGACACACAAAAAAGGGAACTGTAATAGTTAGATTTGATCTTTATTCATTTCGAACAATCAAATCATATGAAAACACAAAAAATGAAAAAATTGTGTGTCACTACCTGTGAGAGGGGCCATAGGGGTCGGGTGCAGTGTGAGCTGGGCGATGGCCAAAGGCAGCGATCTTGGCGATCCGATCCCCGGCTACAGAAGCTGGCTCGAGGGACGTGGTACATCACCTCTCTGGCAGGGAAGGAGTCCGAGCTGGTGTATGAGGTCGAGAAGTTGCGACTAGATATAGTCGGTCTCGCCTCCACACACGGCTTGGGCTCTGGTACCAATCCTCTTGAGAGGGGTTGGACTCTCTTCCACTCTGGAGTTGCCCACGGTGAGAGGCACAGAGAAGGTGTGGGTATACTTATTGGGCTCAGCGCCTGTACGTTGGGGTTCACCCCAGTGGACGAGAGGTTAGCCTCCTTCCGCCTTCGGTTGGGGGAACGGGTCCTGACTGTTGTTTGTGCCCATGCACCAAACAGCGGTACAGAGTCCTTGGAGCGGGTGCTGGAGAGCGCTCCTGCTAGGGACTCCATCGTTCTGCTGGGGGACTTCAATGCTCACGTGGGCAATGACAGTGAGAAATGATTGGGAGGAACGCCCCCGCCCGATCAGAACCCGAAAAGTGGTCTGTTTTTGGACTTCTGTGCTCATTACGGATTGTCAATAACGAACACCATGTTGAAGCGTAAGGGTGTCCACATGTGCATCTGGCACCAGGACACCCGAGGTTACAGTTCCATGATCGACTTTGTGGTTGTGTCATCGGACTTGCGACCGTATGTCTTGGACACTCTGGTGAAGAGAGGGGCGGAGTTGGACACTCGGGTGAAGTGAGAGGCGGAGCTGTCAACCGATCACCACTTGGTGGTGAGTTGGCTCCGATGGTGGGGGAAGATGCCGGTCCGATGTGGCAGGCCCAAACGTATTGTGAGGGTCTGCTGGGAACGTATGGCAAAATCCCCTGTCAGAAGGGGTTTCAACTCCCACCTCCGATGGGATTTTGTTCATGTTCCGGCGGAGGCGGGGGACATTGAGTCCGAGTTGACTATGTTCTGCGCCTCTATTGCTGAGGCGGCCGACCGCAGCTGTGGCCGTAAGGTGGACGTTGCCTGTCTTGGCGGTAATCCCCAAAACCGTTGGTGGACACCAATGGTGAGGGATGCCGTCAAGATGAAGAAGGAGTCCTATCGGGTCTTTTTAGCCTGTGAAGTGAAGTGAACTGAAGTGAAGAAACGGGTCCAAGCAGATTGGAATGGGTGGGGGAAGGTGTCAGGTGTGTTTTGTGACAGAGTCTCTGATAGGATGAAGGGCAAAGTTCATGAGACAATGGTGAGGCCGGCCATGATGGACGGATTAGAGACAGTGGTACTGAAGAGACAACAGGAAGCAGAACAAATGAAGATTTTGAGGTTCTCTCTAGGAGTGAGCAGGTTGGATAGGATTAGAAATGAGCTAATCAGAGGGAGAGTCAAGGTTAGATGTTTTGGAGACTGTCATGGGTGTGTGTTCCGGTTTTTTGTCTTCCCCCTGTTTCATACACACCTGCTCCTGACAGCATCTTCACCACCTGTGCCTCGTTCAGCCTAATGATCCCTTGCATTTAACCTCGTGTCTCCTTTTTTCTCGTCGCCAGTTCGTTGTACCTTGTCGTCGCGTTCCGGCATTCCTTGTTTCCACGTCACAGACTCACAGTAAGACTTGACCCTGTTCCGATGATCGACCTCGCCTTTTTGCCTCATGTTTTTGGATACTGTTGCCTTTCTTGGATTGGCTGCCTGTGTACCGACCTCTGCCCGTATATTAAACCTCACTTTTTTGAAACTGTCCATTTGTTTTGGAGTCGTGCATTTTTGGGTCCTATCCTCTGTTCCGTTCATGACAGAGACAAAGTCAGAGGGAGCAGACTTGGATGGTTTGGACACGTCCAGAGGAGAGAGTGCATATGTTGGTAGAAGGATGATGACGATGGAGCTGTCAGGCAAGAGAGTGAGAGGAAGACCAAAGAGAAGGTTGATGGATGTAGTGAGGGAAGACATGATGGCAGTTGGTGTTAGAGAGGACGATGCGGGAGATAGTCTCACATGGAAAAGGACGACACGCTGTGGCCACCTCTAATGGTACTAGCTGAAAGGAAAAGAAGAATAAAATGTCTCTTTAGGAAAGAAGGACAGGCAGTGGATCAGCTACTTTATAACCCTTGACTTGAGCGGAAGTGAGCTACTGAGCTTCGATCTAGAGTTATTATACTGTATAAAGTTAAACCAAAATAAATGAGGGAAATTATAGTAGTTGTGTTATAGTCTACTTTGGGAGTATTTTTTTTTTATGTAATCCTGCCTTTTGATATCCAAAACTGTGAGCTCAAACTTAAAAGAACACAATTTACAAACCATATGAGAACAGATACTTGGATTACATTACTGAGTACCTTTTTTTAGCAGATAACTAGTAAGTGTATCAAAATAAATTTTTTCAAGTAACCCTCCTAACCCTGGGGATGTCTCACTTCTTCGGTTACAAAAATGTACGAAATTGGACACTTCATGGAAATTAACAGAATTGATGGAAACAAACCAAGACTCTTTAAGACTGAACACTGTCTCATAGGAAAGAACTTAAATATAGTTTGGGAGAAATATATTTGAGCATAGTCCTGACTAAAACAAGCAGATTACATGCGAGAGGGATGCGAGGAATCCCAGGTTTTAAGGTGGAAGCTGGGGATGCCTGTACTGCTCAAATTTGTTTCTGCCTGTATTAGTCTGTCTTGTTTTGCTTCACGGTGATGTTGTATCACACCCTTTCTGGATGGTATAGGTTTTAGCTCCAAATAATAAAGAATATCAAGTTCTCTACTTGATTATTTTGTTTTGGTTCATCTTTATTGTTTTCATTTGTTTTTGTTTTGTTAAGGTATAGGTCACCACATTCACACACACACTAATAAAACTTGAATAACGCATGTCTTGTCTGTCCTGATTTTGACCAGTCTTGGTGTATACAACAAAACATGCAAAAAAAAAAACGGTGCATGAGAGCGAGAAATGCTGCACACATGCAGGAATGTGACACTTATGTGCAATGTTGCAAACATATCAGAGCTTCAAATGGTCCAAAGTCAAGGTCGGGAGGAGTTATTGCTTGTTTGTATGGCGTTCAATTCCTCATATATACGGTAGGTATGAACTTTTTTTGAAAATAATAACACCCTATAGGCAGCATGCTGGACTTTACATTTTTTTCCCTGTGCCTGCGTGGGTTTTCCTCCCAATTTTCAAAAACATGCATGTTAGATTCATTTATGACTAAATTGTCCGTCGTTCTCTCTGTGATTGTGTTTGTCTATATGTGCCCTGCGATTGGCTGGCGACCAATTCAGGGTGTACACTGCCTCTCATCCCAAAGGAAGCTGGGATAGGCTCCAGTTCACCCTAAAGATGATAAGCAGAGTAGAAAATGAAAGGATGGATAATTGAACTGAATGGGAATTTTTTTTTTGCAACCAATTTGAAGTTGGTCACGGAATGGTTTGCTGTCTGGGTTACGACAGAATTTCCGGAATAATTGTTCGAGTTCGTGGGGCAGAGGCACTTGTTACTTGTTACCAGCGAATGGCGTGTGAAAAGGAGGCATGATCGAAAACACACCAAGTGAGCCCGCACCAAAAACAAAACACAAATAAAAAACAAGGCAAACTGACTCTCAGTGTGTTCCACTTGACACATGACAAGGTCCTCAATTAAGGTAAAATCCTTAGAGTAAATATATAACAGGAGAAAAAACACTTATACTAAACACTAAAATAAATGCATGAAACGCGCGCATGAGAAGGTGTGAGTGGAAAAAGGAAGGCGCTTGTATTTATGTGTTGCCAAGGTGAAGGAGCGGCTGAGCGCCTACCAACAAAGCCTAAGTTTCACGCACAGAAATAGCACACAACCAATGCGTTGAATATTTTTTTCCTCAGGGTATTTGGTGGCGGGACAGGCTCCGAGTGTGCGAAAATATAAATAGGTGCAAAAAAAATCATTTGAAATAGCTGCAGACTAACACAGAGTGTAGTTTAAAAGTGGGAAGGCAGCCGCAGCACGTGTGTACGGGCGGATGTGTGCGAATGCGGCTTCTCCCACTTGGCAGCAGGCCTCAGTCAACTGTGTCGGGGAGGGAAGTGGCACTCGGCAAACTGCTGTCATTTTCTCCACCAACTTTCTGCCCGGCATGCACAAAAGGTGGCATTCATGCGCTCTCGGGTTCCCCTCCTCCTGAGCCGCTTCCGTTCCAATATCTAGCGCCGCGATGGCTGCTACTTATTTTAATTTTTTTGTTTATGTTAAGCGCTTTCAAGTGAGAGCAGTTCACAACACCCTGAGTAATCAAATGATGCAACAACCCCTGACGCCTTGCATAATTCCTCTCAACTTCAAACTGGACCTTCTATTTGCACATGAAATGAATGCTCTTTGGTCCCAATTTGTCACCAAATGTGGAGGAAAATATAGGACTGACTGGGCCATTGAAAAAAGTCATTTGGGGCTATTCTAGCATTAGGTCCATAAAAATAAAGCCATAGCATCAAACACTGACGAATCTACATGGGTCTTGTATACAATCCAAAACACATCGGTGGCTATTTGCTGAAGAAAAAGAGAAACAAATAAACATTAAAAAATCACCCATTTTGCATTTTTAAAAAATTCTATCTATATCGCACTAAGATGCCACAAGATGGCGCCAAAGACCTGGATAATCAGAAATAAGTTATCAGTGTCAAGGAAGTATGTTGAAAAATGTCCTGGAGAAAAAAATAATTTGTGGCGTTTACCTCAGTCGGGAAATCTGGATTGGTTGGTGACAAATAGTAAGGTAAGTTAGCGTTTGCTCACCCCTGGTTGGCATAAGAGGGTTTTCCCTTTGGATTTCGCTGGGGTGGGGGGTGAGGTGATTGAAACGCTGAACTACAAATTGTAAGTCGCAGGTGGGTCGCTGTTTTACGGTTGCCTTACCCGGGTTAGGTTAATGTAAAAACCTCTCGTGAGTACTCACATGCAGGTTGTCGGGTGTGGGGGTGGGGGTGGGGGGGGGGGCGTTAGTAAATACTTGGAGTCACTTTCTTTAAAAAAACAAAGACCAAGTCCAAAACCTTGGTGTGCTGATAGATTCCGATCTGACTTTCAGCAGTTATATCAAATGAATCACTAAAACAGCCCTTTTCCAGATGAAGAACATATCCAGAGTGAAGCTTGCATGTGCCAAGCAGACCAGAAGAAGCTCATCCATTTTTTTTTTTTTTACCTCCAATAAACGTGGTAGTTGTAATGGTCTTCCTCAAAATGGACTCCCCCAAAAGAGCATTAACAGCTGCAGCTCATTCAGAATGCTGCAGCGCTGGTTCTGACCAGAACAAAGAGGTCAGAACGTATTACTCCAATTCTAAAGCGTCTACAGCGGCTTCCAGTCAGCTTCGGAATAGACAAAGTTCTGCTACCGGTCTACAAATCACTAAATGGTCTAGGTCCTGACTACATTAAAGACAAGCTAATGGAATACACTGTAAACACAGTAGGCCTCTGAGATCTAAAGACTCAAGTCAAATAGTAGAGCACAGTGTCCAAAGCAAACATGGTGAAGCAGCATGTGGTGGTTATGCTGCACACAAATGGAATAAGTTGCCAACAGAAGTCATGTCAGCCCCAAGTCTGAATGTTTTTCTGTCCAGGTTAAAAACTTCTTTTTTTTCTCCACTTTTAAATGATCTTTCTTGTACTGTATGTTTTTTTAATTGCATTTTTATTTTTCTCTTAGTTGTAAATGTTTTTGTTCTTTAAAAAAAAAAATGTTTTAATAATGTAAAGCACATTGAGTTACCTTGTGTATGAAATGCGCTATAACATTTAAATTTGCTTTGCTTTGCTTTTAGAGTGCAACGACATACCTGCAGTGAGACCTCAGATATCAGATCAGAATCAGAATCATCTTTATTTGCCAAGTATGTCCAAAACACACAAGGAATTTGTCTCCGGTAGTTGGAGCCGCTCTAGTACAACAGACAGTCCATTTACAGAACACTTTGGAGACATAAAGACATTGACAAAAAACAACAACAAACAACAATTGTGCAAAAAGATGCAGAGTCCTCAGTTCGAATGGCTAATATCGCAATAGTCCGGTGCAATGACCATGTGCAAAGGGCACTGAGACTTCAAGGAGTGTATGCGGTTTAAAGTGACGAGTACTGCGATAATCTGGGACAATGGTTGTGCAAATGTTACAGATACTCCTCAATCAGTGTGCAAATGGAGCAGATGCTACTCTGGCATGAGTGGCCACTATATGCAAATAGTGCAGCACGGCGAGACAACTACAGTGAGTGCACGAGTAATACATAATACAGAAATGTGACAACGAACTCAAGTCAAAAAATTGCCAGCTTGTTGTAATGGAATTGTAAGTTAGCTGTTCAAGAAGTTGATTGCAAGAGGGAAGAAGCTGTTGGAATGTCTACTAGTTCTAGTTTGCATTGATCGGTAGCGCCTACCTGAGGGAAGGAGCCGGAAGAGCCGGTGACCGGGGTGGGGAGGGTCCGAGAGGATTTTGCACGCCCTTGTCTTAGTTCTGGCAGCGTGCAAGTCCTCAAGGGTGGGTAGGGGGGTACCGACAATCCTTTCAGCAGTTTTGATTGTCCGTTACAGTCGGAGTTTGTCCTTTTTTGTAGCAGCACCAAACCAGACTGTGATGGAAGAACACAGGACCGATTCGATGACCGCTGTGTAGAACTGTCTCAGCAGCTCCGGTGGCAGGCCGTGCTTTCTCAGAAGCCGCAGGAAGTACATCCTCTGCTGGGCCTTTTTGAGGACGGAGTTAATGTCGGTCGCCCACTTCAGGTCCTGGGAGATTGTAATTCCCAGGAACTTGAAGGTCTCGACGGTTGACACAAGGCAGCTGGACAGCGTGAGGGGCAGCTGTGGCGAAGGATGCCTCCTGAAGTCCACGATCATCTCTACAGTCTTGAGCGTGTTCAGCTCCAGGTTGTGTCGGCCGCACCACAGCTCCAGCCGCTCCGCTTCCTGTCGATATGCAGACTCGTCACCGTCCTCGATGAGGCCGATGACAGTGGTGTCATCTACAAACTTCAGGAGTTTGACAGTCGGGTTCGCTGAGGTGCAGTCGTTCGTGTAGAGAGAGAAGAGCAGCGGAGAGAGGACACAACCTTGGGGCGCCCCAGTGCTGATGCTGCGTGTGGATGAGGTGGCCAGCCTGACCTGCTGTGTCCTGCCTGTCAGAAAGCTGTAAATCCACTGGCAGATGGCAGGTGAGACGCTGAGCTGGAGAAGCTTGGATGAAAGGAGTTCAGGGATGATGGTGTTGAACGCTGAGCTGAAGTCCACGAACAGGATCCTCGCGTAGGTCCCTGCACTGTCGAGGTGTTCTAGGATGAAGTGCAGTCCCATGTTGACTGCATCATCCGCAGATCTGTTCGCTTGGTAGGCAAACTG
Source organism: Phyllopteryx taeniolatus (assembly GCF_024500385.1). Taxonomy (NCBI): domain Eukaryota; kingdom Metazoa; phylum Chordata; class Actinopteri; order Syngnathiformes; family Syngnathidae; genus Phyllopteryx; species Phyllopteryx taeniolatus. Next base: position 12,554,693 of record NC_084502.1, on the reverse strand, counting down.
CAGGGGGTCCAGCAGGGGACCTGTGACACTCTTGAGGTGGTCCAGCACGAGACGTTCAAAGGACTTCATGACCACAGATGTCAAAGCGACAGGCCTGTAGTCATTCAGACCCGAGATTGCAGGTTTCTTGGGGACTGGGATGATGGTGGAGCGTTTGAAGCAGGATGGAACTTCGCACATTTCCAGTGATCTGTTGAAGATCTGAGTGAAGACTGGCGCGAGCTGGTCCACGCAGACTTTGAGGCAGGATGGAGACACGTGGTCCGGGCCTCCCGCTTTGTTAATCTTTTGTTGTTTGAAGATGCGTCTCACATCTTGTTCATGGATGGTTAACGCAGAGGTCAGAGGTGTGATTGTGGTCGCGGGTGCGGCCGGGTTGGTGTGTGGTGTGAAACTGTCCTTTTCAAATCTGCAGTAGAAGGTATTCAAGTCGTTGGCTAGTGTGCTATTGTTCTCAGCTTGGGGGGATCGTCGCTTGTAATTAGTCAGCGACTGGAATGCATGCCAGACTGATTTAGAGTCGTTTGCGCTAAACTGTTTTTCCAACTTTGCTGTATAGATCCTCTTTGCAATGTTAATTTCTTTGGTCAGCTGGTTTCTAGCTCGATTATACAGGGCCCTGTCCCCGCTCTGATATGCGTCCTCCTTAGCTTGGCGAAGCTGCTTAAGTTTAGCAGTGAACCACGGCTTATTGTTGTTGAATGTGCGAAATGATTTTGTTGGAACACAGACCTCTTCACAGAAACTGATATAGGATGTGACAGTGTCCGTATATTCATCCAGGCTGCCAGCTGAATTTTCAAAGACACTCCAGTCTGTGCAGTCTAAGCAGCTTTCAAGTTCCATCTTGGCTTCATTTGTCCACTTTTTGACTGTTTTCACTGTAGGCTTCGCACATTTAAGTTCTTGCCTGTACGTCGGTATTAAGTGAATTAAGCAGTGATCAGACGAGCCCAAGGCTGCACGAGGTATAGCACGGTATGCGTTTTTTACCGTGGTGTAGCAGTGGTCTAAAGTATTATTTTCCCTGGTAGGACAGTCGATGTGCTGCTTGTATTTAGGGAGTTCGTGGTTGAGTTTAGCTTTGTTAAAGTCCCCGAGAATAATGAGGGGTGAGTCGGGGTGTTTTTTTTCAATTTCGTTGACTAGATCGGCGAGCGTTAGCAATGCGGCATTCGTGTTAGCTTGAGGCGGAATATAGACGCCAGCGAGAATGAATGATGCGAACTCACGTGGGGAGTTAGATGTTTGTGTCTGCATCTTAAGGGCTACAGTCCTGTTTTGTTTTAATTTGTCATTAAAAAATGAAGACCATTCAAGCAACCAGTTTTTCCCTCATTTTTGAGACTGTATGGTGAAAGCTGGAGCTAGTGTGGGCCAAATGGGTGCCAACAATGGGGAAATCCCACTATTTTTATAGGGTAATAGCCCGCCAGCCACATAAAGGAATAACAAGAACTCTGAAGTAGTTCATTTTTTGGAAGGGTGAACGTAGTTTAGAATTTTGGATTATGAACTGAAGTAGTAACAAGAACTCTGAACTAGTTCATTTTTTGGAAGGGTGAACGTAGTTCAGAATTTTTCATTATGAACTACGTACTGAAGTGGTTCTTTTTTGGAACAGTGAATTGAACTTTGAAGTAGTTCGTGTAGAAAATGAACTTTCCCAACACTGCCAATATATGAAAGTTATGTTGAATTTGTCCAAGACCGATGGATGGCACTCTCGTAAATGTGAGATTGTATTGGAAGTATTTCTTCCTATACCTGTCACTTTCTGTAAACATGTTTTCCATATCCTTCCTCTACCAAGCCGCGATACCCCCAAAAATTCTCAAAAGACACGATTTTTTAAACAAGGGGAAAAGTCGCAAGGCACACTGACTGCTCGCACCAAAAATGGGAGGAGGACGGATCGTGTCACTTTGCCTGCACTGACGACAGCTATAGCTCATACCGCTAATGGAAAGTTTTAGTGGTTTTGAAACAGTGATTTATTTGAATTTTTTCTATGAAAACAGTAGTATACCTTGAAACCGGTAACACTCCCATGCCTTGTTTAAACATTTTTAGGGGGATATTGATTACACGCCGTCGGGCTCAGGCACTATCCCCTGCAAATAGTGGGAGTTTACTGTACAAATGCACAGGCTAATAATAAATGTCATTCAAAAGATAAAAGGCCATCACAATCCCGACATAAGTGTAAAGATGGACTTACATGGAGAAGTTGGAGATGAATGCTGAGGAAGGCAGGTCCACCTCGAAGGCGGCCTCCTTGGTGATGACCATCTGGTTCCAGATGGAACTCTGCACCGTGGTGACAGCGTAGCGAGACACCACAGAACACTTGACGTGGTAGTCAGTCACCTTCAGCTGGAGGCGTGGCAGATGCACGTGAAAAGAAAAGGTTCATGAATCTCAATAATTTCATGCATTCTGCTCACCACTTTTGTTTTCTTCTATAGGAATGTTCACATCTGCCATGTCAGTTAATGCCAATATGTCATCACGCCACTAGAAGCGCTGCAACTGACCGACATTTGCAACCTAAATTCAAATATTTGTTCCAAGAAATTCTATTCATTTATTTATTCCCTTCTAGATCGTTATGTAACTCCACAACCACTTTACAACTGAATGGAGTATTAATGAGGGGGTTTCCACCCAACGACTCTGGTGGACGGACAATTCACTCTCTGCCCCTTTCTTGCGTCCCAAAATAATGATTTTGTTTGGGGTCGCACTCTAACTAGGAGCATAAATCGTTGAGTCTTCGACACTACTAGTGGCTAGTGCGTCCAACTAAGCCTTGTCACATAAACCGATGAATCCTGCTCGCTCGGATGAGAGGCCAAACGTCTTCCAAGACAAACAGAACAGTCCGGTTGCCATCGATTCAATGCCCTGAGACTCTTGTATGAATGACAACAGGTGAATTGGACCTGCCATGTTGCCATGTAGCGGAAGAGCATATCATTGTTGTGCCTGTTAGTGGATGTCGCTGCCATAGACAGAGGAAGAAAGATACACTGCCACACACCTTCGCTACACTGTCCCTCACGCTGTCCAACTGCCCTGCGTCAACTGTTGAAACCTTCGAGTTCCTGGGAATTACAGTCTCTCAGGACCTGAAGTACGAGACCAACATCAACTCCATCCTCAAAAAAGGCCCAGCAAAGGATGTACTTCCTGTGGCTTCTCAGGAAGCACGGCCTGCTGCGGGAGCTGTTGAGGCAGTTCCACACGGCGTTCATCGAATCGTTCCTGTGTTCATCCATCCTACAGTCTGGTTTGGCGCTGCTACAAAAAAGGACAAACTCCGACTACAACAGACAATCAAAACTGCTGAAAGAGCGGCTACAACTACTGGAGACAAATTCCTTGTGTGTTTTTGACATACATGGCAAAGAAAGAAATAGAGCGGCTCCAACTACCGGAGACAAATTCCTTGTGTGTTTTGGACATACTTGGCAAATAAAGATGATTCTGATTCGGATTCTGATTCTGAAAGAGGATTCTGACTCTGATGGTACAGTGGTCGGGCATCACTGGCGTGTATGAAACACAGCACAGTGTTGTCAGCTTCCAGCAGTGGCGAGAGGCCAGACGACAACAGAAAACGGCCACATTTGTCCTCCTTTTTCCATCTCTGGAACACTGATTCCCTCCAACGACTCGACAAAACAACACAAAGAGTCTCTCTGTGTGCAGTGTCTTGCCCTTTGCTTGTTTGCATGGGCCACGCCAGCACCTGCTGAGATCAGTGTGGTCAGTGAAAACTGCAATCCCAGAGCCAGGGATTAGGGGCTGCTTGCTGGGATTTAGAATGACCCTACTTTGGGAAGCACTGATTACCACAGGTGGCAAAAATGCTCACCTTCTGTACTGAAGTAGAATTACAGAAAAACAGCTTCTGGTTCAAGAATGACTGATTCAACTCCTGTATGTAAGAAAGTAAAAAAACAACGACTTTCAAATTGAGTTAAGTACAAAAGTAAAAATACGTTTTTACAGTCCCTTACATGCAATAGCTGTTTTGGTGTAACAGCGCAATTGAAAAAAAACGTCTTTCCAAACAAAAATATTTCCCTCTTTTTTTAACTTACAAACTGCTCATACTGAGGGTGTCATAGCAACCCTTGCACTTTTTAACAGGATAAACACAACATGTGCAATATTTTCCCAAAAGAAAGAGTTATGAAGTGAAATGTTTGATTTGGGGATATTACAACTTTCAATAGGTCAATAATTCATAACACTGATTCTGATGCATTATTTTTGGTGAAATGTGAAGTGTATTTAAAAAAACTATTCTTCAAAGTGTTGAAGTAGGTAATATACGATTTTGTGTTTTTTTTACTTTCAACACTTTGGCAGATTCATCTATAGATGTTATTATTGTTTTTTTAAAATATTTTTTTGTTACTAGCGAGCTAGTGTTTGCTGGACTTTTACGTTAGCAAAACAGCTTTGTGATCTTCCCCAAAAATTCTAAATCAGATAATGAAAAAATAATCTTTACCTTTGTGGTTTTTTTTTTTAGATTACACTGGAAATGTTTGGGAGGTGGGGCTGGAAGGCAAGCGCCCGGTGGCCGGGCCTGCGACCACGGGGCCCGGCCGGGCACAGCTTTAGCTTTAGGTAGCACACCCTTAAGTGTCCGAACTGATAATCCCACTTTGTGGTTTGCACCTTTGCAATCATTCCAACAACAGTTAATGGCAGCAGTATGCAATAGAGTTGAGACTCACCGCCGGTCTGGTCGCTTTGCTTTGCCGTTTGCCCCTCTACAATGAACAGATGAGAGCCACACTGAGAATATTAGTGAGAAATAAGAACATGGTGCTATAAGAAGACAATTAGTGATGGCTATAGCATCTTGGAAATTGTGGCCACACTTGATGAATCCCTACCATTCATGAATGGAGGGGAAATGAAAAGTTTTCACTGTATGTGTTGAGCAGGAGGGTGCACGCACACGTGCAGGGTTTCAAACGTTCATTTGGTACACAAGTCATTGCTTTGTCTAAATTAGCACACATCTGGGACAACACCAACAACTTTAATGCAAACACAACTTGAAGAGTTGTTATCGATTCAATGCCCTGAGAATGAAAGGACCTGGATGAATTGGAATATTCAGAGGCAACTTGAGGAGTTGAAACTGTGTGAGAAACTAAACTATTGTCTGATCATCGGTTTTACCAATTCCAAAATGTTGATACAAAGGTAAACAGTTCTTCATTTTTAAAGCGGGCTATTGTCTGAAAATGTTACTTAAGCACCATCAAAAAAGAAAGATGTCTTTCAAATAATGTAAGACTTAACCATTATCTAGCATTGTAAAAAGGGGGAAAAAAATGTCCTCACCCTTGGAAGATTTTGTCCAGTATGATCTGAATATTCCTGAGATAACCCTTCTTGCACATAAAATAAGACTAGTAATATGCACTGGATGCTCAAATGTATCATTCTCATTATAAAGCAGCTTTTAAACACTAAAACCAAAGAAAACTGAGGAAAACTGAAAACTCCAGCTCACATCATAACTGCTAACTACTACACATACGGACGTTGCCTGCCTGCCTGCCTGCCTGCCTGCATGGGTCTCCCACTCTCTCCTCCCTCCTCCCTTACGTCCATGATTACAGCAGACACAGGAAAAAAAATCCCTTTAGCTACTGTACAGGAAGCAAAAAGATGGTGAGAAGTTGCCTCCCTCAAAAAGTCAAAGTGGGATTGAAGAGAGCAGCTTTTCTGTGGGTACTGGAAATTTGGTGGGCTGCTGCCACTCAGATTTATGAGCGGAATGACGGATACTGCCATTCTCTGCTATTTGTGGGAAAAAAAACATCCCGCCCTCACATCGTTCTCGCCTCTGCCCACGACACTAGAGTCTTTTCACTGCTTCCACACAGACACACACATGTGGACTTCAGAAGAGGTGGCAATAGGTAATCATGGTCACCTGTATTTATAGCCAGGTCCACTCTGTAGAATGTTATTTGCTTTTTTTTTTTTTTTAAATAGATTTTTCTGTTATCTTTACTTTGGGACAACAAGGGTTAGGTTAGTAGGTGAGGGTTAGGTTTGGGGAACTGAACTCTTCCCCACCAGGAATTGGGGGCATTGCCCCCTCTTCCTGTAGGGAAGGATGGTGCACGGTCCATCCACCCATGGTTCCGCCTCCCGTAACCCTGGTTGTAATCCCTGGGGTGTGTGGGCTGGCGGCGCCGCCCATAGCGGACCTCTGTCCAACCCCCACCCTCCATGATGTTTGCTTCCTTTATTTGAGTTCGCCTTGGCTATTTAAGTCATCTTTATTTTTGTTGTTTCTTATTTATTAGTTTCGGTATTAATGTATTGTTTTACCATTTTACTGGGACACCAGGTGTAGGCAGATGGGTCCAGACAGGACCCATGTCCAAATTTGGTCCGTCCGTCCATCCATCCATCCATCCATTTTCAACACCACTTATCCCGGTAAAGGTCGCGGGGCGCTGCGCCGGAGCCTATCCCAGCTGACTTTGGGCGAAAGGCGGACTACGCCCTGAACTGGTTGCCAGTCAGTCGCAGGGCACATACAGACAGGGACAACCATTCACACCGTCACTAAGTGGGAACTGAACCCACGCTGCCCGCACCAAAGTCAGGCGAGTGCGCCACTACACCATCAGTGACTTACCCAAATCTGTTCTATTTCCTATTTTTTCACCAATTGATACTGTTGTTCAGTCCACACGTGGGATTGTTATTCTTCCAAATGACTGAGCGTTGTCAATTGCTTGCTCTTTGATGATGCAGCGTTAATAAAGACGGCGTTATTTTGTTTTCCTGAAAAGTAATGGTTTTGGACATGCAAGTATTCCACCCAACGCCAATGATATCCCACCTATAGGATACAGCGTGGTTTTTGTACGAGCGCGCATTTGGGGTTTGTAATCGCTTGCGGTCGTGCCGCTTTAGGAACATGGGATGTCAAGTGTACGACTCCTGAAGCAGAATGGCCAGGCAACTGATGATCTTTTCCGGCCCCTAACCTTGACCGCCGCGAGTGAGGAGATGCCGTGCTCTTATCTGCCGGCACCCGCTGTCCTGACTTCGGCGTAGGCGGCAAGGATTAGCTGTTTTGCGTTTCCTTACTGTGCATTTTTTTTTGGGAAGCGGGGTCACTTGCATTGCTCCTCCACTGGCCTGCTGTGCTAATGAAAGAGCCAACAATTCTGTCATTTTGTCATAAACAGTGTCTACACGTTGCTTGCATGCAGCAGAGTGCAGCCATCTTTTAGAAACGACACGATGGAAACCGCCTTCAGACTGAAATGAGACACCTTGTTTCTACGCCATGCTACCTTCAATGACACCAGAAGCCGATGTGCAGAAATCTTGGACGTTGAACAGAAAAGAAAAATATTTAATGTATTTGTGTGTTGAGCTGTTAATAATACTACTGATAATAATACTGATAATGATGTGCACATGCAAAGTGCTCAAGTGGTTTTGACTTTGTTTGGCTTGTCGTGACCTCAACTAAAGAGGTCACGGGGGTGGTTCACGATCAGCTGACTCTAGATGTAATGCATCAATGTGAATGTTTGCTTTGCCAGTAGTTCCCAATTGTTCTTATCGTCTTGCTCTCGTGGGTTTGCTGTCCAATCCCCCACCACCCCCAGGTCCCCCCAACCATCCCCCCCGTGCGTTCATAAACACGATAGGATCAATCAAGAAATCAAGTTGGCCAAATGGGGAAATTTGTTGTTTGCATAAGCATGTTTAGTCTAAGCCGATGCTTGCTGTGAGGGGCATACTAAATGATAGCGCGTGCAGGAACATGCTTGTTTCCGCTCACGGTCGAGCATTGCCAAGCTCCACTGTAGTCGGGTGCTGTTTCTGCATCCAGTGTGCGCTGCTGCCTTTTTGCCTTCATGGCTTTTGTGGTGTTGTGCCAAGTAGAGCGACACACTCCAGTGGTGTGTGCAATGTGGCGTTCATTTCAAGTTTACTGTGTCTGGGCTCCCACTTTACAGACTCCTTGATGGGGGAAATGTGCGTGTACACGCGTTTAGGACAAATTAGGTGAAGAATATGAATTTTTATTTGTGATGAAGTATTAAATCCATCCATCCATCCATCCATTTTCTGAGCCGCTTCTCCTCACTAAGGTCGCGGGCGTGCTGGAGCCTATCCCAGCTATCATCGGGCAGGAGGCGGGGTACACCCTGAACTGGTTGCCAGCCAGTCGCAGGGCACATACAAACTAACAACCATTCGCACGCACAGTCACACCTATGGGCAATTTAGAGTCTTCAATTAATGCATGTTTTTTTTTGGGATGTGGGAGGAAACCGGAGTGCCCGGAGAAAACCCACGCAGGCACGGGGAGAACATGCAAACTCCACACAGGCGGGGCCAGGGGAAGTATTAAATATGTAATGTAAAAATGCACGCCCATCGATGTGATCCATGGCTGTGGCGTTCCTGCGTCCACTGATGCGCCGGGCCAACGTGTTACCATGTGTAGTGTACTGACTAAAATGTGTTGAACTGTATTTGTTTGAATTGCTGTTGTGAAAACTAATTAAAAGTTTGTTTGGTTCTTTGTGTGGATGGATACTGGGGTGTCCTGCGTCCCGAGGGGTCTGTGAACATTTCAGGTTTTTTTTTGTTTTAATGATTGATTGAAGGGGTGGTGGTCCAATGGGATTGGGGGAAGGAGGTGAGTCGTGGAGAGGAAGAGCGGGAGATGCGGGACCGGGGAGAGAGAGTTTTTTTTGGCGGGGGTCGGCACCTGGTTTTTGGACGAACGGATGCTTGGACTGTTTTTGGACACGAACGGATGCTTGGACTGTTTTTGGACACGAACGGATTCTTGGACTGTTTTGAAAGCGAACGGATTTACTATTTCAAAGCCACGGGTCCTGTCTGCTGAACGCCACGGGTCCTGCCTGCTCAACGCCACCGGGCTGCCGCTTCGACGCTACGGGATCCAGTCGCTGTGCCTACTGAAGCGTTTTGAGGGCTCGTTCCTACGACAATCGGTTTGGGTTTTCCCCCCCAGTGAACTGAGGGTTCAACGGTTTTGTGAGTACTGCCCAGTGAGGGCTACACATGGTAACCACGTTATCCATTTGAAGCTTAAAGCCAAAGCTTAAGTCCACTCATGAACCACTTATTGAAGAAGATAAAATGTTTGTGTACAATGTGTAACTTTTTGAAATTGTATCATCAACTTGTTCTGAACATATGAATGAAATGTGTATATGGGTTTTAAAAAGAAAGCTCATGTATATTTAATTTGATCAATGATTGTTTGAATGTAATTTAATGGGGTTAACAATGATTCCGCAATGCCGGGTGTTTGCACGAGTGTGTGCGTGTTGCCAGTTCTTCCGTCATGTCACAAAGATAAGCTTTGGAAAGTAAAATGACTTGATGGTGTGATAAATGTGCGTCTGCTGCTGCTTCCAACGTGTCTGACTTAAAAGTAAGTTTTATTAATAACTGCATGTAAGTTTGTTCAGTTTGTATGAAAATCCTTGCCGCAGGTTCTCCCTACATACATTGTGACCAACAAAGCTGACACAATATGAAGTTGTCATTTCTCGTAATTGTTGATGAATGAAATGTTTCGAGTGAGGAGCTATAAAGGTGTTCTGTCATAAACTGACTTTGCCTCTTTTCCCAACACAACTCTGCTTTCAGCTGGACTATTGCATGACAGGCGTGCGTGTCAAATGCCTCAGTGTGTTCTGTATGTTGTTTGTGAATCTATCCAGTAAGGAATAAACCGTATTGGAAAACTAAGTGATTGTTGCAGTGCATTGTACTAGTACTAGTACTAGGAGGAAAGGTTGTCGAATATGTTTCATTTTCATCACAGTTTTTATTTTTGAAATAACTGAATGGCTCAGGGTCACTACACACAATGGAAGTCTTTCATTGGAATGTGATATTTTCAAAGAAATTTAGAAAACAAATATTCCCCAAACATTTTGGATTCTGCAGCTTTTGCCATAAATGTAGTACAATTTTTACATAGTTGTTTAATTAATTTGCATTGATTCTCATGAGGCCACAATTGGGATATAAGTGCATTACTTTTCTATTTAGAAGTGGAGGTATTTTTCACTTTATTTGCACAATGCAGCCTTCGGCATCACGTGAATGACTTGAATCAAGCACGAGAAATGGACAGTTCTAGGACATCATTAGGACTTGGTCATCTGATTGGTCGCATTTGGCGCACACTAAGCTGATTGGTTAATGCAAAACATCTATGATTGGTTAATGCAAAACATCTATTTCCGGTTTGGATCGCTTAAACGGGTGAGGCGAGTGACGTTACTTTCTCCTTCATTTGTTTCAGCCAAGGTAAGCACGCTGCTTCACGCACTAGCAATTAATGTTGTTTTTGCTGTGTATTGATTTATTTGAGCGTGTTTTTGACATGTTTGATTCGTCTTGTGAGTGATTTGACATGCGTTAATTTGTGCTTATGCAGCTGAGTGAACATGCGGGGTCGCCATTTTGTAGCGCAAGGTTTGAACTTTACTCGACGGCCAGATGCGTAATAGCCTCCGTGGCGTCCCGGGCTTGGCGTTTTACACGTTTGAGTGAGTGGTGTGAAGGCGTTTTGAGTGTTTCAGCGGTGTTGTAACGTACAATTGCCGTCGTCCTCGTGGCGGGACTGGAGCTTAAACATGACGTCACCGCGGCAGCGCTGCTGCTCCGCGTTAGTCATTGTTTAGCAAAGTTTGAACTTTGTTCGACGCCTGAGTGCATACTTGGCTTAGTGGCGTCGCTGGCTTGGGGTTTTACACTTTGCGCGAATGAGTCTCGAGCGTTTTTGTGGTTTTAGCGGTGTTGTAATGCACAATTGACCATCGTCCTCGTGGCGGGAGTGTCGTTTGAATATGACGTCGCCGCTGCTGCGACGTGGTCGCCATTTTGTTGAGCAAAGTTTGAACTTTACTCGACGGCCAAATGAATAATTGACTTCGTGGCGTCGATGGCTTGGCGTTTTACCCTTTGCGTGTGTGGCGCGAAGCAGTTTGAGTGTTTACGTGGTGTTTTAGCGGTGTTGTGATGATCAATTGCCGTCGTGGCGGGAGTGTCGCTTGAATATGACGTCGCCGCTGCTGCGACGTGGTCGCCATTTTGTTGAGCAAAGTTTGAACTTTACTCGACGGCCAAATGAATAATTGACTTCGTGGCGTCGATGGCTTGGCGTTTTACCCTTTGCGTGTGTGGCGCGAAGCAGTTTGAGTGTTTACGTGGTGTTTTAGCGGTGTTGTGATGATCAATTGCCGTCGTGGCGGGAGTGTCGCTTGAATATGACGTCGCCGCTGCTGCGACGTGGTCGCCATTTTGTTGAGCAAAGTTTGAACTTTACTCGACGGCCAAATGAATAATTGACTTCGTGGCGTCGATGGCTTGGCGTTTTACCCTTTGCGTGTGTGGCACAAATCAGTTCGAGTGTTTACGTGGTGTTTTAGCTAGCGGTGTTATAATGCACTATTGCCATCGTCCTCGTGGCGGGAGTGTCGCTTGAATATGACGTCGCCGCTGCTGCGACGTGGTCGCCATTTTGTTGAGCAAAGTTTGAACTTTACTCGACGGCCAAATGAATAATGGACATCATGGCGTCGCTGGCTTGGCGTTTTACACTTTTCGTGTGGCGTGAAGCAGTTTGAGTGTTTTACGTGGTGTTTTAGCGGTGTTGTAATGCACAATTGCCGTCGTCCTCGTGGCGGGATTGTCGCTTAAATATGACGTTAACGCTGCTGCTTCGCGATTGCCATTTTGAGGAAAGTTCGAACTGTCGTATGTTTACTGTCTCAAATTAGTTTTTAAATTCCCTGAATTTTATAGTCTCCTTTATGTAATTTATTTTAGATGTGCTATATTAATAGGTATGAATTTATAATGTATTTATAATAAAAATCCCCTAATAAACCAAATGCTGTGCCTCGACATTTTCCCTCTCAGGTCTTGGCACACCAAATTCAATGCACAAATAGGCTGTTTAATGTACTAACTCCCAAACCAAACTGAGTCAGTGAAAAGGTTATTACTTTTTATACCCGCTGTTTTCTTGGCCTGTTTTAAAATTTTAAAGAATGTCCATTCGCACTGTTCAAACTTCTAATTGTTCAGCTCATTTAAACCAACCTGTGAACAACTCTGCTTCCCGAAATTTCAAAATAAAAGCCCGAAATTACAAATTTAGCTAGAACTTTGTTATTTTCAGTGGATTTGCACTGTTCCTACTTATGTGAGCTCATTAAAACCAAGCTGTGACCAACTCCCCTTCCTCAAATTTGACAATTTCAAAATAAAGGCCTGAAATTCGTATTTTTGCCATAACTTAATTTTCAGTGGATTTGCACTGTTCGTACTTGTACGTGTTGAGCTCACTCAAACCAAGCTGTGAACTCCCCTTCCCGAAATTTGATGGAATTTGTAAATAAAAGCCTGAAATTCCAAATTTTGCTGTAACGTATGTCAATGGATTTGTACCGTTCCTATTTCTGTTCAGCTCATTCAAATTAAACTGTGAACAACTCCCCTTCCCCAAATTTCTAAATATAAGTCCGAAATTTAGCTGTAACTTGCTAAATTGTCAATGGATTTACAGTTTCTACTTCGTGTTGGTTTGGGGAACTGAACTCTTCCCCACCAGGAATTGGGGGCATTGCCCCCTCTTCCTGAGGGAAAGGATGGTGCACGGTCCATCCACCCATGGTTCTGCTTACCATAACCCTGGTTATAATCCCTGGGGTATGCGGGTGGCGGCCCCGCCCATAGCGGACCTGTCAAACCCCCACCTTCCATGGTATTTGTTTCTTTTATTTGAGTTCGCCTTGGCTATTTAAGTAATCTTTATTTTTGTTGTTTCTTATTAGTTTCGGTATCAATTTATGTATTAGAATGAAAGAAACCAAACAAGTCAATAAAACAAAAAAATCTGCAATTCAAAACAAAATACCTATAAGAGCCTATTATGCGTGTGCCCTGACAACGTTTCGGCCTGTAAGGGCCTTCAGGTCGTGGCACACTTACTTTTAATAAAACAACAGCGACGCAGCTATACTCTTTGGTGATGTTCTCCCTCCGAAATCCCAAACAAACTGAGGCTTCGAGGCTTGTCCGCCTTTTATATGCTCCTCTTTTTAAAACATTTTAAGTTGTGTTAAAAGTAACATAACTTCAAATTAACCCTGTTGTGTTTTACTACTATATCCATGAAATAACCTATTTTAACTGTATTTAAACCATTTCATGACCTCCACTGGATCTGTCCACTAATGCACTGTGCTGAGGAGGTAAGGCTTGCAAAACACCTTGGTGTGCGTTGTGCCACACGTGATTGTGTGTGCATCCAGGGGTCGGTGCGTCCCAGTAGTCAAAGCAGCATAAAGCTTAAGATCATGCCCAAGGTGAAGAGGGAGAAGGAAAAGCTCCACAAGCAGAAGTCAAACAGCTCCCTCTCAGGTTGGAACAGCCGATAAAACACACCCAAAGTCATCTAGCAGACAAATTGGAATTTGGACTGTTTTGAGCAGGTTACTTTGCTTCCCTCTAGTGGCCTGGTGAGGTAAAATTTGCAGCTGCATGGCCAGCTACTTGAAGCCGCTTTCACACAGCATTCCTTTTCCCCGCTTTCCATATTGTCCACAAATGTATTCTCCTTTCCTTTTTGAGAGCCTCACCCACCGAAATAGCCTTTGCCCTGAGAACGTGTCAAATTCCTCAGTGTGTTTTGTATGTTGTTTGTGAATCCATCCAGTAAGGAATAAACCGTATTGGAAAACTAAGTGATTGTTGCAGTGCATTGTGCAAATAAAGTGAAAAATACCTCCACATGTAAATAGAAAAGTAATGCACTTATACCCAAATTGTGGCCTCATGAGAATCAATGCAAACTAATTAAACAACTATGTAAAAATTGTACTACATTTATGGCAAAAGCTGCAGAATCCAAACTTTTTGGGGAATATTTGTGTTCTAAATTTCTTTGAAAATATAACATTCGAATGAAAGACTTCCATTGTGTGTAGTGACCCTGAACCATTGAGTTATTTCAAAAATAAAAACTGTGATGCAAATGAAACATATTCGACAACCTTTCCTCCTAGTACTAGTACAGCAGACTTCGGCATCACGTGAATGACTTGAATCAAGCACGAGAAATGGACAGTTCTCGGACATAATTAGGACTTGGTCATCTGATTGGTCGCATTTGGCGTCAAAAGGTACGCACACTAAGCTGATTGGTTAATGCAAAACATCTATGATCGGTTAATGCAAAACATCTATTTCCGGTTTGGATCGCTTAAACGCGTGAGGTGAGGGACGTTACGTTCGCCTTCATTTGTTCCAGCCAAGGTAAGCACGCTGCTTCAAGCTCTCTAACAATTAATGTTGATTTTCCTGTGTATTGACTTATTTGAGCGTGTTTTTGACATGTTTGACTCTGGCACGTACTCTGAGTGTGATAGCGTCTTGTGAGTGATTTGACATGCGTTAATTTGTGCTTATACAGCTTGGTGAACATGCGGGGTCGCCATTTTGTAGCGCAAGGTTTGAACTTTATTCGACGGCCAAATGCATAATAGGCTTCGTGGCTTCGCTGGCTTGGCGTTTTACACATTGCGTGAGTGGTGTGAAGGCGTTTCGAATGTTTTAGCGGTGTTGTAACATACAGTTGCCGTCGTCCTCGTGGCGAGGATGTCGCTTGAATATGACGTCGCCGCCATTTTGTTGAGCAAAGTTTGAGCTTTACTCGACGCCCAAATGAAGAATTGACTTCGTGGCGTCGATGGCTTGGCGTTTTACCATTTGCGTGTGTGGCGCAAAGCAGTTTTCGAGTGTTTACATTGTGTTTTAGCGGTGTTTTAATGCACAATGGCCGTCCTCGTGGCGGGAGTGTCGCTTGAATATGACGCTGCTGTGACGTGGTTGCCATTTTGTTGAGCAAAGTTTGAACTTTACTCGACGGCCAAATGAATAATGGACATCATGGCGTCGCTGGCTTGGCGTTTTACACTTTGCGTGTGTGGCGCGAAGCAGTTTGAGTGATTACGTGGTGTTTTAGCGGTGTTGTAATGCACAATTGCCGTCGTCCTCGTGGCGGGAGTGTCGCTTGAATATGACGTCGCTGCTGCGACGTGGTCGCCATTTTGTTGAGCAAAGTTTGAACATTACTCGACGGCCAAATGAATAATGGACATCATGGCGTCGCTGGCTTGGCGTGTTACACTTTGCTTGTGTGGCGCGAAGCAGTTTGAGTGTTTACGTGGTGTTTTAGCGGTGTTGTAATGCACAATTGCTGTCGTCCTCGTGGCGGGAGTGTCGCTTGTATGTGATGTCAACGCTGCTTCGCGGTTGCCATTATGAGCAAAGTTCGGGCTGTTGTATGGTTACTGTCTTAATTTTTTCATTTTAATTCCCAATTAATTGTATAGAGACTCCTTTATGTAATTTTATATGGGTTGGTTAGCCCAAACTTTTTGGCTCAGGGACCACATTGACATAAAAACAAATTGTCAAACAGGCCAGCATTAATTTTACATGCTACTGACGAGGGGAATGCTTTTTTTGTATTTTTATTTTACTTTGTTTTACAATGTTGTCTGCTGCTAGGTAGATCTGATAACTGTCTGAGTTGGATAAATGAAGGTTAAAATAAAATAATTAAATGCAAAAAAGTATTATGAAATTTGACTCAACTTTATTAATCAGAATCAACAAACATGTTTGCATTAATGTGAAGGGTGATACTGAGATCTCGACTGCAGTAAATGGGGAAGGTCTGGCTCAAAAGCGGTGGTTTTAATGCGCAAGCTGTCACGCAGGTGGGCGTCACTTATTCTTGTTCTCATGCGGTTCTTATTCATGTTCATGACTGAGAATGTCTCCTCGCACAACTATGTCAAGCCAAACAAGCTCAACATTTTCTTAGCAAATGTACGAATCTCTTGGAACCTGTCTTTATCCAGCTGCTGGTAAAAGTTGACGAGGGAGTTGTTGGTACCGGCGGTGACACTCCGTGTCACACTTCAGCTCAATGAGCTCCAACTGCAGGTGGGCTGGAACGTCACTGAGATCCATGGAAACAGGGTTAGGTGAGGGGAACCGAACCCTCCCTCTCCCAGTATAGGGGAAATAATTCCCCTTCCGGGATCAGGGGGGAGATGCACGGTCATCCCCCTGCGCCGTCTCCATTTCCCCATTCCTGGCGGCGTGCCTGCTGGCCCCGCCGGTCATAGTGGACCACTTTCCACTCTCCCCCAGTCATCCTTTTTTCTTTTTCCAAATGAATTGTATAGTCGTCGTCTTTGTTATTTATGTAATATTTTTTTGTTTTAGATGTGCTATTTATTAATAGGTATACATTTGTAATATATTTCTAATCATAACAACCAAAACCCACAAAAAAAAACAAAAAAATCCCCCCAAAACCTTTTTTTGTCAACCAAACGGTGTGCCTCGTCAACGTTTCGGCTCTAAGGAGCCTTCCTCAGGTCTTGGCACACTGAATTAAATAAATGCACTTGTACAAAAAAGTGATGTTAACTGTCCGAACATCGAAACCAAACTGAGTTAGTAAAAACGTTCTTCCCTTTTATACCCACTGTTTTTTTGTCCGATGTTTAAAAAGATCTTTTAAAAGAATATGTGCAAAGTGCTTGTGTGCGTTGTGCCACACGTGATTGTGTGTGCATCCAGGGGTCTGTGCGTCCCAGTAGCAAAAGCAGCATGAAGCTTAAGATCATGCCCAAGGTGAAGAGGGAGAAGGAAAAGCTCCACAAGCAGAAGTCAAACCGCTCGCTCGCTCTCAGGTTGGAACAGCCGATAAAACACACCCAAAGTCATCTAGCAGACAAATTGGAATTTGGACTGTTGTTTTGAGCAGGTTACTTTGCTTCCCTCTAGTGGCCTGGTGAGGTAAAGTTTGCAGCTGCATGGCCAGCAACTTGAAGCTGCTTTCACACAGCATTCCTTTCCCCCCCCTTTCCATATTGTCCACAAATGTATTCTCCTTTCCTTTTTGAGAGCCTCACCCACCGAAATAGCCTTTGTCCTGAGAACATGCGTGCTTGCACACTGCCGATGTAGCTTGCAACATTAACATAATTAGATGTCAGCGTGCCAGCTCCGATTGTTTTCAACACTAAGTAGCATGTGTAGTGATTTAAAAAAAAAAAAAATGAATACCTCTCTGACATTTTCAATCCAAAATGTATTTTATAGGGTTAGGGTTTAATGGGGTTAACAATGATTCCGCAATGCTGGGTGTTTGCACGAGTGTGTGGGTGTTGCCAGTTGTTTCGTCATGTCACAAAGATAAGCTTTGGAAATTAAAATGACTTGATGGTGTGATAAATGTGCGTCTGCTGCTGCTTCCGACGTGTCTGACTTAAAAGTAAGTTTTATTAATACCTGCATGTAAATTTGTTCGGTCTGTATGAAAATGCTTGGCGCAGCTTCTCCCTACATACATTGTGACCAACAAAGCTGACACAATATGAAGTTGTCATTTCTCTTAATTGTTGATAAATGAAATGTTTAGAGTGAGGAGCTATAAAGGTGTTGTCATAAACTGACTTTGCCTCTTTTCCCAACACAACTCTGCTTTCTGCTGGACTATTGGATGACAGGCGTGCGTGTCAAATGCCTCAGTGTGTTCTGTATGTTTGTGAATCCATCCAGTAAGGAATAAACCGTATTGGAAAACTAAGTGATTGTTGCAGTGCATTGTGCAAATGAAGTGAAAAATACCTCCACTTGTAAATAGAAAAGTAATGGACTTATACCCAAATTGTGGCCTCATGAGAATCAATGCAAACTAATTAAACAACTATGTAAAAATTGTACTACATTTATGGCAAAAGCTGCAGAATCCAAACTTTTTGGGGAATATTTGTTTTCTAAATTTCTTTGAAAATATAACATTCGAATGAAAGACTTCCATTGTGTGTAGTGACCCTGAACCATTCAGTTATTTCAAAAATAAAAACTGTGATGCAAATGAAACCTATTCGACAACCTTTCCTCCTAGTACTAGTACAGCAGATTTCGGCGTCACGTGAATGACTTCAATCAAGCACGAGAAATGGACAGTTCTCGGACATAATTAGGACTTGGTCATCTGATTGGTCGCATTTGGCGCCAAAAGGTACGCAGACAAAACTGATTGGTTAATGCAACACATCTATGATTGGTTAATGCAAAACATCTATTTCCGGTTTGGATCGCTTAAACGGGTGAGGCGAGTGCCGTTACTTTCGTCTTCATTTGTTCCAGCCAAGGTAAGCACGCTGCTTCACGCTCTCTAGCAATGAATGTTGTTTTTGCTGTGTATTGACTTATTTGAGCGTGTTTTCACATGTTTGACTCTGGCACGCACTCTGAGTGTGAAAGCGTCTTGTGAGTGATTTGACATGCGTTAATGTGTGCTTATACAGCTGAGTGAACATGCGGGGTCGCCGTTTTGTAGCGCAAGGTTTGAACTTTACTCGACGCCCAGATGCATAATTGGCTTCGTGGCGTCGCTGGCTTGTGTTTTTACACTTTGCGTGAGTGGGGTGAATGCATTTTTAGTTTTTAGCGGTGTTGTAACGTACAATTGACTTCGTCCTCGTGGCGGGACTGTCGCTGAAACATGACGTCAGCTCCGCGGTCGTCATTCTTTAGTAAAGTTTGAACTTTGTTGGACGCCCAAATGCATAATTGGCTAAGTGGCGTCGCTGGCTTGGGTTTTTACACTTTGCGTGAGTGGTGTGAAGGCGTTTTGAGTAATTTAGCGGTGTTTTAATGTACAATTGCCGTCGTCCTCCTGGCGGGACTGTCGCTTAAACATGACGTCACCGCGGCAGCTCCGCGTTCGTCATTGTTTAGCAAAGTTTGAACTTTGTTCGACGCCCAAATGCATAATTGGCTTCTTGGCGTCGCTGGCTTGGAGTTTACACTTTGGGCGAGTGGCGCGAAGGAGTCTCAAGCGTTTTTGTGGTTTTAGTGGTGTTGTAATGCAGAATTTCCGCCGTCCTCGTGGCGGCAGTGTCGCTTGGATACGGCGTCAACGTTGCTGCGATGTGTCGCCATTTTGTTGAGCAAAGATTGAACTTTACTTTACTCAAATGAATAATTGACTGTGGCGTCGATGGCTTGGCGTTTTACCCTTTGCGTGTGTGGCGCAAAGCAGTTTTCGAGTGTTTACGTTGTGTTTTAGCTAGCGGTGTTGTAATGCACAATTTGCCTTCGTCCTCGTGGCGGGAGTGTCGCTTGAATATGACGTCGCCGCTGCTGCGACGTGTTGAGCTAAGTTTGAACTTTACTCGACGGTCAAATGAATAATGGACATCATGGCGTCGCTGGCTTGGCGTTTTACACTTGGCTTGTGTGGCGCGAAGCAGTTTGAGTGCTTACGTGGTGTTTTAGCGGTGTTGTAATGCACAATTGCTGTCCTCGTGGCGGGAGTGTCGCTTGTATATGACGTCTACGCTGCTGCTTCGTGGTTGCCATTTTGAGCAAAGTTTGGACTGTCGTATGTTTACTGTCTTAAATTTTTCATTTTAATTCCCAATTAATTGTATAGTCTTATATAATTTATTTTGAGTTGGTGAGGACAGGGGTGCCCAAACTTTTTGGCTCAGGGGCCACATTGACATAAAACAAATTGTCAAACGGGCCAGCATTAATTTTACATGCTACTTACATGGAATGCTTTTTTTAATTTTAATTTTACTTAGTTTTACAATGCTGCTAGGTAGATCTGATAAGTGTCTGACTTGGATAAATGAAGGTTAAAATAATGTATTAAATGGAAAATAAAGTTATGGAATTTGACTCAAACTTTATTCATCAGAATCAACAAACATGTTTGCATTAATGTGAAGGGTGATACTGAGATCTCGACTGCAGTAAATGGGGAAGGTCTGGGTTGTTGAAGGATGGTATCTCTCCGCCAGTCCTTCGCGTGTTCGTTGAATTTCGGATGATGAGAATGTTGGAGTCCGAATCAGAGACTGGAAATGAACTTTAAGATCTTTATTGCAGAATATTCTGGGTACAAATGTTCTACAGGCAAAGACTGCAGCTGCACAAAATGTGCTCAAATGTGCGCTTTCTCAGCGTTTAGTGCGAGATTATATACAGTGTTCAGGGCGGTGTTTAAAGCTTGAGCAGGGTGGAGCCAAGGTCACAGCATTATCTCTTCTTGGGACAAAACATCCTGTTTTGCGGCTGACATGTAGTTTTCACACTTACGTGATTATCAGAACATTTTAATACTAAGGTTAGGTTACACAACATAACAGTGCACAAATAAGTCTATGTATGATCATGACATCAGTATATCACGTGGTTAGGGCCTTCATGCTCAAAAGCGGTGGTTTTAATGCGCAAGCTGTCACGCAGGTGGGCGTCACTTATTCTTGTTCTCATGCGGTTCTTATTCATGTTCATGACTGAGAATGTCTCCTCGCACAAGTATGTCAAGCCAAACAAGCTCAACATTTTCTTAGCAAATGTACGAATCTCTTGGAACCTGTCTTTATCCAGCTGCTGGTAAAAGTTGACGGAGTTGTTGGTACCGGCTGCGACACTCCGTGTCACACTTCAGCTCAATGAGCTCCAACTGCAGGTGGGCTGGAACGTCACTGAGATCCACAGAAACAGGAGAAGAGAAAAGCGTGATCTCCTTTTCAATAGTTGCAAAATCCCTGAAACGTTGAAACTCCTCAGTCAGAGATGAGAGGTTAGCGGCATAGCTCATTTGCACACTAATATTGTGCGCTGGAAAACATGCAATTATTTCTTGCAGAGATTGAAAATTTGTGGTGTTGGGCTGCGTTTGTGACAGGTGGGTTTGGAAAAGTAGCACCTTCTTCGCTTACTTGTTACACACTAGGGTTGATAATCCACTGTGCTCGCCAACCATGTCTTGTACCTAATTTATATATCCATTGTTTCTCCATTTTCTTTCTGAATCCAACCAATCCACATTTTTTTGTAATCTGGCCATTAATGAAGCCAATCCATGTAATAGAAAGTGTTATACTAGGGGTGTATCTACTTCCTTTTCATTTTTTATATCTGTTATTTGTATAGATAACGAATTTTTAGTTTCCCCTACATTTAATTCCGCATTTATTGCAAATGATAAGAAATACAATATGTGGATCTTGGCGTGAACACTAGTTCTATTTTTATGATCTTTTTTTCTTTAGAATTTTTAACATTTCAACATAATTGTTTATCCAGTACTAATGGTTTTTGAGTATCTAATGATGGTATCAGAATCAGAATCATCTTTATTTGCCAAGTATGTCCAAAACACAAGGAATTTGTCTCCGGTAGTTGGAGCCGCTCTAGTACAACAGACAGTCCATTTACAGAACACTTTGGAGACATAAAGACATTGACAAAAAACAACAACAAACAACAATTGTGCAAAAAGATGCAGAGTCCTCAGTTCGAATGGCTAATATCGCAATAGTCCGGTGCAATGACCATTGTGCAAAGGGCACTGAGACTTGAAGGAGTGTATGCGGTTTAAAGTGACGAGTACTGCGATAATCTGGGACCATGGTTGTGCAAATGTTACAGATACTCCTCAATCAGTGTGCAAATGGAGCAGATGCTACTCTGGCATGAGTGGCCACTATATGCAAATAGTGCAGCACGGCGAGACAACTACAGTGAGTGCACGAGTAATACATAATACAGAAATGTGACAACGAACTCAAGTCAAAAAATTGCCAGCTTGTTGTAATGGAATTGTAAGTTAGCTGTTCAAGAAGTTGATTGCAAGAGGGAAGAAGCTGTTGGAATGTCTACTAGTTCTAGTTTGCATTGATCGGTAGCGCCTACCTGAGGGAAGGAGCTGGTAATTTGGCCCTAACCAATAAATCTTTCAGATTCTTATTTCTTCTGTATGCCGATATTTTTTTTGGCATCGTGTCTCCCAATATTTCTGTATAATTTTGTTGTGGAGTACTCTGCCAATTGTAAAGTAAGATGTAATAAGAGGAATCATCCTTTCTCCTCTGTTCAAAAATGTTTTTAGACAATTACTTAGATATGATGTGGTGTACCCTCTTTTTCGTAGGGGCCTCAAACAATATTCTCACTGCTTTCCTAAAGTCCTCCTCTTGTACAAATTCAGTGAAAACGGAGAATCTGGGACTTCACTATTCCCTTAAAAGTGGCGGATGGAAGCTCCCTTTGTGTAGTAATGCATGAGTGTCTTGTCTTAAATACCTTGTCCAATCGATGATCCTTCTGAAAATTAGGGTTGGGTTTAGGAAATTGAGGCTGAAGGGTTAGGGGTTGGTGAGGGGAACCGAACCCTAATAAGGGTTAGGGTTAGGGTTAGGGTTAGGGTTAGGGTTAGTTAGGGTTAGGGTTAGGGTTAGGGGAGTGAAACCGAGCCTCCCCCTCGGGGGAAGAGCGCCCCCGAGAGGAAGAAAATGCACTAGTAGGTTAGGTTAGGCGAGGGGAACCGAGCCCTCCCTCTCCCGGACACAGGGACGTAGTCCCCTTTCCAGGATCGGGAGGGGGGTGCACGGTCCTTCCCCCAACGCTCCCCTCCGTCCTCCCGTTCCCGTTCCTGGTGACGCGCCTGTTGGCGTCGTCGTCCATAGTGGACTTGGGTCCACTGTCCTTTCCACATTTTTGTGTTTTTAATTTGTGTGTCTATTTATCTTTTATCCAGTAATATGTATTTATTTATTTATTTATTTATTGTGGTGGATTCGCCTTTGCTATATAAATAATAATGGTTGTTTTCAATTATGCTATTTATTAGGTTAGATCTGTATTGATAATGTATTTTTATATAATTGCCAAAAAAAACCCCAAAAACCAATTTTTTACACAATCCCAAAAAAACAAAAAAAATGGCCAAATCTGAAATAAGCTGCGACTTTCGGTCCAATTGTGTGTGCTCTCAGACAACGTTTCGGCTCCTTGAGCCTTCTTCAGGTCTACTGGCACACAGTCACAGCACAGCAGGTTTGTGATGTTCGCACTCCGGTGAACCAACTCGAACTGAGCCCAAGTAAGTGCACCTCCCTATATAACCTCTGCTGTCCTTGTATTTGCTTTTCTTTTTAACACACTACCATTTTGTGTTTCAATTTAGAAATTAACCCCATACTAGCCAAATGTTTTGTAATGTCCCTATAAATCCCTGTATATCCCACCCAATGATGTCCCAATTTGATATAACATTGTTTTTATTATTATAACACTTAATTATTAATTATGTTTAATAGTATTTATATTGTTTTTATCTATTTTTTTATTTGTTTTTTAGTTTTTTTGTAGTTTTTCAGTTTTTTTGCTTTTAATGCCTTTTAACCCCTATGAACTATGGTTTAACTGTTCTTAACTCCTTTGACGCTCATTAATCCTTTTTAATACTTTTTAATAACTTTTTAACTTTTTAATAACTTTTTAACTTTTTAATAACTTAAATAACTATTTAATGACCCTTTTAACCATTTTTAATCCTGTTTAACAATCCCCCAATAACTTTTGGATAGCTATGTAATAACTGTTTAATAACTATTTAATAACCCTATTAACCATTTTTAATCCTTATTAATAAGCTTTTATTGTTGTCTGTAATGTTTTATGGCGTTTTTTCCTTTAATCCTCCATCCTGTTAGGGTTACATACTGCTCGGGTTAGATTAGGGTTACAGCTAGGGTTAGATTAGGGTTACAGCTAGGGTTAGAATGAGAAGCTTAGGGTTGAAGATAGGGTTACATACAGCTAGGGTTACATACTATTAGGGTTACAGATAGGGTTAGAAGAGGTAGTTACACACAATTAGGGTTACACACACTTAGGGTTACATACATCTAGGGCTAGGGTTAGATTGAGGTTGCTTGAGTTAATTTAGGGTTAGGGCCCCAGTCCCAATTTGGTTAAGATTAGGAATAGGGTTAGGGTTAGTGATAGTATTATATCTAGATGTAGTTTTTCTTTTTCTTTCTAGCTAGGGTTAGGGTTACGTCCTACAGCTAGGGTTAGGAAAAGGTAGGGTTAGACGAGTTAAGATTAGGGCTACAGTCACCATTTGGTTAAGATTAGGAATAGAATAGGGTTAGTGATAGGATTATATCTAGATTTAGAGTTCACGCCTAGGGTTAGCAGAAATAACTAGGGTTAGGGTTACCACATACAGCTAGGGTTAGAAAAAGATAGGGTCAGAAGAGTTGTGATTAGGGCTACCGTCACCATTTGGTTAAGGTTAGGAATAGAATAGGGTTAGTGATAGAATTCCCCAAGGTAGGGTTATAGCTAGGTTCGGTTAGCTATTTCTGATTCAGTCCTCCCGGTGTCTTAGTACCCAATCTATATATCCAGCGTGTTTCCTTTGTTTTTCTTTCCTCCTCAGTCCAATTACCGTTCCTCTGCAGTCCCGCGATCCGCATCGCTTGTACTCCATGTCTAATAAAGTGTTCCACCAATGGTGTCTCCGTCTCCTTCTGATTGGTAATATTGTATCGATGTTGCGTGATCCGCAGCATCAAAGAATTTTTGGTTTGTCCCACATATTGTATTCCACATTTCTGACAAAAAATGATGTATACACAATTAGTTGAATCAGGGGAAAACCCTTGTTGAATTTTAATTAATGAATTGTCCGAAAACTTTTTAATAAATTTTAATTTTGTAAAGTGTTTGGTTAGCAGTCGTGGTTTGGCCACCATCAATGACGGCAATTTTGCCCGAACCAACAAATCCGCCAAATTTTTGTTTCTCTTATACGCTGAAATGATCCTGTATTTCGCCATCCGATTGGTTTTTCCCAAAATTCGTTCAAAATTTTGTTTCAGTTTATTGTTTAGTACTTTTCCCACCGAACAATATGTTGTGATGAGTGGAATGAACTCATCCGTTTTCACCTTTTTTTTGGTGAGAAAGTTCCTCAAGCAGTGACGTAAAAATGACCTGCTGTAACCTCTCTTTCTTAAGGCTCCAAACAGTGTCTTCACTGCTTGGTAGAAGTGATCCTTTTTGGTACAGATTCGATGGAACCGTAATATTTGCGATTTGACGATTCCTCGAAAGGTATGAGCCGGATGGAAACTCGTTTTGTGTACTAGCGCATGTGTGTCCGTTATTTTAAAATGTACTTTTATTCCCAATTTGACATCCTGTTTACCATTTGGTATTTTGTACACCGTGGTGTCCAAGAAATCGATCGATTGTTGATTTACTTCTGCTTTTAATTGGATTGAGGAATCATGTGCATTTAGTGTGTCCACAAATTTCTGGAATTCTATTTCCGTACCCGTCCATAGCCCAAATATATCATCCAGATATCTAAAATAACATATTGGTTTTTGTTGACATTTCTGTAATACTTGGCTTTCCCAATTTGCCATGTATATGTTTGCATATGCAGGTGCAAATTTTTTGCCCATCGCAGTGCCTTTGATCTGTAAATAATAGTTTTCATCAAACACAAAATCATTTTTGGTCAAATTAATTTCCAATAATTGTAATAACTCCATATCTGGACGTGTAGGATCAGGATACTTTTCAAATATTTTTTTAACACATTCCATCCCAGCTGCAATTGGAATATTTGTGTATAAACTTTCTACATCCATGGAAAAAAAGGTGAAATTTGTCGTAATTTTTAAATTTTTAACCAGCTCTATGAAATGATATGTGTCACGAATGTAGGAAGGATGCCCAACCGACAACGGATTCAAGTAAAAATCTATGAATTCCGCCGTGGCATAGGTATCACTTCCACAGTCTGACACAATCGGTCTCCCGGGGGGAATCTCCCACGGTATTGTCCACTTTTTTGGATCCTTATGGATTTTAGGAAGGATGTAGAATCGGCGTTCTCGTGGTTCCGAGTCGCCAATTAAATAGTTTTGCTGTTTTTCATTGATGAACTTTTTCTTCCTCAGATTTTTAACAATTTGCACTACTTTTGGTCTGGTCTCCCCAACTATCAATTTATCCAATTTTTTATAATAATTTATATCATCCAATTGTCTTTGTGCTTCCATCTTATATTGCTCTCTACTCATTATGACCACTGCCGAGCCCTTGTCTGCCGGCTTAATCACGATATGTTTCGCGTGCATCAAATCCCGCAACGCCGTGACTTCTTCCCTTGTCAAATTTGGTTTTTCCCTTATTGGTATGTAGTGTTTTTTAATCCAGTCCGAATCTTCATTAATCAATTGTTGAATTTCAGACGGTACATCCCATATTGGGGGTGTCCAATCCGAGGGACCGACAAATGGAAGCCGTTTCCCTCTTTCCGAACCCCCAAAGTATGCTGCCAGTTTAATTTTTCGATGGTAATTTTGCGCATCATACACGAATTGCATTTTTTGATTTTGGTCTGTCCGTAGAGCTGGCACAAATGATAGTCCCTTGCTCAGAAGTTTGTGTTGTGGTTTTGTGAGTCTGAAATTCTTCGCCAAAAGCACAACATCATGAGCCACCAGGGATTCAGGCCTCTTGACCCCCTCACTATACTGGCTCAGAGGGCGCTTCAGTTTAAATTTTGAGACCAGTGGGCTAGCATTGCTGCCGCTGTATCTCGTGTCCAATGTACATCATCTGATTCGACCTGAAACTGGCTTTCCGGTAACAGTGGGATGTACCCCAAGTTTCGCTGAATATGGTCGTTGATGATTGTCAAGTTCTCTTTTTCCTCCTCCGGGAGTCTTTCTGAGAAGTTGATTAGAGGGACCCATATTTCGGCATACGGGAACTTCCTCTTGGTAGCCCTTATGGCCCCTTGCAAATTCTTTATGGTTGTTTCCTTTGATTTGTTTACCCGACTATTGATGCCGAAGGATAAGAGGATTTTTTCGACCACCAGGTCATCCGGGGCCACCGTCCTTTCCATCAGGGATTGCCCGTGGCGGAAGTGGCTCCCAGGGTAACTGTCAATTTGCAGGTTGTTGTTAAAGTGTCCTGGAATGCTACCAACATTGGAATCACCAATAATCAACCACTTCTTCTTGACTTCCAAATTCCAGTCTGTCAATTTCCTCTGTGTGTTTTGGTGTCTCGTGACCCCGTATTGTCTTGGTGCGGGGCCTATAAATCGGTCCGGGGAGTCTTGGAACCTCTCCGCCTCCTCCTCCTCCTCATCTTCCTGGTCGCTGACGTGGTTGTTGGAGTCCTGAAAGACCTCCCCCTCTTCTTCGGACGTCCGATGTATCTGGACCTGGTTTGGGCCAAGGACGATCTTGGTCCCCTCCGTCTCTTCCGACCTTGACTCTTGGAGGAGCTCCTCGTTTTCACTGTGGGAGGATGCTCGGGCTGGGGGTTCCAAAGCCACAATCGCATCGGGGTCCTCGGGTTGAGGCCTCTCCAATTCCTCCTCCGCATTTTCCTCAGTCAGAATGATTCCATGGGTGCGTCTCAAGCGCGTGGGGGCCTCGACCCGTTCCTCATTTTGAGGGAAGCGTATCGAGGTCACCCCTCTCTCTCGGGTCACCCTTGGTCTCATTTCTGCTCGTCTGAGCTCCCTCTGCTCTCGAGGAGCCTCAATGTCGACCGGACTTGGGTCCCTGGTCACTGCCGGAAGCCTCTGCTTCTCCCAGTGAATTGTTGGGACCCTCCGATTTTCCCGCACCGGCTTGTGCCCAGTCCGTTGAGCTCTCGTATCGTCCCATTCTTCTACTACCAATGCCTCGGCATGGTCGATCTCATCCTGCGTAATCCGCGGCGTATTTCTTTTTGCCCAGCGGACCGCCACTTCAAAGGCCTCCTTCCAATCGGAGGTGAGAATTTCCGCCAATTCCTCCAGCAGGTCCGGTAGCACCATTTGGTAGTGTTCAGCCAGAATCTGGCATGTGGTGTACCCCCAATTCTTGGCGTTTCCCACAATCAACTCCTGGGTGCAACTCTTGGGGATGGCCGGTTTTATCATTTTGGATAAGATCCCGACCATCCGTGCTATCGTTCTGGGTTCGGGTCTATTTTCACCCGGATCCACATTGTGCAAGTGATGCACCACCTTGATAACCGCATGCAGCTTCCGAACCAATTCTCCCATCCGGGGGTCCGCGGGTTCTCGCCTCACTTCCGGTCCGTAAACCCCTGGCGACTGTTTCCGTTGGACTCGGTTTGTTCGACCTTGACGTACCACAGCTGCGTAAGTGCGGTGGGCGGGGTTGTTTTGACGGGGGGGGCGGCGTGGGGGAGGCACTGGCTGGATAGGCGAGGGGAACCGAGCCCTCCCTCTCCCGGACACAGGGACGTAGTCCCCTTTCCAGGATCGGGAGGGGGGTGCACGGTCCTTCCCCCAACGCTCCCCTCCGTCCTCCCGTTCCCGTTCCTGGTGACGCGCCTGTTGGCGTCGTCGTCCATAGTGGACTTGGGTCCACTGTCCTTTCCACATTTTTGTGTTTTTAATTTGTGTGTCTATTTATCTTTTATCCAGTAATATGTATTTATTTATTTATTTATTTATTGTGGTGGATTCGCCTTTGCTATATAAATAATAATGGTTGTTTTCAATTATGCTATTTATTAGGTTAGATCTGTATTGATAATGTATTTTTATATAATTGCCAAAAAAAACCCAAAAACCAATTTTTTACACAATCCCAAAAAAACAAAAAAAATGGCCAAATCTGAAATAAGCTGCGACTTTCGGTCCAATTGTGTGTGCTCTCAGACAACGTTTCGGCTCCTTGAGCCTTCTTCAGGTCTACTGGCACACAGTCACAGCACAGCAGGTTTGTGATGTTCGCACTCCGGTGAACCAACTCGAACTGAGCCCAAGTAAGTGCACCTCCCTATATAACCTCTGCTGTCCTTGTATTTGCTTTTCTTTTTAACACACTACCATTTTGTGTTTCAATTTAGAAATTAACCCCATACTAGCCAAATGTTTTGTAATGTCCCTATAAATCCCTGTATATCCCACCCAATGATGTCCCAATTTGATATAACATTGTTTTTATTATTATAACACTTAATTATTAATTATGTTTAATAGTATTTATATTGTTTTTATCTATTTTTTTATTTGTTTTTTAGTTTTTTTGTAGTTTTTCAGTTTTTTTGCTTTTAATGCCTTTTAACCCCTATGAACTATGGTTTAACTGTTCTTAACTCCTTTGACGCTCATTAATCCTTTTTAATACTTTTTAATAACTTTTTAACTTTTTAATAACTTTTTAACTTTTTAATAACTTAAATAACTATTTAATGACCCTTTTAACCATTTTTAATCCTGTTTAACAATCCCCCAATAACTTTTGGATAGCTATGTAATAACTGTTTAATAACTATTTAATAACCCTATTAACCATTTTTAATCCTTATTAATAAGCTTTTATTGTTGTCTGTAATGTTTTATGGCGTTTTTTCCTTTAATCCTCCATCCTGTTAGGGTTACATACTGCTCGGGTTAGATTAGGGTTACAGCTAGGGTTAGATTAGGGTTACAGCTAGGGTTAGAATGAGAAGCTTAGGGTTGAAGATAGGGTTACATACAGCTAGGGTTACATACTATTAGGGTTACAGATAGGGTTAGAAGAGGTAGTTACACACAATTAGGGTTACACACACTTAGGGTTACATACATCTAGGGCTAGGGTTAGATTGAGGTTGCTTGAGTTAATTTAGGGTTAGGGCCCCAGTCCCAATTTGGTTAAGATTAGGAATAGGGTTAGGGTTAGTGATAGTATTATATCTAGATGTAGTTTTTCTTTTTCTTTCTAGCTAGGGTTAGGGTTACGTCCTACAGCTAGGGTTAGGAAAAGGTAGGGTTAGACGAGTTAAGATTAGGGCTACAGTCACCATTTGGTTAAGATTAGGAATAGAATAGGGTTAGTGATAGGATTATATCTAGATTTAGAGTTCACGCCTAGGGTTAGCAGAAATAACTAGGGTTAGGGTTACCACATACAGCTAGGGTTAGAAAAAGATAGGGTCAGAAGAGTTGTGATTAGGGCTACCGTCACCATTTGGTTAAGGTTAGGAATAGAATAGGGTTAGTGATAGAATTCCCCAAGGTAGGGTTATAGCTAGGTTCGGTTAGCTATTTCTGATTCAGTCCTCCCGGTGTCTTAGTACCCAATCTATATATCCAGCGTGTTTCCTTTGTTTTTCTTTCCTCCTCAGTCCAATTACCGTTCCTCTGCAGTCCCGCGATCCGCATCGCTTGTACTCCATGTCTAATAAAGTGTTCCACCAATGGTGTCTCCGTCTCCTTCTGATTGGTAATATTGTATCGATGTTGCGTGATCCGCAGCATCAAAGAATTTTTGGTTTGTCCCACATATTGTATTCCACATTTCTGACAAAAAATGATGTATACACAATTAGTTGAATCAGGGGAAAACCCTTGTTGAATTTTAATTAATGAATTGTCCGAAAACTTTTTAATAAATTTTAATTTTGTAAAGTGTTTGGTTAGCAGTCGTGGTTTGGCCACCATCAATGACGGCAATTTTGCCCGAACCAACAAATCCGCCAAATTTTTGTTTCTCTTATACGCTGAAATGATCCTGTATTTCGCCATCCGATTGGTTTTTCCCAAAATTCGTTCAAAATTTTGTTTCAGTTTATTGTTTAGTACTTTTCCCACCGAACAATATGTTGTGATGAGTGGAATGAACTCATCCGTTTTCACCTTTTTTTTGGTGAGAAAGTTCCTCAAGCAGTGACGTAAAAATGACCTGCTGTAACCTCTCTTTCTTAAGGCTCCAAACAGTGTCTTCACTGCTTGGTAGAAGTGATCCTTTTTGGTACAGATTCGATGGAACCGTAATATTTGCGATTTGACGATTCCTCGAAAGGTATGAGCCGGATGGAAACTCGTTTTGTGTACTAGCGCATGTGTGTCCGTTATTTTAAAATGTACTTTTATTCCCAATTTGACATCCTGTTTACCATTTGGTATTTTGTACACCGTGGTGTCCAAGAAATCGATCGATTGTTGATTTACTTCTGCTTTTAATTGGATTGAGGAATCATGTGCATTTAGTGTGTCCACAAATTTCTGGAATTCTATTTCCGTACCCGTCCATAGCCCAAATATATCATCCAGATATCTAAAATAACATATTGGTTTTTGTTGACATTTCTGTAATACTTGGCTTTCCCAATTTGCCATGTATATGTTTGCATATGCAGGTGCAAATTTTTTGCCCATCGCAGTGCCTTTGATCTGTAAATAATAGTTTTCATCAAACACAAAATCATTTTTGGTCAAATTAATTTCCAATAATTGTAATAACTCCATATCTGGACGTGTAGGATCAGGATACTTTTCAAATATTTTTTTAACACATTCCATCCCAGCTGCAATTGGAATATTTGTGTATAAACTTTCTACATCCATGGAAAAAAAGGTGAAATTTGTCGTAATTTTTAAATTTTTAACCAGCTCTATGAAATGATATGTGTCACGAATGTAGGAAGGATGCCCAACCGACAACGGATTCAAGTAAAAATCTATGAATTCCGCCGTGGCATAGGTATCACTTCCACAGTCTGACACAATCGGTCTCCCGGGGGGAATCTCCCACGGTATTGTCCACTTTTTTGGATCCTTATGGATTTTAGGAAGGATGTAGAATCGGCGTTCTCGTGGTTCCGAGTCGCCAATTAAATAGTTTTGCTGTTTTTCATTGATGAACTTTTTCTTCCTCAGATTTTTAACAATTTGCACTACTTTTGGTCTGGTCTCCCCAACTATCAATTTATCCAATTTTTTATAATAATTTATATCATCCAATTGTCTTTGTGCTTCCATCTTATATTGCTCTCTACTCATTATGACCACTGCCGAGCCCTTGTCTGCCGGCTTAATCACGATATGTTTCGCGTGCATCAAATCCCGCAACGCCGTGACTTCTTCCCTTGTCAAATTTGGTTTTTCCCTTATTGGTATGTAGTGTTTTTTAATCCAGTCCGAATCTTCATTAATCAATTGTTGAATTTCAGACGGTACATCCCATATTGGGGGTGTCCAATCCGAGGGACCGACAAATGGAAGCCGTTTCCCTCTTTCCGAACCCCCAAAGTATGCTGCCAGTTTAATTTTTCGATGGTAATTTTGCGCATCATACACGAATTGCATTTTTTGATTTTGGTCTGTCCGTAGAGCTGGCACAAATGATAGTCCCTTGCTCAGAAGTTTGTGTTGTGGTTTTGTGAGTCTGAAATTCTTCGCCAAAAGCACAACATCATGAGCCACCAGGGATTCAGGCCTCTTGACCCCCTCACTATACTGGCTCAGAGGGCGCTTCAGTTTAAATTTTGAGACCAGTGGGCTAGCATTGCTGCCGCTGTATCTCGTGTCCAATGTACATCATCTGATTCGACCTGAAACTGGCTTTCCGGTAACAGTGGGATGTACCCCAAGTTTCGCTGAATATGGTCGTTGATGATTGTCAAGTTCTCTTTTTCCTCCTCCGGGAGTCTTTCTGAGAAGTTGATTAGAGGGACCCATATTTCGGCATACGGGAACTTCCTCTTGGTAGCCCTTATGGCCCCTTGCAAATTCTTTATGGTTGTTTCCTTTGATTTGTTTACCCGACTATTGATGCCGAAGGATAAGAGGATTTTTTCGACCACCAGGTCATCCGGGGCCACCGTCCTTTCCATCAGGGATTGCCCGTGGCGGAAGTGGCTCCCAGGGTAACTGTCAATTTGCAGGTTGTTGTTAAAGTGTCCTGGAATGCTACCAACATTGGAATCACCAATAATCAACCACTTCTTCTTGACTTCCAAATTCCAGTCTGTCAATTTCCTCTGTGTGTTTTGGTGTCTCGTGACCCCGTATTGTCTTGGTGCGGGGCCTATAAATCGGTCCGGGGAGTCTTGGAACCTCTCCGCCTCCTCCTCCTCCTCATCTTCCTGGTCGCTGACGTGGTTGTTGGAGTCCTGAAAGACCTCCCCCTCTTCTTCGGACGTCCGATGTATCTGGACCTGGTTTGGGCCAAGGACGATCTTGGTCCCCTCCGTCTCTTCCGACCTTGACTCTTGGAGGAGCTCCTCGTTTTCACTGTGGGAGGATGCTCGGGCTGGGGGTTCCAAAGCCACAATCGCATCGGGGTCCTCGGGTTGAGGCCTCTCCAATTCCTCCTCCGCATTTTCCTCAGTCAGAATGATTCCATGGGTGCGTCTCAAGCGCGTGGGGGCCTCGACCCGTTCCTCATTTTGAGGGAAGCGTATCGAGGTCACCCCTCTCTCTCGGGTCACCCTTGGTCTCATTTCTGCTCGTCTGAGCTCCCTCTGCTCTCGAGGAGCCTCAATGTCGACCGGACTTGGGTCCCTGGTCACTGCCGGAAGCCTCTGCTTCTCCCAGTGAATTGTTGGGACCCTCCGATTTTCCCGCACCGGCTTGTGCCCAGTCCGTTGAGCTCTCGTATCGTCCCATTCTTCTACTACCAATGCCTCGGCATGGTCGATCTCATCCTGCGTAATCCGCGGCGTATTTCTTTTTGCCCAGCGGACCGCCACTTCAAAGGCCTCCTTCCAATCGGAGGTGAGAATTTCCGCCAATTCCTCCAGCAGGTCCGGTAGCACCATTTGGTAGTGTTCAGCCAGAATCTGGCATGTGGTGTACCCCCAATTCTTGGCGTTTCCCACAATCAACTCCTGGGTGCAACTCTTGGGGATGGCCGGTTTTATCATTTTGGATAAGATCCCGACCATCCGTGCTATCGTTCTGGGTTCGGGTCTATTTTCACCCGGATCCACATTGTGCAAGTGATGCACCACCTTGATAACCGCATGCAGCTTCCGAACCAATTCTCCCATCCGGGGGTCCGCGGGTTCTCGCCTCACTTCCGGTCCGTAAACCCCTGGCGACTGTTTCCGTTGGACTCGGTTTGTTCGACCTTGACGTACCACAGCTGCGTAAGTGCGGTGGGCGGGGTTGTTTTGACGGGGGGGGGCGGCGTGGGGGAGGCACTGGCTGGATAGGCGAGGGGAACCGAGCCCTCCCTCTCCCGGACACAGGGACGTAGTCCCCTTTCCAGGATCGGGAGGGGGGTGCACGGTCCTTCCCCCAACGCTCCCCTCCGTCCTCCCGTTCCCGTTCCTGGTGACGCGCCTGTTGGCGTCGTCGTCCATAGTGGACTTGGGTCCACTGTCCTTTCCACATTTTTGTGTTTTTAATTTGTGTGTCTATTTATCTTTTATCCAGTAATATGTATTTATTTATTTATTTATTTATTGTGGTGGATTCGCCTTTGCTATATAAATAATAATGGTTGTTTTCAATTATGCTATTTATTAGGTTAGATCTGTATTGATAATGTATTTTTATATAATTGCCAAAAAAAACCCAAAAACCAATTTTTTACACAATCCCAAAAAAACAAAAAAAATGGCCAAATCTGAAATAAGCTGCGACTTTCGGTCCAATTGTGTGTGCTCTCAGACAACGTTTCGGCTCCTTGAGCCTTCTTCAGGTCTACTGGCACACAGTCACAGCACAGCAGGTTTGTGATGTTCGCACTCCGGTGAACCAACTCGAACTGAGCCCAAGTAAGTGCACCTCCCTATATAACCTCTGCTGTCCTTGTATTTGCTTTTCTTTTTAACACACTACCATTTTGTGTTTCAATTTAGAAATTAACCCCATACTAGCCAAATGTTTTGTAATGTCCCTATAAATCCCTGTATATCCCACCCAATGATGTCCCAATTTGATATAACATTGTTTTTATTATTATAACACTTAATTATTAATTATGTTTAATAGTATTTATATTGTTTTTATCTATTTTTTTATTTGTTTTTTAGTTTTTTTGTAGTTTTTCAGTTTTTTTGCTTTTAATGCCTTTTAACCCCTATGAACTATGGTTTAACTGTTCTTAACTCCTTTGACGCTCATTAATCCTTTTTAATACTTTTTAATAACTTTTTAACTTTTTAATAACTTTTTAACTTTTTAATAACTTAAATAACTATTTAATGAC
Organism: Phyllopteryx taeniolatus; assembly: GCF_024500385.1. Lineage (NCBI taxonomy): Eukaryota > Metazoa > Chordata > Actinopteri > Syngnathiformes > Syngnathidae > Phyllopteryx > Phyllopteryx taeniolatus. Next base: position 12,519,738 of record NC_084502.1, on the reverse strand, counting down.
CCTTTTAACCATTTTTAATCCTGTTTAACAATCCCCCAATAACTTTTGGATAGCTATGTAATAACTGTTTAATAACTATTTAATAACCCTATTAACCATTTTTAATCCTTATTAATAAGCTTTTATTGTTGTCTGTAATGTTTTATGGCGTTTTTTCCTTTAATCCTCCATCCTGTTAGGGTTACATACTGCTCGGGTTAGATTAGGGTTACAGCTAGGGTTAGATTAGGGTTACAGCTAGGGTTAGAATGAGAAGCTTAGGGTTGAAGATAGGGTTACATACAGCTAGGGTTACATACTATTAGGGTTACAGATAGGGTTAGAAGAGGTAGTTACACACAATTAGGGTTACACACACTTAGGGTTACATACATCTAGGGCTAGGGTTAGATTGAGGTTGCTTGAGTTAATTTAGGGTTAGGGCCCCAGTCCCAATTTGGTTAAGATTAGGAATAGGGTTAGGGTTAGTGATAGTATTATATCTAGATGTAGTTTTTCTTTTTCTTTCTAGCTAGGGTTAGGGTTACGTCCTACAGCTAGGGTTAGGAAAAGGTAGGGTTAGACGAGTTAAGATTAGGGCTACAGTCACCATTTGGTTAAGATTAGGAATAGAATAGGGTTAGTGATAGGATTATATCTAGATTTAGAGTTCACGCCTAGGGTTAGCAGAAATAACTAGGGTTAGGGTTACCACATACAGCTAGGGTTAGAAAAAGATAGGGTCAGAAGAGTTGTGATTAGGGCTACCGTCACCATTTGGTTAAGGTTAGGAATAGAATAGGGTTAGTGATAGAATTCCCCAAGGTAGGGTTATAGCTAGGTTCGGTTAGCTATTTCTGATTCAGTCCTCCCGGTGTCTTAGTACCCAATCTATATATCCAGCGTGTTTCCTTTGTTTTTCTTTCCTCCTCAGTCCAATTACCGTTCCTCTGCAGTCCCGCGATCCGCATCGCTTGTACTCCATGTCTAATAAAGTGTTCCACCAATGGTGTCTCCGTCTCCTTCTGATTGGTAATATTGTATCGATGTTGCGTGATCCGCAGCATCAAAGAATTTTTGGTTTGTCCCACATATTGTATTCCACATTTCTGACAAAAAATGATGTATACACAATTAGTTGAATCAGGGGAAAACCCTTGTTGAATTTTAATTAATGAATTGTCCGAAAACTTTTTAATAAATTTTAATTTTGTAAAGTGTTTGGTTAGCAGTCGTGGTTTGGCCACCATCAATGACGGCAATTTTGCCCGAACCAACAAATCCGCCAAATTTTTGTTTCTCTTATACGCTGAAATGATCCTGTATTTCGCCATCCGATTGGTTTTTCCCAAAATTCGTTCAAAATTTTGTTTCAGTTTATTGTTTAGTACTTTTCCCACCGAACAATATGTTGTGATGAGTGGAATGAACTCATCCGTTTTCACCTTTTTTTTGGTGAGAAAGTTCCTCAAGCAGTGACGTAAAAATGACCTGCTGTAACCTCTCTTTCTTAAGGCTCCAAACAGTGTCTTCACTGCTTGGTAGAAGTGATCCTTTTTGGTACAGATTCGATGGAACCGTAATATTTGCGATTTGACGATTCCTCGAAAGGTATGAGCCGGATGGAAACTCGTTTTGTGTACTAGCGCATGTGTGTCCGTTATTTTAAAATGTACTTTTATTCCCAATTTGACATCCTGTTTACCATTTGGTATTTTGTACACCGTGGTGTCCAAGAAATCGATCGATTGTTGATTTACTTCTGCTTTTAATTGGATTGAGGAATCATGTGCATTTAGTGTGTCCACAAATTTCTGGAATTCTATTTCCGTACCCGTCCATAGCCCAAATATATCATCCAGATATCTAAAATAACATATTGGTTTTTGTTGACATTTCTGTAATACTTGGCTTTCCCAATTTGCCATGTATATGTTTGCATATGCAGGTGCAAATTTTTTGCCCATCGCAGTGCCTTTGATCTGTAAATAATAGTTTTCATCAAACACAAAATCATTTTTGGTCAAATTAATTTCCAATAATTGTAATAACTCCATATCTGGACGTGTAGGATCAGGATACTTTTCAAATATTTTTTTAACACATTCCATCCCAGCTGCAATTGGAATATTTGTGTATAAACTTTCTACATCCATGGAAAAAAAGGTGAAATTTGTCGTAATTTTTAAATTTTTAACCAGCTCTATGAAATGATATGTGTCACGAATGTAGGAAGGATGCCCAACCGACAACGGATTCAAGTAAAAATCTATGAATTCCGCCGTGGCATAGGTATCACTTCCACAGTCTGACACAATCGGTCTCCCGGGGGGAATCTCCCACGGTATTGTCCACTTTTTTGGATCCTTATGGATTTTAGGAAGGATGTAGAATCGGCGTTCTCGTGGTTCCGAGTCGCCAATTAAATAGTTTTGCTGTTTTTCATTGATGAACTTTTTCTTCCTCAGATTTTTAACAATTTGCACTACTTTTGGTCTGGTCTCCCCAACTATCAATTTATCCAATTTTTTATAATAATTTATATCATCCAATTGTCTTTGTGCTTCCATCTTATATTGCTCTCTACTCATTATGACCACTGCCGAGCCCTTGTCTGCCGGCTTAATCACGATATGTTTCGCGTGCATCAAATCCCGCAACGCCGTGACTTCTTCCCTTGTCAAATTTGGTTTTTCCCTTATTGGTATGTAGTGTTTTTTAATCCAGTCCGAATCTTCATTAATCAATTGTTGAATTTCAGACGGTACATCCCATATTGGGGGTGTCCAATCCGAGGGACCGACAAATGGAAGCCGTTTCCCTCTTTCCGAACCCCCAAAGTATGCTGCCAGTTTAATTTTTCGATGGTAATTTTGCGCATCATACACGAATTGCATTTTTTGATTTTGGTCTGTCCGTAGAGCTGGCACAAATGATAGTCCCTTGCTCAGAAGTTTGTGTTGTGGTTTTGTGAGTCTGAAATTCTTCGCCAAAAGCACAACATCATGAGCCACCAGGGATTCAGGCCTCTTGACCCCCTCACTATACTGGCTCAGAGGGCGCTTCAGTTTAAATTTTGAGACCAGTGGGCTAGCATTGCTGCCGCTGTATCTCGTGTCCAATGTACATCATCTGATTCGACCTGAAACTGGCTTTCCGGTAACAGTGGGATGTACCCCAAGTTTCGCTGAATATGGTCGTTGATGATTGTCAAGTTCTCTTTTTCCTCCTCCGGGAGTCTTTCTGAGAAGTTGATTAGAGGGACCCATATTTCGGCATACGGGAACTTCCTCTTGGTAGCCCTTATGGCCCCTTGCAAATTCTTTATGGTTGTTTCCTTTGATTTGTTTACCCGACTATTGATGCCGAAGGATAAGAGGATTTTTTCGACCACCAGGTCATCCGGGGCCACCGTCCTTTCCATCAGGGATTGCCCGTGGCGGAAGTGGCTCCCAGGGTAACTGTCAATTTGCAGGTTGTTGTTAAAGTGTCCTGGAATGCTACCAACATTGGAATCACCAATAATCAACCACTTCTTCTTGACTTCCAAATTCCAGTCTGTCAATTTCCTCTGTGTGTTTTGGTGTCTCGTGACCCCGTATTGTCTTGGTGCGGGGCCTATAAATCGGTCCGGGGAGTCTTGGAACCTCTCCGCCTCCTCCTCCTCCTCATCTTCCTGGTCGCTGACGTGGTTGTTGGAGTCCTGAAAGACCTCCCCCTCTTCTTCGGACGTCCGATGTATCTGGACCTGGTTTGGGCCAAGGACGATCTTGGTCCCCTCCGTCTCTTCCGACCTTGACTCTTGGAGGAGCTCCTCGTTTTCACTGTGGGAGGATGCTCGGGCTGGGGGTTCCAAAGCCACAATCGCATCGGGGTCCTCGGGTTGAGGCCTCTCCAATTCCTCCTCCGCATTTTCCTCAGTCAGAATGATTCCATGGGTGCGTCTCAAGCGCGTGGGGGCCTCGACCCGTTCCTCATTTTGAGGGAAGCGTATCGAGGTCACCCCTCTCTCTCGGGTCACCCTTGGTCTCATTTCTGCTCGTCTGAGCTCCCTCTGCTCTCGAGGAGCCTCAATGTCGACCGGACTTGGGTCCCTGGTCACTGCCGGAAGCCTCTGCTTCTCCCAGTGAATTGTTGGGACCCTCCGATTTTCCCGCACCGGCTTGTGCCCAGTCCGTTGAGCTCTCGTATCGTCCCATTCTTCTACTACCAATGCCTCGGCATGGTCGATCTCATCCTGCGTAATCCGCGGCGTATTTCTTTTTGCCCAGCGGACCGCCACTTCAAAGGCCTCCTTCCAATCGGAGGTGAGAATTTCCGCCAATTCCTCCAGCAGGTCCGGTAGCACCATTTGGTAGTGTTCAGCCAGAATCTGGCATGTGGTGTACCCCCAATTCTTGGCGTTTCCCACAATCAACTCCTGGGTGCAACTCTTGGGGATGGCCGGTTTTATCATTTTGGATAAGATCCCGACCATCCGTGCTATCGTTCTGGGTTCGGGTCTATTTTCACCCGGATCCACATTGTGCAAGTGATGCACCACCTTGATAACCGCATGCAGCTTCCGAACCAATTCTCCCATCCGGGGGTCCGCGGGTTCTCGCCTCACTTCCGGTCCGTAAACCCCTGGCGACTGTTTCCGTTGGACTCGGTTTGTTCGACCTTGACGTACCACAGCTGCGTAAGTGCGGTGGGCGGGGTTGTTTTGACGGGGGGGGCGGCGTGGGGGAGGCACTGGCTGGATAGGCGAGGGGAACCGAGCCCTCCCTCTCCCGGACACAGGGACGTAGTCCCCTTTCCAGGATCGGGAGGGGGGTGCACGGTCCTTCCCCCAACGCTCCCCTCCGTCCTCCCGTTCCCGTTCCTGGTGACGCGCCTGTTGGCGTCGTCGTCCATAGTGGACTTGGGTCCACTGTCCTTTCCACATTTTTGTGTTTTTAATTTGTGTGTCTATTTATCTTTTATCCAGTAATATGTATTTATTTATTTATTTATTTATTGTGGTGGATTCGCCTTTGCTATATAAATAATAATGGTTGTTTTCAATTATGCTATTTATTAGGTTAGATCTGTATTGATAATGTATTTTTATATAATTGCCAAAAAAAACCCAAAAACCAATTTTTTACACAATCCCAAAAAAACAAAAAAAATGGCCAAATCTGAAATAAGCTGCGACTTTCGGTCCAATTGTGTGTGCTCTCAGACAACGTTTCGGCTCCTTGAGCCTTCTTCAGGTCTACTGGCACACAGTCACAGCACAGCAGGTTTGTGATGTTCGCACTCCGGTGAACCAACTCGAACTGAGCCCAAGTAAGTGCACCTCCCTATATAACCTCTGCTGTCCTTGTATTTGCTTTTCTTTTTAACACACTACCATTTTGTGTTTCAATTTAGAAATTAACCCCATACTAGCCAAATGTTTTGTAATGTCCCTATAAATCCCTGTATATCCCACCCAATGATGTCCCAATTTGATATAACATTGTTTTTATTATTATAACACTTAATTATTAATTATGTTTAATAGTATTTATATTGTTTTTATCTATTTTTTTATTTGTTTTTTAGTTTTTTTGTAGTTTTTCAGTTTTTTTGCTTTTAATGCCTTTTAACCCCTATGAACTATGGTTTAACTGTTCTTAACTCCTTTGACGCTCATTAATCCTTTTTAATACTTTTTAATAACTTTTTAACTTTTTAATAACTTTTTAACTTTTTAATAACTTAAATAACTATTTAATGACCCTTTTAACCATTTTTAATCCTGTTTAACAATCCCCCAATAACTTTTGGATAGCTATGTAATAACTGTTTAATAACTATTTAATAACCCTATTAACCATTTTTAATCCTTATTAATAAGCTTTTATTGTTGTCTGTAATGTTTTATGGCGTTTTTTCCTTTAATCCTCCATCCTGTTAGGGTTACATACTGCTCGGGTTAGATTAGGGTTACAGCTAGGGTTAGATTAGGGTTACAGCTAGGGTTAGAATGAGAAGCTTAGGGTTGAAGATAGGGTTACATACAGCTAGGGTTACATACTATTAGGGTTACAGATAGGGTTAGAAGAGGTAGTTACACACAATTAGGGTTACACACACTTAGGGTTACATACATCTAGGGCTAGGGTTAGATTGAGGTTGCTTGAGTTAATTTAGGGTTAGGGCCCCAGTCCCAATTTGGTTAAGATTAGGAATAGGGTTAGGGTTAGTGATAGTATTATATCTAGATGTAGTTTTTCTTTTTCTTTCTAGCTAGGGTTAGGGTTACGTCCTACAGCTAGGGTTAGGAAAAGGTAGGGTTAGACGAGTTAAGATTAGGGCTACAGTCACCATTTGGTTAAGATTAGGAATAGAATAGGGTTAGTGATAGGATTATATCTAGATTTAGAGTTCACGCCTAGGGTTAGCAGAAATAACTAGGGTTAGGGTTACCACATACAGCTAGGGTTAGAAAAAGATAGGGTCAGAAGAGTTGTGATTAGGGCTACCGTCACCATTTGGTTAAGGTTAGGAATAGAATAGGGTTAGTGATAGAATTCCCCAAGGTAGGGTTATAGCTAGGTTCGGTTAGCTATTTCTGATTCAGTCCTCCCGGTGTCTTAGTACCCAATCTATATATCCAGCGTGTTTCCTTTGTTTTTCTTTCCTCCTCAGTCCAATTACCGTTCCTCTGCAGTCCCGCGATCCGCATCGCTTGTACTCCATGTCTAATAAAGTGGTTAGGGTTAGGGTTAGTTAGGCGAGGGGAACCGAGCCCTCCCTCTCCCGGACACAGGGACGTAGTCCCCTTTCCAGGATCGGGAGGGGGGTGCACGGTCCTTCCCCCAACGCTCCCCTCCGTCCTCCCGTTCCCGTTCCTGGTGACGCGCCTGTTGGCGTCGTCGTCCATAGTGGACTTGGGTCCACTGTCCTTTCCACATTTTTGTGTTTTTAATTTGTGTGTCTATTTATCTTTTATCCAGTAATATGTATTTATTTATTTATTTATTTATTGTGGTGGATTCGCCTTTGCTATATAAATAATAATGGTTGTTTTCAATTATGCTATTTATTAGGTTAGATCTGTATTGATAATGTATTTTTATATAATTGCCAAAAAAAACCCAAAAACCAATTTTTTACACAATCCCAAAAAAACAAAAAAAATGGCCAAATCTGAAATAAGCTGCGACTTTCGGTCCAATTGTGTGTGCTCTCAGACAACGTTTCGGCTCCTTGAGCCTTCTTCAGGTCTACTGGCACACAGTCACAGCACAGCAGGTTTGTGATGTTCGCACTCCGGTGAACCAACTCGAACTGAGCCCAAGTAAGTGCACCTCCCTATATAACCTCTGCTGTCCTTGTATTTGCTTTTCTTTTTAACACACTACCATTTTGTGTTTCAATTTAGAAATTAACCCCATACTAGCCAAATGTTTTGTAATGTCCCTATAAATCCCTGTATATCCCACCCAATGATGTCCCAATTTGATATAACATTGTTTTTATTATTATAACACTTAATTATTAATTATGTTTAATAGTATTTATATTGTTTTTATCTATTTTTTTATTTGTTTTTTAGTTTTTTTGTAGTTTTTCAGTTTTTTTGCTTTTAATGCCTTTTAACCCCTATGAACTATGGTTTAACTGTTCTTAACTCCTTTGACGCTCATTAATCCTTTTTAATACTTTTTAATAACTTTTTAACTTTTTAATAACTTTTTAACTTTTTAATAACTTAAATAACTATTTAATGACCCTTTTAACCATTTTTAATCCTGTTTAACAATCCCCCAATAACTTTTGGATAGCTATGTAATAACTGTTTAATAACTATTTAATAACCCTATTAACCATTTTTAATCCTTATTAATAAGCTTTTATTGTTGTCTGTAATGTTTTATGGCGTTTTTTCCTTTAATCCTCCATCCTGTTAGGGTTACATACTGCTCGGGTTAGATTAGGGTTACAGCTAGGGTTAGATTAGGGTTACAGCTAGGGTTAGAATGAGAAGCTTAGGGTTGAAGATAGGGTTACATACAGCTAGGGTTACATACTATTAGGGTTACAGATAGGGTTAGAAGAGGTAGTTACACACAATTAGGGTTACACACACTTAGGGTTACATACATCTAGGGCTAGGGTTAGATTGAGGTTGCTTGAGTTAATTTAGGGTTAGGGCCCCAGTCCCAATTTGGTTAAGATTAGGAATAGGGTTAGGGTTAGTGATAGTATTATATCTAGATGTAGTTTTTCTTTTTCTTTCTAGCTAGGGTTAGGGTTACGTCCTACAGCTAGGGTTAGGAAAAGGTAGGGTTAGACGAGTTAAGATTAGGGCTACAGTCACCATTTGGTTAAGATTAGGAATAGAATAGGGTTAGTGATAGGATTATATCTAGATTTAGAGTTCACGCCTAGGGTTAGCAGAAATAACTAGGGTTAGGGTTACCACATACAGCTAGGGTTAGAAAAAGATAGGGTCAGAAGAGTTGTGATTAGGGCTACCGTCACCATTTGGTTAAGGTTAGGAATAGAATAGGGTTAGTGATAGAATTCCCCAAGGTAGGGTTATAGCTAGGTTCGGTTAGCTATTTCTGATTCAGTCCTCCCGGTGTCTTAGTACCCAATCTATATATCCAGCGTGTTTCCTTTGTTTTTCTTTCCTCCTCAGTCCAATTACCGTTCCTCTGCAGTCCCGCGATCCGCATCGCTTGTACTCCATGTCTAATAAAGTGTTCCACCAATGGTGTCTCCGTCTCCTTCTGATTGGTAATATTGTATCGATGTTGCGTGATCCGCAGCATCAAAGAATTTTTGGTTTGTCCCACATATTGTATTCCACATTTCTGACAAAAAATGATGTATACACAATTAGTTGAATCAGGGGAAAACCCTTGTTGAATTTTAATTAATGAATTGTCCGAAAACTTTTTAATAAATTTTAATTTTGTAAAGTGTTTGGTTAGCAGTCGTGGTTTGGCCACCATCAATGACGGCAATTTTGCCCGAACCAACAAATCCGCCAAATTTTTGTTTCTCTTATACGCTGAAATGATCCTGTATTTCGCCATCCGATTGGTTTTTCCCAAAATTCGTTCAAAATTTTGTTTCAGTTTATTGTTTAGTACTTTTCCCACCGAACAATATGTTGTGATGAGTGGAATGAACTCATCCGTTTTCACCTTTTTTTTGGTGAGAAAGTTCCTCAAGCAGTGACGTAAAAATGACCTGCTGTAACCTCTCTTTCTTAAGGCTCCAAACAGTGTCTTCACTGCTTGGTAGAAGTGATCCTTTTTGGTACAGATTCGATGGAACCGTAATATTTGCGATTTGACGATTCCTCGAAAGGTATGAGCCGGATGGAAACTCGTTTTGTGTACTAGCGCATGTGTGTCCGTTATTTTAAAATGTACTTTTATTCCCAATTTGACATCCTGTTTACCATTTGGTATTTTGTACACCGTGGTGTCCAAGAAATCGATCGATTGTTGATTTACTTCTGCTTTTAATTGGATTGAGGAATCATGTGCATTTAGTGTGTCCACAAATTTCTGGAATTCTATTTCCGTACCCGTCCATAGCCCAAATATATCATCCAGATATCTAAAATAACATATTGGTTTTTGTTGACATTTCTGTAATACTTGGCTTTCCCAATTTGCCATGTATATGTTTGCATATGCAGGTGCAAATTTTTTGCCCATCGCAGTGCCTTTGATCTGTAAATAATAGTTTTCATCAAACACAAAATCATTTTTGGTCAAATTAATTTCCAATAATTGTAATAACTCCATATCTGGACGTGTAGGATCAGGATACTTTTCAAATATTTTTTTAACACATTCCATCCCAGCTGCAATTGGAATATTTGTGTATAAACTTTCTACATCCATGGAAAAAAAGGTGAAATTTGTCGTAATTTTTAAATTTTTAACCAGCTCTATGAAATGATATGTGTCACGAATGTAGGAAGGATGCCCAACCGACAACGGATTCAAGTAAAAATCTATGAATTCCGCCGTGGCATAGGTATCACTTCCACAGTCTGACACAATCGGTCTCCCGGGGGGAATCTCCCACGGTATTGTCCACTTTTTTGGATCCTTATGGATTTTAGGAAGGATGTAGAATCGGCGTTCTCGTGGTTCCGAGTCGCCAATTAAATAGTTTTGCTGTTTTTCATTGATGAACTTTTTCTTCCTCAGATTTTTAACAATTTGCACTACTTTTGGTCTGGTCTCCCCAACTATCAATTTATCCAATTTTTTATAATAATTTATATCATCCAATTGTCTTTGTGCTTCCATCTTATATTGCTCTCTACTCATTATGACCACTGCCGAGCCCTTGTCTGCCGGCTTAATCACGATATGTTTCGCGTGCATCAAATCCCGCAACGCCGTGACTTCTTCCCTTGTCAAATTTGGTTTTTCCCTTATTGGTATGTAGTGTTTTTTAATCCAGTCCGAATCTTCATTAATCAATTGTTGAATTTCAGACGGTACATCCCATATTGGGGGTGTCCAATCCGAGGGACCGACAAATGGAAGCCGTTTCCCTCTTTCCGAACCCCCAAAGTATGCTGCCAGTTTAATTTTTCGATGGTAATTTTGCGCATCATACACGAATTGCATTTTTTGATTTTGGTCTGTCCGTAGAGCTGGCACAAATGATAGTCCCTTGCTCAGAAGTTTGTGTTGTGGTTTTGTGAGTCTGAAATTCTTCGCCAAAAGCACAACATCATGAGCCACCAGGGATTCAGGCCTCTTGACCCCCTCACTATACTGGCTCAGAGGGCGCTTCAGTTTAAATTTTGAGACCAGTGGGCTAGCATTGCTGCCGCTGTATCTCGTGTCCAATGTACATCATCTGATTCGACCTGAAACTGGCTTTCCGGTAACAGTGGGATGTACCCCAAGTTTCGCTGAATATGGTCGTTGATGATTGTCAAGTTCTCTTTTTCCTCCTCCGGGAGTCTTTCTGAGAAGTTGATTAGAGGGACCCATATTTCGGCATACGGGAACTTCCTCTTGGTAGCCCTTATGGCCCCTTGCAAATTCTTTATGGTTGTTTCCTTTGATTTGTTTACCCGACTATTGATGCCGAAGGATAAGAGGATTTTTTCGACCACCAGGTCATCCGGGGCCACCGTCCTTTCCATCAGGGATTGCCCGTGGCGGAAGTGGCTCCCAGGGTAACTGTCAATTTGCAGGTTGTTGTTAAAGTGTCCTGGAATGCTACCAACATTGGAATCACCAATAATCAACCACTTCTTCTTGACTTCCAAATTCCAGTCTGTCAATTTCCTCTGTGTGTTTTGGTGTCTCGTGACCCCGTATTGTCTTGGTGCGGGGCCTATAAATCGGTCCGGGGAGTCTTGGAACCTCTCCGCCTCCTCCTCCTCCTCATCTTCCTGGTCGCTGACGTGGTTGTTGGAGTCCTGAAAGACCTCCCCCTCTTCTTCGGACGTCCGATGTATCTGGACCTGGTTTGGGCCAAGGACGATCTTGGTCCCCTCCGTCTCTTCCGACCTTGACTCTTGGAGGAGCTCCTCGTTTTCACTGTGGGAGGATGCTCGGGCTGGGGGTTCCAAAGCCACAATCGCATCGGGGTCCTCGGGTTGAGGCCTCTCCAATTCCTCCTCCGCATTTTCCTCAGTCAGAATGATTCCATGGGTGCGTCTCAAGCGCGTGGGGGCCTCGACCCGTTCCTCATTTTGAGGGAAGCGTATCGAGGTCACCCCTCTCTCTCGGGTCACCCTTGGTCTCATTTCTGCTCGTCTGAGCTCCCTCTGCTCTCGAGGAGCCTCAATGTCGACCGGACTTGGGTCCCTGGTCACTGCCGGAAGCCTCTGCTTCTCCCAGTGAATTGTTGGGACCCTCCGATTTTCCCGCACCGGCTTGTGCCCAGTCCGTTGAGCTCTCGTATCGTCCCATTCTTCTACTACCAATGCCTCGGCATGGTCGATCTCATCCTGCGTAATCCGCGGCGTATTTCTTTTTGCCCAGCGGACCGCCACTTCAAAGGCCTCCTTCCAATCGGAGGTGAGAATTTCCGCCAATTCCTCCAGCAGGTCCGGTAGCACCATTTGGTAGTGTTCAGCCAGAATCTGGCATGTGGTGTACCCCCAATTCTTGGCGTTTCCCACAATCAACTCCTGGGTGCAACTCTTGGGGATGGCCGGTTTTATCATTTTGGATAAGATCCCGACCATCCGTGCTATCGTTCTGGGTTCGGGTCTATTTTCACCCGGATCCACATTGTGCAAGTGATGCACCACCTTGATAACCGCATGCAGCTTCCGAACCAATTCTCCCATCCGGGGGTCCGCGGGTTCTCGCCTCACTTCCGGTCCGTAAACCCCTGGCGACTGTTTCCGTTGGACTCGGTTTGTTCGACCTTGACGTACCACAGCTGCGTAAGTGCGGTGGGCGGGGTTGTTTTGACGGGGGGGGCGGCGTGGGGGAGGCACTGGCTGGATAGGCGAGGGGAACCGAGCCCTCCCTCTCCCGGACACAGGGACGTAGTCCCCTTTCCAGGATCGGGAGGGGGGTGCACGGTCCTTCCCCCAACGCTCCCCTCCGTCCTCCCGTTCCCGTTCCTGGTGACGCGCCTGTTGGCGTCGTCGTCCATAGTGGACTTGGGTCCACTGTCCTTTCCACATTTTTGTGTTTTTAATTTGTGTGTCTATTTATCTTTTATCCAGTAATATGTATTTATTTATTTATTTATTTATTGTGGTGGATTCGCCTTTGCTATATAAATAATAATGGTTGTTTTCAATTATGCTATTTATTAGGTTAGATCTGTATTGATAATGTATTTTTATATAATTGCCAAAAAAAACCCAAAAACCAATTTTTTACACAATCCCAAAAAAACAAAAAAAATGGCCAAATCTGAAATAAGCTGCGACTTTCGGTCCAATTGTGTGTGCTCTCAGACAACGTTTCGGCTCCTTGAGCCTTCTTCAGGTCTACTGGCACACAGTCACAGCACAGCAGGTTTGTGATGTTCGCACTCCGGTGAACCAACTCGAACTGAGCCCAAGTAAGTGCACCTCCCTATATAACCTCTGCTGTCCTTGTATTTGCTTTTCTTTTTAACACACTACCATTTTGTGTTTCAATTTAGAAATTAACCCCATACTAGCCAAATGTTTTGTAATGTCCCTATAAATCCCTGTATATCCCACCCAATGATGTCCCAATTTGATATAACATTGTTTTTATTATTATAACACTTAATTATTAATTATGTTTAATAGTATTTATATTGTTTTTATCTATTTTTTTATTTGTTTTTTAGTTTTTTTGTAGTTTTTCAGTTTTTTTGCTTTTAATGCCTTTTAACCCCTATGAACTATGGTTTAACTGTTCTTAACTCCTTTGACGCTCATTAATCCTTTTTAATACTTTTTAATAACTTTTTAACTTTTTAATAACTTTTTAACTTTTTAATAACTTAAATAACTATTTAATGACCCTTTTAACCATTTTTAATCCTGTTTAACAATCCCCCAATAACTTTTGGATAGCTATGTAATAACTGTTTAATAACTATTTAATAACCCTATTAACCATTTTTAATCCTTATTAATAAGCTTTTATTGTTGTCTGTAATGTTTTATGGCGTTTTTTCCTTTAATCCTCCATCCTGTTAGGGTTACATACTGCTCGGGTTAGATTAGGGTTACAGCTAGGGTTAGATTAGGGTTACAGCTAGGGTTAGAATGAGAAGCTTAGGGTTGAAGATAGGGTTACATACAGCTAGGGTTACATACTATTAGGGTTACAGATAGGGTTAGAAGAGGTAGTTACACACAATTAGGGTTACACACACTTAGGGTTACATACATCTAGGGCTAGGGTTAGATTGAGGTTGCTTGAGTTAATTTAGGGTTAGGGCCCCAGTCCCAATTTGGTTAAGATTAGGAATAGGGTTAGGGTTAGTGATAGTATTATATCTAGATGTAGTTTTTCTTTTTCTTTCTAGCTAGGGTTAGGGTTACGTCCTACAGCTAGGGTTAGGAAAAGGTAGGGTTAGACGAGTTAAGATTAGGGCTACAGTCACCATTTGGTTAAGATTAGGAATAGAATAGGGTTAGTGATAGGATTATATCTAGATTTAGAGTTCACGCCTAGGGTTAGCAGAAATAACTAGGGTTAGGGTTACCACATACAGCTAGGGTTAGAAAAAGATAGGGTCAGAAGAGTTGTGATTAGGGCTACCGTCACCATTTGGTTAAGGTTAGGAATAGAATAGGGTTAGTGATAGAATTCCCCAAGGTAGGGTTATAGCTAGGTTCGGTTAGCTATTTCTGATTCAGTCCTCCCGGTGTCTTAGTACCCAATCTATATATCCAGCGTGTTTCCTTTGTTTTTCTTTCCTCCTCAGTCCAATTACCGTTCCTCTGCAGTCCCGCGATCCGCATCGCTTGTACTCCATGTCTAATAAAGTGTTCCACCAATGGTGTCTCCGTCTCCTTCTGATTGGTAATATTGTATCGATGTTGCGTGATCCGCAGCATCAAAGAATTTTTGGTTTGTCCCACATATTGTATTCCACATTTCTGACAAAAAATGATGTATACACAATTAGTTGAATCAGGGGAAAACCCTTGTTGAATTTTAATTAATGAATTGTCCGAAAACTTTTTAATAAATTTTAATTTTGTAAAGTGTTTGGTTAGCAGTCGTGGTTTGGCCACCATCAATGACGGCAATTTTGCCCGAACCAACAAATCCGCCAAATTTTTGTTTCTCTTATACGCTGAAATGATCCTGTATTTCGCCATCCGATTGGTTTTTCCCAAAATTCGTTCAAAATTTTGTTTCAGTTTATTGTTTAGTACTTTTCCCACCGAACAATATGTTGTGATGAGTGGAATGAACTCATCCGTTTTCACCTTTTTTTTGGTGAGAAAGTTCCTCAAGCAGTGACGTAAAAATGACCTGCTGTAACCTCTCTTTCTTAAGGCTCCAAACAGTGTCTTCACTGCTTGGTAGAAGTGATCCTTTTTGGTACAGATTCGATGGAACCGTAATATTTGCGATTTGACGATTCCTCGAAAGGTATGAGCCGGATGGAAACTCGTTTTGTGTACTAGCGCATGTGTGTCCGTTATTTTAAAATGTACTTTTATTCCCAATTTGACATCCTGTTTACCATTTGGTATTTTGTACACCGTGGTGTCCAAGAAATCGATCGATTGTTGATTTACTTCTGCTTTTAATTGGATTGAGGAATCATGTGCATTTAGTGTGTCCACAAATTTCTGGAATTCTATTTCCGTACCCGTCCATAGCCCAAATATATCATCCAGATATCTAAAATAACATATTGGTTTTTGTTGACATTTCTGTAATACTTGGCTTTCCCAATTTGCCATGTATATGTTTGCATATGCAGGTGCAAATTTTTTGCCCATCGCAGTGCCTTTGATCTGTAAATAATAGTTTTCATCAAACACAAAATCATTTTTGGTCAAATTAATTTCCAATAATTGTAATAACTCCATATCTGGACGTGTAGGATCAGGATACTTTTCAAATATTTTTTTAACACATTCCATCCCAGCTGCAATTGGAATATTTGTGTATAAACTTTCTACATCCATGGAAAAAAAGGTGAAATTTGTCGTAATTTTTAAATTTTTAACCAGCTCTATGAAATGATATGTGTCACGAATGTAGGAAGGATGCCCAACCGACAACGGATTCAAGTAAAAATCTATGAATTCCGCCGTGGCATAGGTATCACTTCCACAGTCTGACACAATCGGTCTCCCGGGGGGAATCTCCCACGGTATTGTCCACTTTTTTGGATCCTTATGGATTTTAGGAAGGATGTAGAATCGGCGTTCTCGTGGTTCCGAGTCGCCAATTAAATAGTTTTGCTGTTTTTCATTGATGAACTTTTTCTTCCTCAGATTTTTAACAATTTGCACTACTTTTGGTCTGGTCTCCCCAACTATCAATTTATCCAATTTTTTATAATAATTTATATCATCCAATTGTCTTTGTGCTTCCATCTTATATTGCTCTCTACTCATTATGACCACTGCCGAGCCCTTGTCTGCCGGCTTAATCACGATATGTTTCGCGTGCATCAAATCCCGCAACGCCGTGACTTCTTCCCTTGTCAAATTTGGTTTTTCCCTTATTGGTATGTAGTGTTTTTTAATCCAGTCCGAATCTTCATTAATCAATTGTTGAATTTCAGACGGTACATCCCATATTGGGGGTGTCCAATCCGAGGGACCGACAAATGGAAGCCGTTTCCCTCTTTCCGAACCCCCAAAGTATGCTGCCAGTTTAATTTTTCGATGGTAATTTTGCGCATCATACACGAATTGCATTTTTTGATTTTGGTCTGTCCGTAGAGCTGGCACAAATGATAGTCCCTTGCTCAGAAGTTTGTGTTGTGGTTTTGTGAGTCTGAAATTCTTCGCCAAAAGCACAACATCATGAGCCACCAGGGATTCAGGCCTCTTGACCCCCTCACTATACTGGCTCAGAGGGCGCTTCAGTTTAAATTTTGAGACCAGTGGGCTAGCATTGCTGCCGCTGTATCTCGTGTCCAATGTACATCATCTGATTCGACCTGAAACTGGCTTTCCGGTAACAGTGGGATGTACCCCAAGTTTCGCTGAATATGGTCGTTGATGATTGTCAAGTTCTCTTTTTCCTCCTCCGGGAGTCTTTCTGAGAAGTTGATTAGAGGGACCCATATTTCGGCATACGGGAACTTCCTCTTGGTAGCCCTTATGGCCCCTTGCAAATTCTTTATGGTTGTTTCCTTTGATTTGTTTACCCGACTATTGATGCCGAAGGATAAGAGGATTTTTTCGACCACCAGGTCATCCGGGGCCACCGTCCTTTCCATCA
Source organism: Phyllopteryx taeniolatus (assembly GCF_024500385.1). Lineage (NCBI taxonomy): Eukaryota > Metazoa > Chordata > Actinopteri > Syngnathiformes > Syngnathidae > Phyllopteryx > Phyllopteryx taeniolatus. The sequence continues at coordinate 12,502,882 of NC_084502.1, read as the reverse complement.
GGGATTGCCCGTGGCGGAAGTGGCTCCCAGGGTAACTGTCAATTTGCAGGTTGTTGTTAAAGTGTCCTGGAATGCTACCAACATTGGAATCACCAATAATCAACCACTTCTTCTTGACTTCCAAATTCCAGTCTGTCAATTTCCTCTGTGTGTTTTGGTGTCTCGTGACCCCGTATTGTCTTGGTGCGGGGCCTATAAATCGGTCCGGGGAGTCTTGGAACCTCTCCGCCTCCTCCTCCTCCTCATCTTCCTGGTCGCTGACGTGGTTGTTGGAGTCCTGAAAGACCTCCCCCTCTTCTTCGGACGTCCGATGTATCTGGACCTGGTTTGGGCCAAGGACGATCTTGGTCCCCTCCGTCTCTTCCGACCTTGACTCTTGGAGGAGCTCCTCGTTTTCACTGTGGGAGGATGCTCGGGCTGGGGGTTCCAAAGCCACAATCGCATCGGGGTCCTCGGGTTGAGGCCTCTCCAATTCCTCCTCCGCATTTTCCTCAGTCAGAATGATTCCATGGGTGCGTCTCAAGCGCGTGGGGGCCTCGACCCGTTCCTCATTTTGAGGGAAGCGTATCGAGGTCACCCCTCTCTCTCGGGTCACCCTTGGTCTCATTTCTGCTCGTCTGAGCTCCCTCTGCTCTCGAGGAGCCTCAATGTCGACCGGACTTGGGTCCCTGGTCACTGCCGGAAGCCTCTGCTTCTCCCAGTGAATTGTTGGGACCCTCCGATTTTCCCGCACCGGCTTGTGCCCAGTCCGTTGAGCTCTCGTATCGTCCCATTCTTCTACTACCAATGCCTCGGCATGGTCGATCTCATCCTGCGTAATCCGCGGCGTATTTCTTTTTGCCCAGCGGACCGCCACTTCAAAGGCCTCCTTCCAATCGGAGGTGAGAATTTCCGCCAATTCCTCCAGCAGGTCCGGTAGCACCATTTGGTAGTGTTCAGCCAGAATCTGGCATGTGGTGTACCCCCAATTCTTGGCGTTTCCCACAATCAACTCCTGGGTGCAACTCTTGGGGATGGCCGGTTTTATCATTTTGGATAAGATCCCGACCATCCGTGCTATCGTTCTGGGTTCGGGTCTATTTTCACCCGGATCCACATTGTGCAAGTGATGCACCACCTTGATAACCGCATGCAGCTTCCGAACCAATTCTCCCATCCGGGGGTCCGCGGGTTCTCGCCTCACTTCCGGTCCGTAAACCCCTGGCGACTGTTTCCGTTGGACTCGGTTTGTTCGACCTTGACGTACCACAGCTGCGTAAGTGCGGTGGGCGGGGTTGTTTTGACGGGGGGGGCGGCGTGGGGGAGGCACTGGCTGGATAGGCGAGGGGAACCGAGCCCTCCCTCTCCCGGACACAGGGACGTAGTCCCCTTTCCAGGATCGGGAGGGGGGTGCACGGTCCTTCCCCCAACGCTCCCCTCCGTCCTCCCGTTCCCGTTCCTGGTGACGCGCCTGTTGGCGTCGTCGTCCATAGTGGACTTGGGTCCACTGTCCTTTCCACATTTTTGTGTTTTTAATTTGTGTGTCTATTTATCTTTTATCCAGTAATATGTATTTATTTATTTATTTATTTATTGTGGTGGATTCGCCTTTGCTATATAAATAATAATGGTTGTTTTCAATTATGCTATTTATTAGGTTAGATCTGTATTGATAATGTATTTTTATATAATTGCCAAAAAAAACCCAAAAACCAATTTTTTACACAATCCCAAAAAAACAAAAAAAATGGCCAAATCTGAAATAAGCTGCGACTTTCGGTCCAATTGTGTGTGCTCTCAGACAACGTTTCGGCTCCTTGAGCCTTCTTCAGGTCTACTGGCACACAGTCACAGCACAGCAGGTTTGTGATGTTCGCACTCCGGTGAACCAACTCGAACTGAGCCCAAGTAAGTGCACCTCCCTATATAACCTCTGCTGTCCTTGTATTTGCTTTTCTTTTTAACACACTACCATTTTGTGTTTCAATTTAGAAATTAACCCCATACTAGCCAAATGTTTTGTAATGTCCCTATAAATCCCTGTATATCCCACCCAATGATGTCCCAATTTGATATAACATTGTTTTTATTATTATAACACTTAATTATTAATTATGTTTAATAGTATTTATATTGTTTTTATCTATTTTTTTATTTGTTTTTTAGTTTTTTTGTAGTTTTTCAGTTTTTTTGCTTTTAATGCCTTTTAACCCCTATGAACTATGGTTTAACTGTTCTTAACTCCTTTGACGCTCATTAATCCTTTTTAATACTTTTTAATAACTTTTTAACTTTTTAATAACTTTTTAACTTTTTAATAACTTAAATAACTATTTAATGACCCTTTTAACCATTTTTAATCCTGTTTAACAATCCCCCAATAACTTTTGGATAGCTATGTAATAACTGTTTAATAACTATTTAATAACCCTATTAACCATTTTTAATCCTTATTAATAAGCTTTTATTGTTGTCTGTAATGTTTTATGGCGTTTTTTCCTTTAATCCTCCATCCTGTTAGGGTTACATACTGCTCGGGTTAGATTAGGGTTACAGCTAGGGTTAGATTAGGGTTACAGCTAGGGTTAGAATGAGAAGCTTAGGGTTGAAGATAGGGTTACATACAGCTAGGGTTACATACTATTAGGGTTACAGATAGGGTTAGAAGAGGTAGTTACACACAATTAGGGTTACACACACTTAGGGTTACATACATCTAGGGCTAGGGTTAGATTGAGGTTGCTTGAGTTAATTTAGGGTTAGGGCCCCAGTCCCAATTTGGTTAAGATTAGGAATAGGGTTAGGGTTAGTGATAGTATTATATCTAGATGTAGTTTTTCTTTTTCTTTCTAGCTAGGGTTAGGGTTACGTCCTACAGCTAGGGTTAGGAAAAGGTAGGGTTAGACGAGTTAAGATTAGGGCTACAGTCACCATTTGGTTAAGATTAGGAATAGAATAGGGTTAGTGATAGGATTATATCTAGATTTAGAGTTCACGCCTAGGGTTAGCAGAAATAACTAGGGTTAGGGTTACCACATACAGCTAGGGTTAGAAAAAGATAGGGTCAGAAGAGTTGTGATTAGGGCTACCGTCACCATTTGGTTAAGGTTAGGAATAGAATAGGGTTAGTGATAGAATTCCCCAAGGTAGGGTTATAGCTAGGTTCGGTTAGCTATTTCTGATTCAGTCCTCCCGGTGTCTTAGTACCCAATCTATATATCCAGCGTGTTTCCTTTGTTTTTCTTTCCTCCTCAGTCCAATTACCGTTCCTCTGCAGTCCCGCGATCCGCATCGCTTGTACTCCATGTCTAATAAAGTGTTCCACCAATGGTGTCTCCGTCTCCTTCTGATTGGTAATATTGTATCGATGTTGCGTGATCCGCAGCATCAAAGAATTTTTGGTTTGTCCCACATATTGTATTCCACATTTCTGACAAAAAATGATGTATACACAATTAGTTGAATCAGGGGAAAACCCTTGTTGAATTTTAATTAATGAATTGTCCGAAAACTTTTTAATAAATTTTAATTTTGTAAAGTGTTTGGTTAGCAGTCGTGGTTTGGCCACCATCAATGACGGCAATTTTGCCCGAACCAACAAATCCGCCAAATTTTTGTTTCTCTTATACGCTGAAATGATCCTGTATTTCGCCATCCGATTGGTTTTTCCCAAAATTCGTTCAAAATTTTGTTTCAGTTTATTGTTTAGTACTTTTCCCACCGAACAATATGTTGTGATGAGTGGAATGAACTCATCCGTTTTCACCTTTTTTTTGGTGAGAAAGTTCCTCAAGCAGTGACGTAAAAATGACCTGCTGTAACCTCTCTTTCTTAAGGCTCCAAACAGTGTCTTCACTGCTTGGTAGAAGTGATCCTTTTTGGTACAGATTCGATGGAACCGTAATATTTGCGATTTGACGATTCCTCGAAAGGTATGAGCCGGATGGAAACTCGTTTTGTGTACTAGCGCATGTGTGTCCGTTATTTTAAAATGTACTTTTATTCCCAATTTGACATCCTGTTTACCATTTGGTATTTTGTACACCGTGGTGTCCAAGAAATCGATCGATTGTTGATTTACTTCTGCTTTTAATTGGATTGAGGAATCATGTGCATTTAGTGTGTCCACAAATTTCTGGAATTCTATTTCCGTACCCGTCCATAGCCCAAATATATCATCCAGATATCTAAAATAACATATTGGTTTTTGTTGACATTTCTGTAATACTTGGCTTTCCCAATTTGCCATGTATATGTTTGCATATGCAGGTGCAAATTTTTTGCCCATCGCAGTGCCTTTGATCTGTAAATAATAGTTTTCATCAAACACAAAATCATTTTTGGTCAAATTAATTTCCAATAATTGTAATAACTCCATATCTGGACGTGTAGGATCAGGATACTTTTCAAATATTTTTTTAACACATTCCATCCCAGCTGCAATTGGAATATTTGTGTATAAACTTTCTACATCCATGGAAAAAAAGGTGAAATTTGTCGTAATTTTTAAATTTTTAACCAGCTCTATGAAATGATATGTGTCACGAATGTAGGAAGGATGCCCAACCGACAACGGATTCAAGTAAAAATCTATGAATTCCGCCGTGGCATAGGTATCACTTCCACAGTCTGACACAATCGGTCTCCCGGGGGGAATCTCCCACGGTATTGTCCACTTTTTTGGATCCTTATGGATTTTAGGAAGGATGTAGAATCGGCGTTCTCGTGGTTCCGAGTCGCCAATTAAATAGTTTTGCTGTTTTTCATTGATGAACTTTTTCTTCCTCAGATTTTTAACAATTTGCACTACTTTTGGTCTGGTCTCCCCAACTATCAATTTATCCAATTTTTTATAATAATTTATATCATCCAATTGTCTTTGTGCTTCCATCTTATATTGCTCTCTACTCATTATGACCACTGCCGAGCCCTTGTCTGCCGGCTTAATCACGATATGTTTCGCGTGCATCAAATCCCGCAACGCCGTGACTTCTTCCCTTGTCAAATTTGGTTTTTCCCTTATTGGTATGTAGTGTTTTTTAATCCAGTCCGAATCTTCATTAATCAATTGTTGAATTTCAGACGGTACATCCCATATTGGGGGTGTCCAATCCGAGGGACCGACAAATGGAAGCCGTTTCCCTCTTTCCGAACCCCCAAAGTATGCTGCCAGTTTAATTTTTCGATGGTAATTTTGCGCATCATACACGAATTGCATTTTTTGATTTTGGTCTGTCCGTAGAGCTGGCACAAATGATAGTCCCTTGCTCAGAAGTTTGTGTTGTGGTTTTGTGAGTCTGAAATTCTTCGCCAAAAGCACAACATCATGAGCCACCAGGGATTCAGGCCTCTTGACCCCCTCACTATACTGGCTCAGAGGGCGCTTCAGTTTAAATTTTGAGACCAGTGGGCTAGCATTGCTGCCGCTGTATCTCGTGTCCAATGTACATCATCTGATTCGACCTGAAACTGGCTTTCCGGTAACAGTGGGATGTACCCCAAGTTTCGCTGAATATGGTCGTTGATGATTGTCAAGTTCTCTTTTTCCTCCTCCGGGAGTCTTTCTGAGAAGTTGATTAGAGGGACCCATATTTCGGCATACGGGAACTTCCTCTTGGTAGCCCTTATGGCCCCTTGCAAATTCTTTATGGTTGTTTCCTTTGATTTGTTTACCCGACTATTGATGCCGAAGGATAAGAGGATTTTTTCGACCACCAGGTCATCCGGGGCCACCGTCCTTTCCATCAGGGATTGCCCGTGGCGGAAGTGGCTCCCAGGGTAACTGTCAATTTGCAGGTTGTTGTTAAAGTGTCCTGGAATGCTACCAACATTGGAATCACCAATAATCAACCACTTCTTCTTGACTTCCAAATTCCAGTCTGTCAATTTCCTCTGTGTGTTTTGGTGTCTCGTGACCCCGTATTGTCTTGGTGCGGGGCCTATAAATCGGTCCGGGGAGTCTTGGAACCTCTCCGCCTCCTCCTCCTCCTCATCTTCCTGGTCGCTGACGTGGTTGTTGGAGTCCTGAAAGACCTCCCCCTCTTCTTCGGACGTCCGATGTATCTGGACCTGGTTTGGGCCAAGGACGATCTTGGTCCCCTCCGTCTCTTCCGACCTTGACTCTTGGAGGAGCTCCTCGTTTTCACTGTGGGAGGATGCTCGGGCTGGGGGTTCCAAAGCCACAATCGCATCGGGGTCCTCGGGTTGAGGCCTCTCCAATTCCTCCTCCGCATTTTCCTCAGTCAGAATGATTCCATGGGTGCGTCTCAAGCGCGTGGGGGCCTCGACCCGTTCCTCATTTTGAGGGAAGCGTATCGAGGTCACCCCTCTCTCTCGGGTCACCCTTGGTCTCATTTCTGCTCGTCTGAGCTCCCTCTGCTCTCGAGGAGCCTCAATGTCGACCGGACTTGGGTCCCTGGTCACTGCCGGAAGCCTCTGCTTCTCCCAGTGAATTGTTGGGACCCTCCGATTTTCCCGCACCGGCTTGTGCCCAGTCCGTTGAGCTCTCGTATCGTCCCATTCTTCTACTACCAATGCCTCGGCATGGTCGATCTCATCCTGCGTAATCCGCGGCGTATTTCTTTTTGCCCAGCGGACCGCCACTTCAAAGGCCTCCTTCCAATCGGAGGTGAGAATTTCCGCCAATTCCTCCAGCAGGTCCGGTAGCACCATTTGGTAGTGTTCAGCCAGAATCTGGCATGTGGTGTACCCCCAATTCTTGGCGTTTCCCACAATCAACTCCTGGGTGCAACTCTTGGGGATGGCCGGTTTTATCATTTTGGATAAGATCCCGACCATCCGTGCTATCGTTCTGGGTTCGGGTCTATTTTCACCCGGATCCACATTGTGCAAGTGATGCACCACCTTGATAACCGCATGCAGCTTCCGAACCAATTCTCCCATCCGGGGGTCCGCGGGTTCTCGCCTCACTTCCGGTCCGTAAACCCCTGGCGACTGTTTCCGTTGGACTCGGTTTGTTCGACCTTGACGTACCACAGCTGCGTAAGTGCGGTGGGCGGGGTTGTTTTGACGGGGGGGGCGGCGTGGGGGAGGCACTGGCTGGATAGGCGAGGGGAACCGAGCCCTCCCTCTCCCGGACACAGGGACGTAGTCCCCTTTCCAGGATCGGGAGGGGGGTGCACGGTCCTTCCCCCAACGCTCCCCTCCGTCCTCCCGTTCCCGTTCCTGGTGACGCGCCTGTTGGCGTCGTCGTCCATAGTGGACTTGGGTCCACTGTCCTTTCCACATTTTTGTGTTTTTAATTTGTGTGTCTATTTATCTTTTATCCAGTAATATGTATTTATTTATTTATTTATTTATTGTGGTGGATTCGCCTTTGCTATATAAATAATAATGGTTGTTTTCAATTATGCTATTTATTAGGTTAGATCTGTATTGATAATGTATTTTTATATAATTGCCAAAAAAAACCCAAAAACCAATTTTTTACACAATCCCAAAAAAACAAAAAAAATTGGCCAAATCTGAAATAAGCTGCGACTTTCGGTCCAATTGTGTGTGCTCTCAGACAACGTTTCGGCTCCTTGAGCCTTCTTCAGGTCTACTGGCACACAGTCACAGCACAGCAGGTTTGTGATGTTCGCACTCCGGTGAACCAACTCGAACTGAGCCCAAGTAAGTGCACCTCCCTATATAACCTCTGCTGTCCTTGTATTTGCTTTTCTTTTTAACACACTACCATTTTGTGTTTCAATTTAGAAATTAACCCCATACTAGCCAAATGTTTTGTAATGTCCCTATAAATCCCTGTATATCCCACCCAATGATGTCCCAATTTGATATAACATTGTTTTTATTATTATAACACTTAATTATTAATTATGTTTAATAGTATTTATATTGTTTTTATCTATTTTTTTATTTGTTTTTTAGTTTTTTTGTAGTTTTTCAGTTTTTTTGCTTTTAATGCCTTTTAACCCCTATGAACTATGGTTTAACTGTTCTTAACTCCTTTGACGCTCATTAATCCTTTTTAATACTTTTTAATAACTTTTTAACTTTTTAATAACTTTTTAACTTTTTAATAACTTAAATAACTATTTAATGACCCTTTTAACCATTTTTAATCCTGTTTAACAATCCCCCAATAACTTTTGGATAGCTATGTAATAACTGTTTAATAACTATTTAATAACCCTATTAACCATTTTTAATCCTTATTAATAAGCTTTTATTGTTGTCTGTAATGTTTTATGGCGTTTTTTCCTTTAATCCTCCATCCTGTTAGGGTTACATACTGCTCGGGTTAGATTAGGGTTACAGCTAGGGTTAGATTAGGGTTACAGCTAGGGTTAGAATGAGAAGCTTAGGGTTGAAGATAGGGTTACATACAGCTAGGGTTACATACTATTAGGGTTACAGATAGGGTTAGAAGAGGTAGTTACACACAATTAGGGTTACACACACTTAGGGTTACATACATCTAGGGCTAGGGTTAGATTGAGGTTGCTTGAGTTAATTTAGGGTTAGGGCCCCAGTCCCAATTTGGTTAAGATTAGGAATAGGGTTAGGGTTAGTGATAGTATTATATCTAGATGTAGTTTTTCTTTTTCTTTCTAGCTAGGGTTAGGGTTACGTCCTACAGCTAGGGTTAGGAAAAGGTAGGGTTAGACGAGTTAAGATTAGGGCTACAGTCACCATTTGGTTAAGATTAGGAATAGAATAGGGTTAGTGATAGGATTATATCTAGATTTAGAGTTCACGCCTAGGGTTAGCAGAAATAACTAGGGTTAGGGTTACCACATACAGCTAGGGTTAGAAAAAGATAGGGTCAGAAGAGTTGTGATTAGGGCTACCGTCACCATTTGGTTAAGGTTAGGAATAGAATAGGGTTAGTGATAGAATTCCCCAAGGTAGGGTTATAGCTAGGTTCGGTTAGCTATTTCTGATTCAGTCCTCCCGGTGTCTTAGTACCCAATCTATATATCCAGCGTGTTTCCTTTGTTTTTCTTTCCTCCTCAGTCCAATTACCGTTCCTCTGCAGTCCCGCGATCCGCATCGCTTGTACTCCATGTCTAATAAAGTGTTCCACCAATGGTGTCTCCGTCTCCTTCTGATTGGTAATATTGTATCGATGTTGCGTGATCCGCAGCATCAAAGAATTTTTGGTTTGTCCCACATATTGTATTCCACATTTCTGACAAAAAATGATGTATACACAATTAGTTGAATCAGGGGAAAACCCTTGTTGAATTTTAATTAATGAATTGTCCGAAAACTTTTTAATAAATTTTAATTTTGTAAAGTGTTTGGTTAGCAGTCGTGGTTTGGCCACCATCAATGACGGCAATTTTGCCCGAACCAACAAATCCGCCAAATTTTTGTTTCTCTTATACGCTGAAATGATCCTGTATTTCGCCATCCGATTGGTTTTTCCCAAAATTCGTTCAAAATTTTGTTTCAGTTTATTGTTTAGTACTTTTCCCACCGAACAATATGTTGTGATGAGTGGAATGAACTCATCCGTTTTCACCTTTTTTTTGGTGAGAAAGTTCCTCAAGCAGTGACGTAAAAATGACCTGCTGTAACCTCTCTTTCTTAAGGCTCCAAACAGTGTCTTCACTGCTTGGTAGAAGTGATCCTTTTTGGTACAGATTCGATGGAACCGTAATATTTGCGATTTGACGATTCCTCGAAAGGTATGAGCCGGATGGAAACTCGTTTTGTGTACTAGCGCATGTGTGTCCGTTATTTTAAAATGTACTTTTATTCCCAATTTGACATCCTGTTTACCATTTGGTATTTTGTACACCGTGGTGTCCAAGAAATCGATCGATTGTTGATTTACTTCTGCTTTTAATTGGATTGAGGAATCATGTGCATTTAGTGTGTCCACAAATTTCTGGAATTCTATTTCCGTACCCGTCCATAGCCCAAATATATCATCCAGATATCTAAAATAACATATTGGTTTTTGTTGACATTTCTGTAATACTTGGCTTTCCCAATTTGCCATGTATATGTTTGCATATGCAGGTGCAAATTTTTTGCCCATCGCAGTGCCTTTGATCTGTAAATAATAGTTTTCATCAAACACAAAATCATTTTTGGTCAAATTAATTTCCAATAATTGTAATAACTCCATATCTGGACGTGTAGGATCAGGATACTTTTCAAATATTTTTTTAACACATTCCATCCCAGCTGCAATTGGAATATTTGTGTATAAACTTTCTACATCCATGGAAAAAAAGGTGAAATTTGTCGTAATTTTTAAATTTTTAACCAGCTCTATGAAATGATATGTGTCACGAATGTAGGAAGGATGCCCAACCGACAACGGATTCAAGTAAAAATCTATGAATTCCGCCGTGGCATAGGTATCACTTCCACAGTCTGACACAATCGGTCTCCCGGGGGGAATCTCCCACGGTATTGTCCACTTTTTTGGATCCTTATGGATTTTAGGAAGGATGTAGAATCGGCGTTCTCGTGGTTCCGAGTCGCCAATTAAATAGTTTTGCTGTTTTTCATTGATGAACTTTTTCTTCCTCAGATTTTTAACAATTTGCACTACTTTTGGTCTGGTCTCCCCAACTATCAATTTATCCAATTTTTTATAATAATTTATATCATCCAATTGTCTTTGTGCTTCCATCTTATATTGCTCTCTACTCATTATGACCACTGCCGAGCCCTTGTCTGCCGGCTTAATCACGATATGTTTCGCGTGCATCAAATCCCGCAACGCCGTGACTTCTTCCCTTGTCAAATTTGGTTTTTCCCTTATTGGTATGTAGTGTTTTTTAATCCAGTCCGAATCTTCATTAATCAATTGTTGAATTTCAGACGGTACATCCCATATTGGGGGTGTCCAATCCGAGGGACCGACAAATGGAAGCCGTTTCCCTCTTTCCGAACCCCCAAAGTATGCTGCCAGTTTAATTTTTCGATGGTAATTTTGCGCATCATACACGAATTGCATTTTTTGATTTTGGTCTGTCCGTAGAGCTGGCACAAATGATAGTCCCTTGCTCAGAAGTTTGTGTTGTGGTTTTGTGAGTCTGAAATTCTTCGCCAAAAGCACAACATCATGAGCCACCAGGGATTCAGGCCTCTTGACCCCCTCACTATACTGGCTCAGAGGGCGCTTCAGTTTAAATTTTGAGACCAGTGGGCTAGCATTGCTGCCGCTGTATCTCGTGTCCAATGTACATCATCTGATTCGACCTGAAACTGGCTTTCCGGTAACAGTGGGATGTACCCCAAGTTTCGCTGAATATGGTCGTTGATGATTGTCAAGTTCTCTTTTTCCTCCTCCGGGAGTCTTTCTGAGAAGTTGATTAGAGGGACCCATATTTCGGCATACGGGAACTTCCTCTTGGTAGCCCTTATGGCCCCTTGCAAATTCTTTATGGTTGTTTCCTTTGATTTGTTTACCCGACTATTGATGCCGAAGGATAAGAGGATTTTTTCGACCACCAGGTCATCCGGGGCCACCGTCCTTTCCATCAGGGATTGCCCGTGGCGGAAGTGGCTCCCAGGGTAACTGTCAATTTGCAGGTTGTTGTTAAAGTGTCCTGGAATGCTACCAACATTGGAATCACCAATAATCAACCACTTCTTCTTGACTTCCAAATTCCAGTCTGTCAATTTCCTCTGTGTGTTTTGGTGTCTCGTGACCCCGTATTGTCTTGGTGCGGGGCCTATAAATCGGTCCGGGGAGTCTTGGAACCTCTCCGCCTCCTCCTCCTCCTCATCTTCCTGGTCGCTGACGTGGTTGTTGGAGTCCTGAAAGACCTCCCCCTCTTCTTCGGACGTCCGATGTATCTGGACCTGGTTTGGGCCAAGGACGATCTTGGTCCCCTCCGTCTCTTCCGACCTTGACTCTTGGAGGAGCTCCTCGTTTTCACTGTGGGAGGATGCTCGGGCTGGGGGTTCCAAAGCCACAATCGCATCGGGGTCCTCGGGTTGAGGCCTCTCCAATTCCTCCTCCGCATTTTCCTCAGTCAGAATGATTCCATGGGTGCGTCTCAAGCGCGTGGGGGCCTCGACCCGTTCCTCATTTTGAGGGAAGCGTATCGAGGTCACCCCTCTCTCTCGGGTCACCCTTGGTCTCATTTCTGCTCGTCTGAGCTCCCTCTGCTCTCGAGGAGCCTCAATGTCGACCGGACTTGGGTCCCTGGTCACTGCCGGAAGCCTCTGCTTCTCCCAGTGAATTGTTGGGACCCTCCGATTTTCCCGCACCGGCTTGTGCCCAGTCCGTTGAGCTCTCGTATCGTCCCATTCTTCTACTACCAATGCCTCGGCATGGTCGATCTCATCCTGCGTAATCCGCGGCGTATTTCTTTTTGCCCAGCGGACCGCCACTTCAAAGGCCTCCTTCCAATCGGAGGTGAGAATTTCCGCCAATTCCTCCAGCAGGTCCGGTAGCACCATTTGGTAGTGTTCAGCCAGAATCTGGCATGTGGTGTACCCCCAATTCTTGGCGTTTCCCACAATCAACTCCTGGGTGCAACTCTTGGGGATGGCCGGTTTTATCATTTTGGATAAGATCCCGACCATCCGTGCTATCGTTCTGGGTTCGGGTCTATTTTCACCCGGATCCACATTGTGCAAGTGATGCACCACCTTGATAACCGCATGCAGCTTCCGAACCAATTCTCCCATCCGGGGGTCCGCGGGTTCTCGCCTCACTTCCGGTCCGTAAACCCCTGGCGACTGTTTCCGTTGGACTCGGTTTGTTCGACCTTGACGTACCACAGCTGCGTAAGTGCGGTGGGCGGGGTTGTTTTGACGGGGGGGGCGGCGTGGGGGAGGCACTGGCTGGATAGGCGAGGGGAACCGAGCCCTCCCTCTCCCGGACACAGGGACGTAGTCCCCTTTCCAGGATCGGGAGGGGGGTGCACGGTCCTTCCCCCAACGCTCCCCTCCGTCCTCCCGTTCCCGTTCCTGGTGACGCGCCTGTTGGCGTCGTCGTCCATAGTGGACTTGGGTCCACTGTCCTTTCCACATTTTTGTGTTTTTAATTTGTGTGTCTATTTATCTTTTATCCAGTAATATGTATTTATTTATTTATTTATTTATTGTGGTGGATTCGCCTTTGCTATATAAATAATAATGGTTGTTTTCAATTATGCTATTTATTAGGTTAGATCTGTATTGATAATGTATTTTTATATAATTGCCAAAAAAAACCCAAAAACCAATTTTTTACACAATCCCAAAAAAACAAAAAAAATTGGCCAAATCTGAAATAAGCTGCGACTTTCGGTCCAATTGTGTGTGCTCTCAGACAACGTTTCGGCTCCTTGAGCCTTCTTCAGGTCTACTGGCACACAGTCACAGCACAGCAGGTTTGTGATGTTCGCACTCCGGTGAACCAACTCGAACTGAGCCCAAGTAAGTGCACCTCCCTATATAACCTCTGCTGTCCTTGTATTTGCTTTTCTTTTTAACACACTACCATTTTGTGTTTCAATTTAGAAATTAACCCCATACTAGCCAAATGTTTTGTAATGTCCCTATAAATCCCTGTATATCCCACCCAATGATGTCCCAATTTGATATAACATTGTTTTTATTATTATAACACTTAATTATTAATTATGTTTAATAGTATTTATATTGTTTTTATCTATTTTTTTATTTGTTTTTTAGTTTTTTTGTAGTTTTTCAGTTTTTTTGCTTTTAATGCCTTTTAACCCCTATGAACTATGGTTTAACTGTTCTTAACTCCTTTGACGCTCATTAATCCTTTTTAATACTTTTTAATAACTTTTTAACTTTTTAATAACTTTTTAACTTTTTAATAACTTAAATAACTATTTAATGACCCTTTTAACCATTTTTAATCCTGTTTAACAATCCCCCAATAACTTTTGGATAGCTATGTAATAACTGTTTAATAACTATTTAATAACCCTATTAACCATTTTTAATCCTTATTAATAAGCTTTTATTGTTGTCTGTAATGTTTTATGGCGTTTTTTCCTTTAATCCTCCATCCTGTTAGGGTTACATACTGCTCGGGTTAGATTAGGGTTACAGCTAGGGTTAGATTAGGGTTACAGCTAGGGTTAGAATGAGAAGCTTAGGGTTGAAGATAGGGTTACATACAGCTAGGGTTACATACTATTAGGGTTACAGATAGGGTTAGAAGAGGTAGTTACACACAATTAGGGTTACACACACTTAGGGTTACATACATCTAGGGCTAGGGTTAGATTGAGGTTGCTTGAGTTAATTTAGGGTTAGGGCCCCAGTCCCAATTTGGTTAAGATTAGGAATAGGGTTAGGGTTAGTGATAGTATTATATCTAGATGTAGTTTTTCTTTTTCTTTCTAGCTAGGGTTAGGGTTACGTCCTACAGCTAGGGTTAGGAAAAGGTAGGGTTAGACGAGTTAAGATTAGGGCTACAGTCACCATTTGGTTAAGATTAGGAATAGAATAGGGTTAGTGATAGGATTATATCTAGATTTAGAGTTCACGCCTAGGGTTAGCAGAAATAACTAGGGTTAGGGTTACCACATACAGCTAGGGTTAGAAAAAGATAGGGTCAGAAGAGTTGTGATTAGGGCTACCGTCACCATTTGGTTAAGGTTAGGAATAGAATAGGGTTAGTGATAGAATTCCCCAAGGTAGGGTTATAGCTAGGTTCGGTTAGCTATTTCTGATTCAGTCCTCCCGGTGTCTTAGTACCCAATCTATATATCCAGCGTGTTTCCTTTGTTTTTCTTTCCTCCTCAGTCCAATTACCGTTCCTCTGCAGTCCCGCGATCCGCATCGCTTGTACTCCATGTCTAATAAAGTGTTCCACCAATGGTGTCTCCGTCTCCTTCTGATTGGTAATATTGTATCGATGTTGCGTGATCCGCAGCATCAAAGAATTTTTGGTTTGTCCCACATATTGTATTCCACATTTCTGACAAAAAATGATGTATACACAATTAGTTGAATCAGGGGAAAACCCTTGTTGAATTTTAATTAATGAATTGTCCGAAAACTTTTTAATAAATTTTAATTTTGTAAAGTGTTTGGTTAGCAGTCGTGGTTTGGCCACCATCAATGACGGCAATTTTGCCCGAACCAACAAATCCGCCAAATTTTTGTTTCTCTTATACGCTGAAATGATCCTGTATTTCGCCATCCGATTGGTTTTTCCCAAAATTCGTTCAAAATTTTGTTTCAGTTTATTGTTTAGTACTTTTCCCACCGAACAATATGTTGTGATGAGTGGAATGAACTCATCCGTTTTCACCTTTTTTTTGGTGAGAAAGTTCCTCAAGCAGTGACGTAAAAATGACCTGCTGTAACCTCTCTTTCTTAAGGCTCCAAACAGTGTCTTCACTGCTTGGTAGAAGTGATCCTTTTTGGTACAGATTCGATGGAACCGTAATATTTGCGATTTGACGATTCCTCGAAAGGTATGAGCCGGATGGAAACTCGTTTTGTGTACTAGCGCATGTGTGTCCGTTATTTTAAAATGTACTTTTATTCCCAATTTGACATCCTGTTTACCATTTGGTATTTTGTACACCGTGGTGTCCAAGAAATCGATCGATTGTTGATTTACTTCTGCTTTTAATTGGATTGAGGAATCATGTGCATTTAGTGTGTCCACAAATTTCTGGAATTCTATTTCCGTACCCGTCCATAGCCCAAATATATCATCCAGATATCTAAAATAACATATTGGTTTTTGTTGACATTTCTGTAATACTTGGCTTTCCCAATTTGCCATGTATATGTTTGCATATGCAGGTGCAAATTTTTTGCCCATCGCAGTGCCTTTGATCTGTAAATAATAGTTTTCATCAAACACAAAATCATTTTTGGTCAAATTAATTTCCAATAATTGTAATAACTCCATATCTGGACGTGTAGGATCAGGATACTTTTCAAATATTTTTTTAACACATTCCATCCCAGCTGCAATTGGAATATTTGTGTATAAACTTTCTACATCCATGGAAAAAAAGGTGAAATTTGTCGTAATTTTTAAATTTTTAACCAGCTCTATGAAATGATATGTGTCACGAATGTAGGAAGGATGCCCAACCGACAACGGATTCAAGTAAAAATCTATGAATTCCGCCGTGGCATAGGTATCACTTCCACAGTCTGACACAATCGGTCTCCCGGGGGGAATCTCCCACGGTATTGTCCACTTTTTTGGATCCTTATGGATTTTAGGAAGGATGTAGAATCGGCGTTCTCGTGGTTCCGAGTCGCCAATTAAATAGTTTTGCTGTTTTTCATTGATGAACTTTTTCTTCCTCAGATTTTTAACAATTTGCACTACTTTTGGTCTGGTCTCCCCAACTATCAATTTATCCAATTTTTTATAATAATTTATATCATCCAATTGTCTTTGTGCTTCCATCTTATATTGCTCTCTACTCATTATGACCACTGCCGAGCCCTTGTCTGCCGGCTTAATCACGATATGTTTCGCGTGCATCAAATCCCGCAACGCCGTGACTTCTTCCCTTGTCAAATTTGGTTTTTCCCTTATTGGTATGTAGTGTTTTTTAATCCAGTCCGAATCTTCATTAATCAATTGTTGAATTTCAGACGGTACATCCCATATTGGGGGTGTCCAATCCGAGGGACCGACAAATGGAAGCCGTTTCCCTCTTTCCGAACCCCCAAAGTATGCTGCCAGTTTAATTTTTCGATGGTAATTTTGCGCATCATACACGAATTGCATTTTTTGATTTTGGTCTGTCCGTAGAGCTGGCACAAATGATAGTCCCTTGCTCAGAAGTTTGTGTTGTGGTTTTGTGAGTCTGAAATTCTTCGCCAAAAGCACAACATCATGAGCCACCAGGGATTCAGGCCTCTTGACCCCCTCACTATACTGGCTCAGAGGGCGCTTCAGTTTAAATTTTGAGACCAGTGGGCTAGCATTGCTGCCGCTGTATCTCGTGTCCAATGTACATCATCTGATTCGACCTGAAACTGGCTTTCCGGTAACAGTGGGATGTACCCCAAGTTTCGCTGAATATGGTCGTTGATGATTGTCAAGTTCTCTTTTTCCTCCTCCGGGAGTCTTTCTGAGAAGTTGATTAGAGGGACCCATATTTCGGCATACGGGAACTTCCTCTTGGTAGCCCTTATGGCCCCTTGCAAATTCTTTATGGTTGTTTCCTTTGATTTGTTTACCCGACTATTGATGCCGAAGGATAAGAGGATTTTTTCGACCACCAGGTCATCCGGGGCCACCGTCCTTTCCATCAGGGATTGCCCGTGGCGGAAGTGGCTCCCAGGGTAACTGTCAATTTGCAGGTTGTTGTTAAAGTGTCCTGGAATGCTACCAACATTGGAATCACCAATAATCAACCACTTCTTCTTGACTTCCAAATTCCAGTCTGTCAATTTCCTCTGTGTGTTTTGGTGTCTCGTGACCCCGTATTGTCTTGGTGCGGGGCCTATAAATCGGTCCGGGGAGTCTTGGAACCTCTCCGCCTCCTCCTCCTCCTCATCTTCCTGGTCGCTGACGTGGTTGTTGGAGTCCTGAAAGACCTCCCCCTCTTCTTCGGACGTCCGATGTATCTGGACCTGGTTTGGGCCAAGGACGATCTTGGTCCCCTCCGTCTCTTCCGACCTTGACTCTTGGAGGAGCTCCTCGTTTTCACTGTGGGAGGATGCTCGGGCTGGGGGTTCCAAAGCCACAATCGCATCGGGGTCCTCGGGTTGAGGCCTCTCCAATTCCTCCTCCGCATTTTCCTCAGTCAGAATGATTCCATGGGTGCGTCTCAAGCGCGTGGGGGCCTCGACCCGTTCCTCATTTTGAGGGAAGCGTATCGAGGTCACCCCTCTCTCTCGGGTCACCCTTGGTCTCATTTCTGCTCGTCTGAGCTCCCTCTGCTCTCGAGGAGCCTCAATGTCGACCGGACTTGGGTCCCTGGTCACTGCCGGAAGCCTCTGCTTCTCCCAGTGAATTGTTGGGACCCTCCGATTTTCCCGCACCGGCTTGTGCCCAGTCCGTTGAGCTCTCGTATCGTCCCATTCTTCTACTACCAATGCCTCGGCATGGTCGATCTCATCCTGCGTAATCCGCGGCGTATTTCTTTTTGCCCAGCGGACCGCCACTTCAAAGGCCTCCTTCCAATCGGAGGTGAGAATTTCCGCCAATTCCTCCAGCAGGTCCGGTAGCACCATTTGGTAGTGTTCAGCCAGAATCTGGCATGTGGTGTACCCCCAATTCTTGGCGTTTCCCACAATCAACTCCTGGGTGCAACTCTTGGGGATGGCCGGTTTTATCATTTTGGATAAGATCCCGACCATCCGTGCTATCGTTCTGGGTTCGGGTCTATTTTCACCCGGATCCACATTGTGCAAGTGATGCACCACCTTGATAACCGCATGCAGCTTCCGAACCAATTCTCCCATCCGGGGGTCCGCGGGTTCTCGCCTCACTTCCGGTCCGTAAACCCCTGGCGACTGTTTCCGTTGGACTCGGTTTGTTCGACCTTGACGTACCACAGCTGCGTAAGTGCGGTGGGCGGGGTTGTTTTGACGGGGGGGGGCGGCGTGGGGGAGGCACTGGCTGGATAGGCGAGGGGAACCGAGCCCTCCCTCTCCCGGACACAGGGACGTAGTCCCCTTTCCAGGATCGGGAGGGGGGTGCACGGTCCTTCCCCCAACGCTCCCCTCCGTCCTCCCGTTCCCGTTCCTGGTGACGCGCCTGTTGGCGTCGTCGTCCATAGTGGACTTGGGTCCACTGTCCTTTCCACATTTTTGTGTTTTTAATTTGTGTGTCTATTTATCTTTTATCCAGTAATATGTATTTATTTATTTATTTATTTATTGTGGTGGATTCGCCTTTGCTATATAAATAATAATGGTTGTTTTCAATTATGCTATTTATTAGGTTAGATCTGTATTGATAATGTATTTTTATATAATTGCCAAAAAAAACCCAAAAACCAATTTTTTACACAATCCCAAAAAAACAAAAAAAATTGGCCAAATCTGAAATAAGCTGCGACTTTCGGTCCAATTGTGTGTGCTCTCAGACAACGTTTCGGCTCCTTGAGCCTTCTTCAGGTCTACTGGCACACAGTCACAGCACAGCAGGTTTGTGATGTTCGCACTCCGGTGAACCAACTCGAACTGAGCCCAAGTAAGTGCACCTCCCTATATAACCTCTGCTGTCCTTGTATTTGCTTTTCTTTTTAACACACTACCATTTTGTGTTTCAATTTAGAAATTAACCCCATACTAGCCAAATGTTTTGTAATGTCCCTATAAATCCCTGTATATCCCACCCAATGATGTCCCAATTTGATATAACATTGTTTTTATTATTATAACACTTAATTATTAATTATGTTTAATAGTATTTATATTGTTTTTATCTATTTTTTTATTTGTTTTTTAGTTTTTTTGTAGTTTTTCAGTTTTTTTGCTTTTAATGCCTTTTAACCCCTATGAACTATGGTTTAACTGTTCTTAACTCCTTTGACGCTCATTAATCCTTTTTAATACTTTTTAATAACTTTTTAACTTTTTAATAACTTTTTAACTTTTTAATAACTTAAATAACTATTTAATGACCCTTTTAACCATTTTTAATCCTGTTTAACAATCCCCCAATAACTTTTGGATAGCTATGTAATAACTGTTTAATAACTATTTAATAACCCTATTAACCATTTTTAATCCTTATTAATAAGCTTTTATTGTTGTCTGTAATGTTTTATGGCGTTTTTTCCTTTAATCCTCCATCCTGTTAGGGTTACATACTGCTCGGGTTAGATTAGGGTTACAGCTAGGGTTAGATTAGGGTTACAGCTAGGGTTAGAATGAGAAGCTTAGGGTTGAAGATAGGGTTACATACAGCTAGGGTTACATACTATTAGGGTTACAGATAGGGTTAGAAGAGGTAGTTACACACAATTAGGGTTACACACACTTAGGGTTACATACATCTAGGGCTAGGGTTAGATTGAGGTTGCTTGAGTTAATTTAGGGTTAGGGCCCCAGTCCCAATTTGGTTAAGATTAGGAATAGGGTTAGGGTTAGTGATAGTATTATATCTAGATGTAGTTTTTCTTTTTCTTTCTAGCTAGGGTTAGGGTTACGTCCTACAGCTAGGGTTAGGAAAAGGTAGGGTTAGACGAGTTAAGATTAGGGCTACAGTCACCATTTGGTTAAGATTAGGAATAGAATAGGGTTAGTGATAGGATTATATCTAGATTTAGAGTTCACGCCTAGGGTTAGCAGAAATAACTAGGGTTAGGGTTACCACATACAGCTAGGGTTAGAAAAAGATAGGGTCAGAAGAGTTGTGATTAGGGCTACCGTCACCATTTGGTTAAGGTTAGGAATAGAATAGGGTTAGTGATAGAATTCCCCAAGGTAGGGTTATAGCTAGGTTCGGTTAGCTATTTCTGATTCAGTCCTCCCGGTGTCTTAGTACCCAATCTATATATCCAGCGTGTTTCCTTTGTTTTTCTTTCCTCCTCAGTCCAATTACCGTTCCTCTGCAGTCCCGCGATCCGCATCGCTTGTACTCCATGTCTAATAAAGTGTTCCACCAATGGTGTCTCCGTCTCCTTCTGATTGGTAATATTGTATCGATGTTGCGTGATCCGCAGCATCAAAGAATTTTTGGTTTGTCCCACATATTGTATTCCACATTTCTGACAAAAAATGATGTATACACAATTAGTTGAATCAGGGGAAAACCCTTGTTGAATTTTAATTAATGAATTGTCCGAAAACTTTTTAATAAATTTTAATTTTGTAAAGTGTTTGGTTAGCAGTCGTGGTTTGGCCACCATCAATGACGGCAATTTTGCCCGAACCAACAAATCCGCCAAATTTTTGTTTCTCTTATACGCTGAAATGATCCTGTATTTCGCCATCCGATTGGTTTTTCCCAAAATTCGTTCAAAATTTTGTTTCAGTTTATTGTTTAGTACTTTTCCCACCGAACAATATGTTGTGATGAGTGGAATGAACTCATCCGTTTTCACCTTTTTTTTGGTGAGAAAGTTCCTCAAGCAGTGACGTAAAAATGACCTGCTGTAACCTCTCTTTCTTAAGGCTCCAAACAGTGTCTTCACTGCTTGGTAGAAGTGATCCTTTTTGGTACAGATTCGATGGAACCGTAATATTTGCGATTTGACGATTCCTCGAAAGGTATGAGCCGGATGGAAACTCGTTTTGTGTACTAGCGCATGTGTGTCCGTTATTTTAAAATGTACTTTTATTCCCAATTTGACATCCTGTTTACCATTTGGTATTTTGTACACCGTGGTGTCCAAGAAATCGATCGATTGTTGATTTACTTCTGCTTTTAATTGGATTGAGGAATCATGTGCATTTAGTGTGTCCACAAATTTCTGGAATTCTATTTCCGTACCCGTCCATAGCCCAAATATATCATCCAGATATCTAAAATAACATATTGGTTTTTGTTGACATTTCTGTAATACTTGGCTTTCCCAATTTGCCATGTATATGTTTGCATATGCAGGTGCAAATTTTTTGCCCATCGCAGTGCCTTTGATCTGTAAATAATAGTTTTCATCAAACACAAAATCATTTTTGGTCAAATTAATTTCCAATAATTGTAATAACTCCATATCTGGACGTGTAGGATCAGGATACTTTTCAAATATTTTTTTAACACATTCCATCCCAGCTGCAATTGGAATATTTGTGTATAAACTTTCTACATCCATGGAAAAAAAGGTGAAATTTGTCGTAATTTTTAAATTTTTAACCAGCTCTATGAAATGATATGTGTCACGAATGTAGGAAGGATGCCCAACCGACAACGGATTCAAGTAAAAATCTATGAATTCCGCCGTGGCATAGGTATCACTTCCACAGTCTGACACAATCGGTCTCCCGGGGGGAATCTCCCACGGTATTGTCCACTTTTTTGGATCCTTATGGATTTTAGGAAGGATGTAGAATCGGCGTTCTCGTGGTTCCGAGTCGCCAATTAAATAGTTTTGCTGTTTTTCATTGATGAACTTTTTCTTCCTCAGATTTTTAACAATTTGCACTACTTTTGGTCTGGTCTCCCCAACTATCAATTTATCCAATTTTTTATAATAATTTATATCATCCAATTGTCTTTGTGCTTCCATCTTATATTGCTCTCTACTCATTATGACCACTGCCGAGCCCTTGTCTGCCGGCTTAATCACGATATGTTTCGCGTGCATCAAATCCCGCAACGCCGTGACTTCTTCCCTTGTCAAATTTGGTTTTTCCCTTATTGGTATGTAGTGTTTTTTAATCCAGTCCGAATCTTCATTAATCAATTGTTGAATTTCAGACGGTACATCCCATATTGGGGGTGTCCAATCCGAGGGACCGACAAATGGAAGCCGTTTCCCTCTTTCCGAACCCCCAAAGTATGCTGCCAGTTTAATTTTTCGATGGTAATTTTGCGCATCATACACGAATTGCATTTTTTGATTTTGGTCTGTCCGTAGAGCTGGCACAAATGATAGTCCCTTGCTCAGAAGTTTGTGTTGTGGTTTTGTGAGTCTGAAATTCTTCGCCAAAAGCACAACATCATGAGCCACCAGGGATTCAGGCCTCTTGACCCCCTCACTATACTGGCTCAGAGGGCGCTTCAGTTTAAATTTTGAGACCAGTGGGCTAGCATTGCTGCCGCTGTATCTCGTGTCCAATGTACATCATCTGATTCGACCTGAAACTGGCTTTCCGGTAACAGTGGGATGTACCCCAAGTTTCGCTGAATATGGTCGTTGATGATTGTCAAGTTCTCTTTTTCCTCCTCCGGGAGTCTTTCTGAGAAGTTGATTAGAGGGACCCATATTTCGGCATACGGGAACTTCCTCTTGGTAGCCCTTATGGCCCCTTGCAAATTCTTTATGGTTGTTTCCTTTGATTTGTTTACCCGACTATTGATGCCGAAGGATAAGAGGATTTTTTCGACCACCAGGTCATCCGGGGCCACCGTCCTTTCCATCAGGGATTGCCCGTGGCGGAAGTGGCTCCCAGGGTAACTGTCAATTTGCAGGTTGTTGTTAAAGTGTCCTGGAATGCTACCAACATTGGAATCACCAATAATCAACCACTTCTTCTTGACTTCCAAATTCCAGTCTGTCAATTTCCTCTGTGTGTTTTGGTGTCTCGTGACCCCGTATTGTCTTGGTGCGGGGCCTATAAATCGGTCCGGGGAGTCTTGGAACCTCTCCGCCTCCTCCTCCTCCTCATCTTCCTGGTCGCTGACGTGGTTGTTGGAGTCCTGAAAGACCTCCCCCTCTTCTTCGGACGTCCGATGTATCTGGACCTGGTTTGGGCCAAGGACGATCTTGGTCCCCTCCGTCTCTTCCGACCTTGACTCTTGGAGGAGCTCCTCGTTTTCACTGTGGGAGGATGCTCGGGCTGGGGGTTCCAAAGCCACAATCGCATCGGGGTCCTCGGGTTGAGGCCTCTCCAATTCCTCCTCCGCATTTTCCTCAGTCAGAATGATTCCATGGGTGCGTCTCAAGCGCGTGGGGGCCTCGACCCGTTCCTCATTTTGAGGGAAGCGTATCGAGGTCACCCCTCTCTCTCGGGTCACCCTTGGTCTCATTTCTGCTCGTCTGAGCTCCCTCTGCTCTCGAGGAGCCTCAATGTCGACCGGACTTGGGTCCCTGGTCACTGCCGGAAGCCTCTGCTTCTCCCAGTGAATTGTTGGGACCCTCCGATTTTCCCGCACCGGCTTGTGCCCAGTCCGTTGAGCTCTCGTATCGTCCCATTCTTCTACTACCAATGCCTCGGCATGGTCGATCTCATCCTGCGTAATCCGCGGCGTATTTCTTTTTGCCCAGCGGACCGCCACTTCAAAGGCCTCCTTCCAATCGGAGGTGAGAATTTCCGCCAATTCCTCCAGCAGGTCCGGTAGCACCATTTGGTAGTGTTCAGCCAGAATCTGGCATGTGGTGTACCCCCAATTCTTGGCGTTTCCCACAATCAACTCCTGGGTGCAACTCTTGGGGATGGCCGGTTTTATCATTTTGGATAAGATCCCGACCATCCGTGCTATCGTTCTGGGTTCGGGTCTATTTTCACCCGGATCCACATTGTGCAAGTGATGCACCACCTTGATAACCGCATGCAGCTTCCGAACCAATTCTCCCATCCGGGGGTCCGCGGGTTCTCGCCTCACTTCCGGTCCGTAAACCCCTGGCGACTGTTTCCGTTGGACTCGGTTTGTTCGACCTTGACGTACCACAGCTGCGTAAGTGCGGTGGGCGGGGTTGTTTTGACGGGGGGGGGCGGCGTGGGGGAGGCACTGGCTGGATAGGCGAGGGGAACCGAGCCCTCCCTCTCCCGGACACAGGGACGTAGTCCCCTTTCCAGGATCGGGAGGGGGGTGCACGGTCCTTCCCCCAACGCTCCCCTCCGTCCTCCCGTTCCCGTTCCTGGTGACGCGCCTGTTGGCGTCGTCGTCCATAGTGGACTTGGGTCCACTGTCCTTTCCACATTTTTGTGTTTTTAATTTGTGTGTCTATTTATCTTTTATCCAGTAATATGTATTTATTTATTTATTTATTTATTGTGGTGGATTCGCCTTTGCTATATAAATAATAATGGTTGTTTTCAATTATGCTATTTATTAGGTTAGATCTGTATTGATAATGTATTTTTATATAATTGCCAAAAAAAACCCAAAAACCAATTTTTTACACAATCCCAAAAAAACAAAAAAAATGGCCAAATCTGAAATAAGCTGCGACTTTCGGTCCAATTGTGTGTGCTCTCAGACAACGTTTCGGCTCCTTGAGCCTTCTTCAGGTCTACTGGCACACAGTCACAGCACAGCAGGTTTGTGATGTTCGCACTCCGGTGAACCAACTCGAACTGAGCCCAAGTAAGTGCACCTCCCTATATAACCTCTGCTGTCCTTGTATTTGCTTTTCTTTTTAACACACTACCATTTTGTGTTTCAATTTAGAAATTAACCCCATACTAGCCAAATGTTTTGTAATGTCCCTATAAATCCCTGTATATCCCACCCAATGATGTCCCAATTTGATATAACATTGTTTTTATTATTATAACACTTAATTATTAATTATGTTTAATAGTATTTATATTGTTTTTATCTATTTTTTTATTTGTTTTTTAGTTTTTTTGTAGTTTTTCAGTTTTTTTGCTTTTAATGCCTTTTAACCCCTATGAACTATGGTTTAACTGTTCTTAACTCCTTTGACGCTCATTAATCCTTTTTAATACTTTTTAATAACTTTTTAACTTTTTAATAACTTTTTAACTTTTTAATAACTTAAATAACTATTTAATGACCCTTTTAACCATTTTTAATCCTGTTTAACAATCCCCCAATAACTTTTGGATAGCTATGTAATAACTGTTTAATAACTATTTAATAACCCTATTAACCATTTTTAATCCTTATTAATAAGCTTTTATTGTTGTCTGTAATGTTTTATGGCGTTTTTTCCTTTAATCCTCCATCCTGTTAGGGTTACATACTGCTCGGGTTAGATTAGGGTTACAGCTAGGGTTAGATTAGGGTTACAGCTAGGGTTAGAATGAGAAGCTTAGGGTTGAAGATAGGGTTACATACAGCTAGGGTTACATACTATTAGGGTTACAGATAGGGTTAGAAGAGGTAGTTACACACAATTAGGGTTACACACACTTAGGGTTACATACATCTAGGGCTAGGGTTAGATTGAGGTTGCTTGAGTTAATTTAGGGTTAGGGCCCCAGTCCCAATTTGGTTAAGATTAGGAATAGGGTTAGGGTTAGTGATAGTATTATATCTAGATGTAGTTTTTCTTTTTCTTTCTAGCTAGGGTTAGGGTTACGTCCTACAGCTAGGGTTAGGAAAAGGTAGGGTTAGACGAGTTAAGATTAGGGCTACAGTCACCATTTGGTTAAGATTAGGAATAGAATAGGGTTAGTGATAGGATTATATCTAGATTTAGAGTTCACGCCTAGGGTTAGCAGAAATAACTAGGGTTAGGGTTACCACATACAGCTAGGGTTAGAAAAAGATAGGGTCAGAAGAGTTGTGATTAGGGCTACCGTCACCATTTGGTTAAGGTTAGGAATAGAATAGGGTTAGTGATAGAATTCCCCAAGGTAGGGTTATAGCTAGGTTCGGTTAGCTATTTCTGATTCAGTCCTCCCGGTGTCTTAGTACCCAATCTATATATCCAGCGTGTTTCCTTTGTTTTTCTTTCCTCCTCAGTCCAATTACCGTTCCTCTGCAGTCCCGCGATCCGCATCGCTTGTACTCCATGTCTAATAAAGTGTTCCACCAATGGTGTCTCCGTCTCCTTCTGATTGGTAATATTGTATCGATGTTGCGTGATCCGCAGCATCAAAGAATTTTTGGTTTGTCCCACATATTGTATTCCACATTTCTGACAAAAAATGATGTATACACAATTAGTTGAATCAGGGGAAAACCCTTGTTGAATTTTAATTAATGAATTGTCCGAAAACTTTTTAATAAATTTTAATTTTGTAAAGTGTTTGGTTAGCAGTCGTGGTTTGGCCACCATCAATGACGGCAATTTTGCCCGAACCAACAAATCCGCCAAATTTTTGTTTCTCTTATACGCTGAAATGATCCTGTATTTCGCCATCCGATTGGTTTTTCCCAAAATTCGTTCAAAATTTTGTTTCAGTTTATTGTTTAGTACTTTTCCCACCGAACAATATGTTGTGATGAGTGGAATGAACTCATCCGTTTTCACCTTTTTTTTGGTGAGAAAGTTCCTCAAGCAGTGACGTAAAAATGACCTGCTGTAACCTCTCTTTCTTAAGGCTCCAAACAGTGTCTTCACTGCTTGGTAGAAGTGATCCTTTTTGGTACAGATTCGATGGAACCGTAATATTTGCGATTTGACGATTCCTCGAAAGGTATGAGCCGGATGGAAACTCGTTTTGTGTACTAGCGCATGTGTGTCCGTTATTTTAAAATGTACTTTTATTCCCAATTTGACATCCTGTTTACCATTTGGTATTTTGTACACCGTGGTGTCCAAGAAATCGATCGATTGTTGATTTACTTCTGCTTTTAATTGGATTGAGGAATCATGTGCATTTAGTGTGTCCACAAATTTCTGGAATTCTATTTCCGTACCCGTCCATAGCCCAAATATATCATCCAGATATCTAAAATAACATATTGGTTTTTGTTGACATTTCTGTAATACTTGGCTTTCCCAATTTGCCATGTATATGTTTGCATATGCAGGTGCAAATTTTTTGCCCATCGCAGTGCCTTTGATCTGTAAATAATAGTTTTCATCAAACACAAAATCATTTTTGGTCAAATTAATTTCCAATAATTGTAATAACTCCATATCTGGACGTGTAGGATCAGGATACTTTTCAAATATTTTTTTAACACATTCCATCCCAGCTGCAATTGGAATATTTGTGTATAAACTTTCTACATCCATGGAAAAAAAGGTGAAATTTGTCGTAATTTTTAAATTTTTAACCAGCTCTATGAAATGATATGTGTCACGAATGTAGGAAGGATGCCCAACCGACAACGGATTCAAGTAAAAATCTATGAATTCCGCCGTGGCATAGGTATCACTTCCACAGTCTGACACAATCGGTCTCCCGGGGGGAATCTCCCACGGTATTGTCCACTTTTTTGGATCCTTATGGATTTTAGGAAGGATGTAGAATCGGCGTTCTCGTGGTTCCGAGTCGCCAATTAAATAGTTTTGCTGTTTTTCATTGATGAACTTTTTCTTCCTCAGATTTTTAACAATTTGCACTACTTTTGGTCTGGTCTCCCCAACTATCAATTTATCCAATTTTTTATAATAATTTATATCATCCAATTGTCTTTGTGCTTCCATCTTATATTGCTCTCTACTCATTATGACCACTGCCGAGCCCTTGTCTGCCGGCTTAATCACGATATGTTTCGCGTGCATCAAATCCCGCAACGCCGTGACTTCTTCCCTTGTCAAATTTGGTTTTTCCCTTATTGGTATGTAGTGTTTTTTAATCCAGTCCGAATCTTCATTAATCAATTGTTGAATTTCAGACGGTACATCCCATATTGGGGGTGTCCAATCCGAGGGACCGACAAATGGAAGCCGTTTCCCTCTTTCCGAACCCCCAAAGTATGCTGCCAGTTTAATTTTTCGATGGTAATTTTGCGCATCATACACGAATTGCATTTTTTGATTTTGGTCTGTCCGTAGAGCTGGCACAAATGATAGTCCCTTGCTCAGAAGTTTGTGTTGTGGTTTTGTGAGTCTGAAATTCTTCGCCAAAAGCACAACATCATGAGCCACCAGGGATTCAGGCCTCTTGACCCCCTCACTATACTGGCTCAGAGGGCGCTTCAGTTTAAATTTTGAG
Organism: Phyllopteryx taeniolatus; assembly: GCF_024500385.1. Classification (NCBI taxonomy): domain Eukaryota; kingdom Metazoa; phylum Chordata; class Actinopteri; order Syngnathiformes; family Syngnathidae; genus Phyllopteryx; species Phyllopteryx taeniolatus. The sequence goes on along the minus strand of NC_084502.1, from coordinate 12,474,592 downwards.
ACCAGTGGGCTAGCATTGCTGCCGCTGTATCTCGTGTCCAATGTACATCATCTGATTCGACCTGAAACTGGCTTTCCGGTAACAGTGGGATGTACCCCAAGTTTCGCTGAATATGGTCGTTGATGATTGTCAAGTTCTCTTTTTCCTCCTCCGGGAGTCTTTCTGAGAAGTTGATTAGAGGGACCCATATTTCGGCATACGGGAACTTCCTCTTGGTAGCCCTTATGGCCCCTTGCAAATTCTTTATGGTTGTTTCCTTTGATTTGTTTACCCGACTATTGATGCCGAAGGATAAGAGGATTTTTTCGACCACCAGGTCATCCGGGGCCACCGTCCTTTCCATCAGGGATTGCCCGTGGCGGAAGTGGCTCCCAGGGTAACTGTCAATTTGCAGGTTGTTGTTAAAGTGTCCTGGAATGCTACCAACATTGGAATCACCAATAATCAACCACTTCTTCTTGACTTCCAAATTCCAGTCTGTCAATTTCCTCTGTGTGTTTTGGTGTCTCGTGACCCCGTATTGTCTTGGTGCGGGGCCTATAAATCGGTCCGGGGAGTCTTGGAACCTCTCCGCCTCCTCCTCCTCCTCATCTTCCTGGTCGCTGACGTGGTTGTTGGAGTCCTGAAAGACCTCCCCCTCTTCTTCGGACGTCCGATGTATCTGGACCTGGTTTGGGCCAAGGACGATCTTGGTCCCCTCCGTCTCTTCCGACCTTGACTCTTGGAGGAGCTCCTCGTTTTCACTGTGGGAGGATGCTCGGGCTGGGGGTTCCAAAGCCACAATCGCATCGGGGTCCTCGGGTTGAGGCCTCTCCAATTCCTCCTCCGCATTTTCCTCAGTCAGAATGATTCCATGGGTGCGTCTCAAGCGCGTGGGGGCCTCGACCCGTTCCTCATTTTGAGGGAAGCGTATCGAGGTCACCCCTCTCTCTCGGGTCACCCTTGGTCTCATTTCTGCTCGTCTGAGCTCCCTCTGCTCTCGAGGAGCCTCAATGTCGACCGGACTTGGGTCCCTGGTCACTGCCGGAAGCCTCTGCTTCTCCCAGTGAATTGTTGGGACCCTCCGATTTTCCCGCACCGGCTTGTGCCCAGTCCGTTGAGCTCTCGTATCGTCCCATTCTTCTACTACCAATGCCTCGGCATGGTCGATCTCATCCTGCGTAATCCGCGGCGTATTTCTTTTTGCCCAGCGGACCGCCACTTCAAAGGCCTCCTTCCAATCGGAGGTGAGAATTTCCGCCAATTCCTCCAGCAGGTCCGGTAGCACCATTTGGTAGTGTTCAGCCAGAATCTGGCATGTGGTGTACCCCCAATTCTTGGCGTTTCCCACAATCAACTCCTGGGTGCAACTCTTGGGGATGGCCGGTTTTATCATTTTGGATAAGATCCCGACCATCCGTGCTATCGTTCTGGGTTCGGGTCTATTTTCACCCGGATCCACATTGTGCAAGTGATGCACCACCTTGATAACCGCATGCAGCTTCCGAACCAATTCTCCCATCCGGGGGTCCGCGGGTTCTCGCCTCACTTCCGGTCCGTAAACCCCTGGCGACTGTTTCCGTTGGACTCGGTTTGTTCGACCTTGACGTACCACAGCTGCGTAAGTGCGGTGGGCGGGGTTGTTTTGACGGGGGGGGCGGCGTGGGGGAGGCACTGGCTGGATAGGCGAGGGGAACCGAGCCCTCCCTCTCCCGGACACAGGGACGTAGTCCCCTTTCCAGGATCGGGAGGGGGGTGCACGGTCCTTCCCCCAACGCTCCCCTCCGTCCTCCCGTTCCCGTTCCTGGTGACGCGCCTGTTGGCGTCGTCGTCCATAGTGGACTTGGGTCCACTGTCCTTTCCACATTTTTGTGTTTTTAATTTGTGTGTCTATTTATCTTTTATCCAGTAATATGTATTTATTTATTTATTTATTTATTGTGGTGGATTCGCCTTTGCTATATAAATAATAATGGTTGTTTTCAATTATGCTATTTATTAGGTTAGATCTGTATTGATAATGTATTTTTATATAATTGCCAAAAAAAACCCAAAAACCAATTTTTTACACAATCCCAAAAAAACAAAAAAAATGGCCAAATCTGAAATAAGCTGCGACTTTCGGTCCAATTGTGTGTGCTCTCAGACAACGTTTCGGCTCCTTGAGCCTTCTTCAGGTCTACTGGCACACAGTCACAGCACAGCAGGTTTGTGATGTTCGCACTCCGGTGAACCAACTCGAACTGAGCCCAAGTAAGTGCACCTCCCTATATAACCTCTGCTGTCCTTGTATTTGCTTTTCTTTTTAACACACTACCATTTTGTGTTTCAATTTAGAAATTAACCCCATACTAGCCAAATGTTTTGTAATGTCCCTATAAATCCCTGTATATCCCACCCAATGATGTCCCAATTTGATATAACATTGTTTTTATTATTATAACACTTAATTATTAATTATGTTTAATAGTATTTATATTGTTTTTATCTATTTTTTTATTTGTTTTTTAGTTTTTTTGTAGTTTTTCAGTTTTTTTGCTTTTAATGCCTTTTAACCCCTATGAACTATGGTTTAACTGTTCTTAACTCCTTTGACGCTCATTAATCCTTTTTAATACTTTTTAATAACTTTTTAACTTTTTAATAACTTTTTAACTTTTTAATAACTTAAATAACTATTTAATGACCCTTTTAACCATTTTTAATCCTGTTTAACAATCCCCCAATAACTTTTGGATAGCTATGTAATAACTGTTTAATAACTATTTAATAACCCTATTAACCATTTTTAATCCTTATTAATAAGCTTTTATTGTTGTCTGTAATGTTTTATGGCGTTTTTTCCTTTAATCCTCCATCCTGTTAGGGTTACATACTGCTCGGGTTAGATTAGGGTTACAGCTAGGGTTAGATTAGGGTTACAGCTAGGGTTAGAATGAGAAGCTTAGGGTTGAAGATAGGGTTACATACAGCTAGGGTTACATACTATTAGGGTTACAGATAGGGTTAGAAGAGGTAGTTACACACAATTAGGGTTACACACACTTAGGGTTACATACATCTAGGGCTAGGGTTAGATTGAGGTTGCTTGAGTTAATTTAGGGTTAGGGCCCCAGTCCCAATTTGGTTAAGATTAGGAATAGGGTTAGGGTTAGTGATAGTATTATATCTAGATGTAGTTTTTCTTTTTCTTTCTAGCTAGGGTTAGGGTTACGTCCTACAGCTAGGGTTAGGAAAAGGTAGGGTTAGACGAGTTAAGATTAGGGCTACAGTCACCATTTGGTTAAGATTAGGAATAGAATAGGGTTAGTGATAGGATTATATCTAGATTTAGAGTTCACGCCTAGGGTTAGCAGAAATAACTAGGGTTAGGGTTACCACATACAGCTAGGGTTAGAAAAAGATAGGGTCAGAAGAGTTGTGATTAGGGCTACCGTCACCATTTGGTTAAGGTTAGGAATAGAATAGGGTTAGTGATAGAATTCCCCAAGGTAGGGTTATAGCTAGGTTCGGTTAGCTATTTCTGATTCAGTCCTCCCGGTGTCTTAGTACCCAATCTATATATCCAGCGTGTTTCCTTTGTTTTTCTTTCCTCCTCAGTCCAATTACCGTTCCTCTGCAGTCCCGCGATCCGCATCGCTTGTACTCCATGTCTAATAAAGTGGTTAGGGTTAGGGTTAGTTAGGCGAGGGGAACCGAGCCCTCCCTCTCCCGGACACAGGGACGTAGTCCCCTTTCCAGGATCGGGAGGGGGGTGCACGGTCCTTCCCCCAACGCTCCCCTCCGTCCTCCCGTTCCCGTTCCTGGTGACGCGCCTGTTGGCGTCGTCGTCCATAGTGGACTTGGGTCCACTGTCCTTTCCACATTTTTGTGTTTTTAATTTGTGTGTCTATTTATCTTTTATCCAGTAATATGTATTTATTTATTTATTTATTTATTGTGGTGGATTCGCCTTTGCTATATAAATAATAATGGTTGTTTTCAATTATGCTATTTATTAGGTTAGATCTGTATTGATAATGTATTTTTATATAATTGCCAAAAAAAACCCAAAAACCAATTTTTTACACAATCCCAAAAAAACAAAAAAAATGGCCAAATCTGAAATAAGCTGCGACTTTCGGTCCAATTGTGTGTGCTCTCAGACAACGTTTCGGCTCCTTGAGCCTTCTTCAGGTCTACTGGCACACAGTCACAGCACAGCAGGTTTGTGATGTTCGCACTCCGGTGAACCAACTCGAACTGAGCCCAAGTAAGTGCACCTCCCTATATAACCTCTGCTGTCCTTGTATTTGCTTTTCTTTTTAACACACTACCATTTTGTGTTTCAATTTAGAAATTAACCCCATACTAGCCAAATGTTTTGTAATGTCCCTATAAATCCCTGTATATCCCACCCAATGATGTCCCAATTTGATATAACATTGTTTTTATTATTATAACACTTAATTATTAATTATGTTTAATAGTATTTATATTGTTTTTATCTATTTTTTTATTTGTTTTTTAGTTTTTTTGTAGTTTTTCAGTTTTTTTGCTTTTAATGCCTTTTAACCCCTATGAACTATGGTTTAACTGTTCTTAACTCCTTTGACGCTCATTAATCCTTTTTAATACTTTTTAATAACTTTTTAACTTTTTAATAACTTTTTAACTTTTTAATAACTTAAATAACTATTTAATGACCCTTTTAACCATTTTTAATCCTGTTTAACAATCCCCCAATAACTTTTGGATAGCTATGTAATAACTGTTTAATAACTATTTAATAACCCTATTAACCATTTTTAATCCTTATTAATAAGCTTTTATTGTTGTCTGTAATGTTTTATGGCGTTTTTTCCTTTAATCCTCCATCCTGTTAGGGTTACATACTGCTCGGGTTAGATTAGGGTTACAGCTAGGGTTAGATTAGGGTTACAGCTAGGGTTAGAATGAGAAGCTTAGGGTTGAAGATAGGGTTACATACAGCTAGGGTTACATACTATTAGGGTTACAGATAGGGTTAGAAGAGGTAGTTACACACAATTAGGGTTACACACACTTAGGGTTACATACATCTAGGGCTAGGGTTAGATTGAGGTTGCTTGAGTTAATTTAGGGTTAGGGCCCCAGTCCCAATTTGGTTAAGATTAGGAATAGGGTTAGGGTTAGTGATAGTATTATATCTAGATGTAGTTTTTCTTTTTCTTTCTAGCTAGGGTTAGGGTTACGTCCTACAGCTAGGGTTAGGAAAAGGTAGGGTTAGACGAGTTAAGATTAGGGCTACAGTCACCATTTGGTTAAGATTAGGAATAGAATAGGGTTAGTGATAGGATTATATCTAGATTTAGAGTTCACGCCTAGGGTTAGCAGAAATAACTAGGGTTAGGGTTACCACATACAGCTAGGGTTAGAAAAAGATAGGGTCAGAAGAGTTGTGATTAGGGCTACCGTCACCATTTGGTTAAGGTTAGGAATAGAATAGGGTTAGTGATAGAATTCCCCAAGGTAGGGTTATAGCTAGGTTCGGTTAGCTATTTCTGATTCAGTCCTCCCGGTGTCTTAGTACCCAATCTATATATCCAGCGTGTTTCCTTTGTTTTTCTTTCCTCCTCAGTCCAATTACCGTTCCTCTGCAGTCCCGCGATCCGCATCGCTTGTACTCCATGTCTAATAAAGTGTTCCACCAATGGTGTCTCCGTCTCCTTCTGATTGGTAATATTGTATCGATGTTGCGTGATCCGCAGCATCAAAGAATTTTTGGTTTGTCCCACATATTGTATTCCACATTTCTGACAAAAAATGATGTATACACAATTAGTTGAATCAGGGGAAAACCCTTGTTGAATTTTAATTAATGAATTGTCCGAAAACTTTTTAATAAATTTTAATTTTGTAAAGTGTTTGGTTAGCAGTCGTGGTTTGGCCACCATCAATGACGGCAATTTTGCCCGAACCAACAAATCCGCCAAATTTTTGTTTCTCTTATACGCTGAAATGATCCTGTATTTCGCCATCCGATTGGTTTTTCCCAAAATTCGTTCAAAATTTTGTTTCAGTTTATTGTTTAGTACTTTTCCCACCGAACAATATGTTGTGATGAGTGGAATGAACTCATCCGTTTTCACCTTTTTTTTGGTGAGAAAGTTCCTCAAGCAGTGACGTAAAAATGACCTGCTGTAACCTCTCTTTCTTAAGGCTCCAAACAGTGTCTTCACTGCTTGGTAGAAGTGATCCTTTTTGGTACAGATTCGATGGAACCGTAATATTTGCGATTTGACGATTCCTCGAAAGGTATGAGCCGGATGGAAACTCGTTTTGTGTACTAGCGCATGTGTGTCCGTTATTTTAAAATGTACTTTTATTCCCAATTTGACATCCTGTTTACCATTTGGTATTTTGTACACCGTGGTGTCCAAGAAATCGATCGATTGTTGATTTACTTCTGCTTTTAATTGGATTGAGGAATCATGTGCATTTAGTGTGTCCACAAATTTCTGGAATTCTATTTCCGTACCCGTCCATAGCCCAAATATATCATCCAGATATCTAAAATAACATATTGGTTTTTGTTGACATTTCTGTAATACTTGGCTTTCCCAATTTGCCATGTATATGTTTGCATATGCAGGTGCAAATTTTTTGCCCATCGCAGTGCCTTTGATCTGTAAATAATAGTTTTCATCAAACACAAAATCATTTTTGGTCAAATTAATTTCCAATAATTGTAATAACTCCATATCTGGACGTGTAGGATCAGGATACTTTTCAAATATTTTTTTAACACATTCCATCCCAGCTGCAATTGGAATATTTGTGTATAAACTTTCTACATCCATGGAAAAAAAGGTGAAATTTGTCGTAATTTTTAAATTTTTAACCAGCTCTATGAAATGATATGTGTCACGAATGTAGGAAGGATGCCCAACCGACAACGGATTCAAGTAAAAATCTATGAATTCCGCCGTGGCATAGGTATCACTTCCACAGTCTGACACAATCGGTCTCCCGGGGGGAATCTCCCACGGTATTGTCCACTTTTTTGGATCCTTATGGATTTTAGGAAGGATGTAGAATCGGCGTTCTCGTGGTTCCGAGTCGCCAATTAAATAGTTTTGCTGTTTTTCATTGATGAACTTTTTCTTCCTCAGATTTTTAACAATTTGCACTACTTTTGGTCTGGTCTCCCCAACTATCAATTTATCCAATTTTTTATAATAATTTATATCATCCAATTGTCTTTGTGCTTCCATCTTATATTGCTCTCTACTCATTATGACCACTGCCGAGCCCTTGTCTGCCGGCTTAATCACGATATGTTTCGCGTGCATCAAATCCCGCAACGCCGTGACTTCTTCCCTTGTCAAATTTGGTTTTTCCCTTATTGGTATGTAGTGTTTTTTAATCCAGTCCGAATCTTCATTAATCAATTGTTGAATTTCAGACGGTACATCCCATATTGGGGGTGTCCAATCCGAGGGACCGACAAATGGAAGCCGTTTCCCTCTTTCCGAACCCCCAAAGTATGCTGCCAGTTTAATTTTTCGATGGTAATTTTGCGCATCATACACGAATTGCATTTTTTGATTTTGGTCTGTCCGTAGAGCTGGCACAAATGATAGTCCCTTGCTCAGAAGTTTGTGTTGTGGTTTTGTGAGTCTGAAATTCTTCGCCAAAAGCACAACATCATGAGCCACCAGGGATTCAGGCCTCTTGACCCCCTCACTATACTGGCTCAGAGGGCGCTTCAGTTTAAATTTTGAGACCAGTGGGCTAGCATTGCTGCCGCTGTATCTCGTGTCCAATGTACATCATCTGATTCGACCTGAAACTGGCTTTCCGGTAACAGTGGGATGTACCCCAAGTTTCGCTGAATATGGTCGTTGATGATTGTCAAGTTCTCTTTTTCCTCCTCCGGGAGTCTTTCTGAGAAGTTGATTAGAGGGACCCATATTTCGGCATACGGGAACTTCCTCTTGGTAGCCCTTATGGCCCCTTGCAAATTCTTTATGGTTGTTTCCTTTGATTTGTTTACCCGACTATTGATGCCGAAGGATAAGAGGATTTTTTCGACCACCAGGTCATCCGGGGCCACCGTCCTTTCCATCAGGGATTGCCCGTGGCGGAAGTGGCTCCCAGGGTAACTGTCAATTTGCAGGTTGTTGTTAAAGTGTCCTGGAATGCTACCAACATTGGAATCACCAATAATCAACCACTTCTTCTTGACTTCCAAATTCCAGTCTGTCAATTTCCTCTGTGTGTTTTGGTGTCTCGTGACCCCGTATTGTCTTGGTGCGGGGCCTATAAATCGGTCCGGGGAGTCTTGGAACCTCTCCGCCTCCTCCTCCTCCTCATCTTCCTGGTCGCTGACGTGGTTGTTGGAGTCCTGAAAGACCTCCCCCTCTTCTTCGGACGTCCGATGTATCTGGACCTGGTTTGGGCCAAGGACGATCTTGGTCCCCTCCGTCTCTTCCGACCTTGACTCTTGGAGGAGCTCCTCGTTTTCACTGTGGGAGGATGCTCGGGCTGGGGGTTCCAAAGCCACAATCGCATCGGGGTCCTCGGGTTGAGGCCTCTCCAATTCCTCCTCCGCATTTTCCTCAGTCAGAATGATTCCATGGGTGCGTCTCAAGCGCGTGGGGGCCTCGACCCGTTCCTCATTTTGAGGGAAGCGTATCGAGGTCACCCCTCTCTCTCGGGTCACCCTTGGTCTCATTTCTGCTCGTCTGAGCTCCCTCTGCTCTCGAGGAGCCTCAATGTCGACCGGACTTGGGTCCCTGGTCACTGCCGGAAGCCTCTGCTTCTCCCAGTGAATTGTTGGGACCCTCCGATTTTCCCGCACCGGCTTGTGCCCAGTCCGTTGAGCTCTCGTATCGTCCCATTCTTCTACTACCAATGCCTCGGCATGGTCGATCTCATCCTGCGTAATCCGCGGCGTATTTCTTTTTGCCCAGCGGACCGCCACTTCAAAGGCCTCCTTCCAATCGGAGGTGAGAATTTCCGCCAATTCCTCCAGCAGGTCCGGTAGCACCATTTGGTAGTGTTCAGCCAGAATCTGGCATGTGGTGTACCCCCAATTCTTGGCGTTTCCCACAATCAACTCCTGGGTGCAACTCTTGGGGATGGCCGGTTTTATCATTTTGGATAAGATCCCGACCATCCGTGCTATCGTTCTGGGTTCGGGTCTATTTTCACCCGGATCCACATTGTGCAAGTGATGCACCACCTTGATAACCGCATGCAGCTTCCGAACCAATTCTCCCATCCGGGGGTCCGCGGGTTCTCGCCTCACTTCCGGTCCGTAAACCCCTGGCGACTGTTTCCGTTGGACTCGGTTTGTTCGACCTTGACGTACCACAGCTGCGTAAGTGCGGTGGGCGGGGTTGTTTTGACGGGGGGGGCGGCGTGGGGGAGGCACTGGCTGGATAGGCGAGGGGAACCGAGCCCTCCCTCTCCCGGACACAGGGACGTAGTCCCCTTTCCAGGATCGGGAGGGGGGTGCACGGTCCTTCCCCCAACGCTCCCCTCCGTCCTCCCGTTCCCGTTCCTGGTGACGCGCCTGTTGGCGTCGTCGTCCATAGTGGACTTGGGTCCACTGTCCTTTCCACATTTTTGTGTTTTTAATTTGTGTGTCTATTTATCTTTTATCCAGTAATATGTATTTATTTATTTATTTATTTATTGTGGTGGATTCGCCTTTGCTATATAAATAATAATGGTTGTTTTCAATTATGCTATTTATTAGGTTAGATCTGTATTGATAATGTATTTTTATATAATTGCCAAAAAAAACCCAAAAACCAATTTTTTACACAATCCCAAAAAAACAAAAAAAATGGCCAAATCTGAAATAAGCTGCGACTTTCGGTCCAATTGTGTGTGCTCTCAGACAACGTTTCGGCTCCTTGAGCCTTCTTCAGGTCTACTGGCACACAGTCACAGCACAGCAGGTTTGTGATGTTCGCACTCCGGTGAACCAACTCGAACTGAGCCCAAGTAAGTGCACCTCCCTATATAACCTCTGCTGTCCTTGTATTTGCTTTTCTTTTTAACACACTACCATTTTGTGTTTCAATTTAGAAATTAACCCCATACTAGCCAAATGTTTTGTAATGTCCCTATAAATCCCTGTATATCCCACCCAATGATGTCCCAATTTGATATAACATTGTTTTTATTATTATAACACTTAATTATTAATTATGTTTAATAGTATTTATATTGTTTTTATCTATTTTTTTATTTGTTTTTTAGTTTTTTTGTAGTTTTTCAGTTTTTTTGCTTTTAATGCCTTTTAACCCCTATGAACTATGGTTTAACTGTTCTTAACTCCTTTGACGCTCATTAATCCTTTTTAATACTTTTTAATAACTTTTTAACTTTTTAATAACTTTTTAACTTTTTAATAACTTAAATAACTATTTAATGACCCTTTTAACCATTTTTAATCCTGTTTAACAATCCCCCAATAACTTTTGGATAGCTATGTAATAACTGTTTAATAACTATTTAATAACCCTATTAACCATTTTTAATCCTTATTAATAAGCTTTTATTGTTGTCTGTAATGTTTTATGGCGTTTTTTCCTTTAATCCTCCATCCTGTTAGGGTTACATACTGCTCGGGTTAGATTAGGGTTACAGCTAGGGTTAGATTAGGGTTACAGCTAGGGTTAGAATGAGAAGCTTAGGGTTGAAGATAGGGTTACATACAGCTAGGGTTACATACTATTAGGGTTACAGATAGGGTTAGAAGAGGTAGTTACACACAATTAGGGTTACACACACTTAGGGTTACATACATCTAGGGCTAGGGTTAGATTGAGGTTGCTTGAGTTAATTTAGGGTTAGGGCCCCAGTCCCAATTTGGTTAAGATTAGGAATAGGGTTAGGGTTAGTGATAGTATTATATCTAGATGTAGTTTTTCTTTTTCTTTCTAGCTAGGGTTAGGGTTACGTCCTACAGCTAGGGTTAGGAAAAGGTAGGGTTAGACGAGTTAAGATTAGGGCTACAGTCACCATTTGGTTAAGATTAGGAATAGAATAGGGTTAGTGATAGGATTATATCTAGATTTAGAGTTCACGCCTAGGGTTAGCAGAAATAACTAGGGTTAGGGTTACCACATACAGCTAGGGTTAGAAAAAGATAGGGTCAGAAGAGTTGTGATTAGGGCTACCGTCACCATTTGGTTAAGGTTAGGAATAGAATAGGGTTAGTGATAGAATTCCCCAAGGTAGGGTTATAGCTAGGTTCGGTTAGCTATTTCTGATTCAGTCCTCCCGGTGTCTTAGTACCCAATCTATATATCCAGCGTGTTTCCTTTGTTTTTCTTTCCTCCTCAGTCCAATTACCGTTCCTCTGCAGTCCCGCGATCCGCATCGCTTGTACTCCATGTCTAATAAAGTGTTCCACCAATGGTGTCTCCGTCTCCTTCTGATTGGTAATATTGTATCGATGTTGCGTGATCCGCAGCATCAAAGAATTTTTGGTTTGTCCCACATATTGTATTCCACATTTCTGACAAAAAATGATGTATACACAATTAGTTGAATCAGGGGAAAACCCTTGTTGAATTTTAATTAATGAATTGTCCGAAAACTTTTTAATAAATTTTAATTTTGTAAAGTGTTTGGTTAGCAGTCGTGGTTTGGCCACCATCAATGACGGCAATTTTGCCCGAACCAACAAATCCGCCAAATTTTTGTTTCTCTTATACGCTGAAATGATCCTGTATTTCGCCATCCGATTGGTTTTTCCCAAAATTCGTTCAAAATTTTGTTTCAGTTTATTGTTTAGTACTTTTCCCACCGAACAATATGTTGTGATGAGTGGAATGAACTCATCCGTTTTCACCTTTTTTTTGGTGAGAAAGTTCCTCAAGCAGTGACGTAAAAATGACCTGCTGTAACCTCTCTTTCTTAAGGCTCCAAACAGTGTCTTCACTGCTTGGTAGAAGTGATCCTTTTTGGTACAGATTCGATGGAACCGTAATATTTGCGATTTGACGATTCCTCGAAAGGTATGAGCCGGATGGAAACTCGTTTTGTGTACTAGCGCATGTGTGTCCGTTATTTTAAAATGTACTTTTATTCCCAATTTGACATCCTGTTTACCATTTGGTATTTTGTACACCGTGGTGTCCAAGAAATCGATCGATTGTTGATTTACTTCTGCTTTTAATTGGATTGAGGAATCATGTGCATTTAGTGTGTCCACAAATTTCTGGAATTCTATTTCCGTACCCGTCCATAGCCCAAATATATCATCCAGATATCTAAAATAACATATTGGTTTTTGTTGACATTTCTGTAATACTTGGCTTTCCCAATTTGCCATGTATATGTTTGCATATGCAGGTGCAAATTTTTTGCCCATCGCAGTGCCTTTGATCTGTAAATAATAGTTTTCATCAAACACAAAATCATTTTTGGTCAAATTAATTTCCAATAATTGTAATAACTCCATATCTGGACGTGTAGGATCAGGATACTTTTCAAATATTTTTTTAACACATTCCATCCCAGCTGCAATTGGAATATTTGTGTATAAACTTTCTACATCCATGGAAAAAAAGGTGAAATTTGTCGTAATTTTTAAATTTTTAACCAGCTCTATGAAATGATATGTGTCACGAATGTAGGAAGGATGCCCAACCGACAACGGATTCAAGTAAAAATCTATGAATTCCGCCGTGGCATAGGTATCACTTCCACAGTCTGACACAATCGGTCTCCCGGGGGGAATCTCCCACGGTATTGTCCACTTTTTTGGATCCTTATGGATTTTAGGAAGGATGTAGAATCGGCGTTCTCGTGGTTCCGAGTCGCCAATTAAATAGTTTTGCTGTTTTTCATTGATGAACTTTTTCTTCCTCAGATTTTTAACAATTTGCACTACTTTTGGTCTGGTCTCCCCAACTATCAATTTATCCAATTTTTTATAATAATTTATATCATCCAATTGTCTTTGTGCTTCCATCTTATATTGCTCTCTACTCATTATGACCACTGCCGAGCCCTTGTCTGCCGGCTTAATCACGATATGTTTCGCGTGCATCAAATCCCGCAACGCCGTGACTTCTTCCCTTGTCAAATTTGGTTTTTCCCTTATTGGTATGTAGTGTTTTTTAATCCAGTCCGAATCTTCATTAATCAATTGTTGAATTTCAGACGGTACATCCCATATTGGGGGTGTCCAATCCGAGGGACCGACAAATGGAAGCCGTTTCCCTCTTTCCGAACCCCCAAAGTATGCTGCCAGTTTAATTTTTCGATGGTAATTTTGCGCATCATACACGAATTGCATTTTTTGATTTTGGTCTGTCCGTAGAGCTGGCACAAATGATAGTCCCTTGCTCAGAAGTTTGTGTTGTGGTTTTGTGAGTCTGAAATTCTTCGCCAAAAGCACAACATCATGAGCCACCAGGGATTCAGGCCTCTTGACCCCCTCACTATACTGGCTCAGAGGGCGCTTCAGTTTAAATTTTGAGACCAGTGGGCTAGCATTGCTGCCGCTGTATCTCGTGTCCAATGTACATCATCTGATTCGACCTGAAACTGGCTTTCCGGTAACAGTGGGATGTACCCCAAGTTTCGCTGAATATGGTCGTTGATGATTGTCAAGTTCTCTTTTTCCTCCTCCGGGAGTCTTTCTGAGAAGTTGATTAGAGGGACCCATATTTCGGCATACGGGAACTTCCTCTTGGTAGCCCTTATGGCCCCTTGCAAATTCTTTATGGTTGTTTCCTTTGATTTGTTTACCCGACTATTGATGCCGAAGGATAAGAGGATTTTTTCGACCACCAGGTCATCCGGGGCCACCGTCCTTTCCATCAGGGATTGCCCGTGGCGGAAGTGGCTCCCAGGGTAACTGTCAATTTGCAGGTTGTTGTTAAAGTGTCCTGGAATGCTACCAACATTGGAATCACCAATAATCAACCACTTCTTCTTGACTTCCAAATTCCAGTCTGTCAATTTCCTCTGTGTGTTTTGGTGTCTCGTGACCCCGTATTGTCTTGGTGCGGGGCCTATAAATCGGTCCGGGGAGTCTTGGAACCTCTCCGCCTCCTCCTCCTCCTCATCTTCCTGGTCGCTGACGTGGTTGTTGGAGTCCTGAAAGACCTCCCCCTCTTCTTCGGACGTCCGATGTATCTGGACCTGGTTTGGGCCAAGGACGATCTTGGTCCCCTCCGTCTCTTCCGACCTTGACTCTTGGAGGAGCTCCTCGTTTTCACTGTGGGAGGATGCTCGGGCTGGGGGTTCCAAAGCCACAATCGCATCGGGGTCCTCGGGTTGAGGCCTCTCCAATTCCTCCTCCGCATTTTCCTCAGTCAGAATGATTCCATGGGTGCGTCTCAAGCGCGTGGGGGCCTCGACCCGTTCCTCATTTTGAGGGAAGCGTATCGAGGTCACCCCTCTCTCTCGGGTCACCCTTGGTCTCATTTCTGCTCGTCTGAGCTCCCTCTGCTCTCGAGGAGCCTCAATGTCGACCGGACTTGGGTCCCTGGTCACTGCCGGAAGCCTCTGCTTCTCCCAGTGAATTGTTGGGACCCTCCGATTTTCCCGCACCGGCTTGTGCCCAGTCCGTTGAGCTCTCGTATCGTCCCATTCTTCTACTACCAATGCCTCGGCATGGTCGATCTCATCCTGCGTAATCCGCGGCGTATTTCTTTTTGCCCAGCGGACCGCCACTTCAAAGGCCTCCTTCCAATCGGAGGTGAGAATTTCCGCCAATTCCTCCAGCAGGTCCGGTAGCACCATTTGGTAGTGTTCAGCCAGAATCTGGCATGTGGTGTACCCCCAATTCTTGGCGTTTCCCACAATCAACTCCTGGGTGCAACTCTTGGGGATGGCCGGTTTTATCATTTTGGATAAGATCCCGACCATCCGTGCTATCGTTCTGGGTTCGGGTCTATTTTCACCCGGATCCACATTGTGCAAGTGATGCACCACCTTGATAACCGCATGCAGCTTCCGAACCAATTCTCCCATCCGGGGGTCCGCGGGTTCTCGCCTCACTTCCGGTCCGTAAACCCCTGGCGACTGTTTCCGTTGGACTCGGTTTGTTCGACCTTGACGTACCACAGCTGCGTAAGTGCGGTGGGCGGGGTTGTTTTGACGGGGGGGGCGGCGTGGGGGAGGCACTGGCTGGATAGGCGAGGGGAACCGAGCCCTCCCTCTCCCGGACACAGGGACGTAGTCCCCTTTCCAGGATCGGGAGGGGGGTGCACGGTCCTTCCCCCAACGCTCCCCTCCGTCCTCCCGTTCCCGTTCCTGGTGACGCGCCTGTTGGCGTCGTCGTCCATAGTGGACTTGGGTCCACTGTCCTTTCCACATTTTTGTGTTTTTAATTTGTGTGTCTATTTATCTTTTATCCAGTAATATGTATTTATTTATTTATTTATTTATTGTGGTGGATTCGCCTTTGCTATATAAATAATAATGGTTGTTTTCAATTATGCTATTTATTAGGTTAGATCTGTATTGATAATGTATTTTTATATAATTGCCAAAAAAAACCCAAAAACCAATTTTTTACACAATCCCAAAAAAACAAAAAAAATGGCCAAATCTGAAATAAGCTGCGACTTTCGGTCCAATTGTGTGTGCTCTCAGACAACGTTTCGGCTCCTTGAGCCTTCTTCAGGTCTACTGGCACACAGTCACAGCACAGCAGGTTTGTGATGTTCGCACTCCGGTGAACCAACTCGAACTGAGCCCAAGTAAGTGCACCTCCCTATATAACCTCTGCTGTCCTTGTATTTGCTTTTCTTTTTAACACACTACCATTTTGTGTTTCAATTTAGAAATTAACCCCATACTAGCCAAATGTTTTGTAATGTCCCTATAAATCCCTGTATATCCCACCCAATGATGTCCCAATTTGATATAACATTGTTTTTATTATTATAACACTTAATTATTAATTATGTTTAATAGTATTTATATTGTTTTTATCTATTTTTTTATTTGTTTTTTAGTTTTTTTGTAGTTTTTCAGTTTTTTTTGCTTTTAATGCCTTTTAACCCCTATGAACTATGGTTTAACTGTTCTTAACTCCTTTGACGCTCATTAATCCTTTTTAATACTTTTTAATAACTTTTTAACTTTTTAATAACTTTTTAACTTTTTAATAACTTAAATAACTATTTAATGACCCTTTTAACCATTTTTAATCCTGTTTAACAATCCCCCAATAACTTTTGGATAGCTATGTAATAACTGTTTAATAACTATTTAATAACCCTATTAACCATTTTTAATCCTTATTAATAAGCTTTTATTGTTGTCTGTAATGTTTTATGGCGTTTTTTCCTTTAATCCTCCATCCTGTTAGGGTTACATACTGCTCGGGTTAGATTAGGGTTACAGCTAGGGTTAGATTAGGGTTACAGCTAGGGTTAGAATGAGAAGCTTAGGGTTGAAGATAGGGTTACATACAGCTAGGGTTACATACTATTAGGGTTACAGATAGGGTTAGAAGAGGTAGTTACACACAATTAGGGTTACACACACTTAGGGTTACATACATCTAGGGCTAGGGTTAGATTGAGGTTGCTTGAGTTAATTTAGGGTTAGGGCCCCAGTCCCAATTTGGTTAAGATTAGGAATAGGGTTAGGGTTAGTGATAGTATTATATCTAGATGTAGTTTTTCTTTTTCTTTCTAGCTAGGGTTAGGGTTACGTCCTACAGCTAGGGTTAGGAAAAGGTAGGGTTAGACGAGTTAAGATTAGGGCTACAGTCACCATTTGGTTAAGATTAGGAATAGAATAGGGTTAGTGATAGGATTATATCTAGATTTAGAGTTCACGCCTAGGGTTAGCAGAAATAACTAGGGTTAGGGTTACCACATACAGCTAGGGTTAGAAAAAGATAGGGTCAGAAGAGTTGTGATTAGGGCTACCGTCACCATTTGGTTAAGGTTAGGAATAGAATAGGGTTAGTGATAGAATTCCCCAAGGTAGGGTTATAGCTAGGTTCGGTTAGCTATTTCTGATTCAGTCCTCCCGGTGTCTTAGTACCCAATCTATATATCCAGCGTGTTTCCTTTGTTTTTCTTTCCTCCTCAGTCCAATTACCGTTCCTCTGCAGTCCCGCGATCCGCATCGCTTGTACTCCATGTCTAATAAAGTGTTCCACCAATGGTGTCTCCGTCTCCTTCTGATTGGTAATATTGTATCGATGTTGCGTGATCCGCAGCATCAAAGAATTTTTGGTTTGTCCCACATATTGTATTCCACATTTCTGACAAAAAATGATGTATACACAATTAGTTGAATCAGGGGAAAACCCTTGTTGAATTTTAATTAATGAATTGTCCGAAAACTTTTTAATAAATTTTAATTTTGTAAAGTGTTTGGTTAGCAGTCGTGGTTTGGCCACCATCAATGACGGCAATTTGCCCGAACCAACAAATCCGCCAAATTTTTGTTTCTCTTATACGCTGAAATGATCCTGTATTTCGCCATCCGATTGGTTTTTCCCAAAATTCGTTCAAAATTTTGTTTCAGTTTATTGTTTAGTACTTTTCCCACCGAACAATATGTTGTGATGAGTGGAATGAACTCATCCGTTTTCACCTTTTTTTTGGTGAGAAAGTTCCTCAAGCAGTGACGTAAAAATGACCTGCTGTAACCTCTCTTTCTTAAGGCTCCAAACAGTGTCTTCACTGCTTGGTAGAAGTGATCCTTTTTGGTACAGATTCGATGGAACCGTAATATTTGCGATTTGACGATTCCTCGAAAGGTATGAGCCGGATGGAAACTCGTTTTGTGTACTAGCGCATGTGTGTCCGTTATTTTAAAATGTACTTTTATTCCCAATTTGACATCCTGTTTACCATTTGGTATTTTGTACACCGTGGTGTCCAAGAAATCGATCGATTGTTGATTTACTTCTGCTTTTAATTGGATTGAGGAATCATGTGCATTTAGTGTGTCCACAAATTTCTGGAATTCTATTTCCGTACCCGTCCATAGCCCAAATATATCATCCAGATATCTAAAATAACATATTGGTTTTTGTTGACATTTCTGTAATACTTGGCTTTCCCAATTTGCCATGTATATGTTTGCATATGCAGGTGCAAATTTTTTGCCCATCGCAGTGCCTTTGATCTGTAAATAATAGTTTTCATCAAACACAAAATCATTTTTGGTCAAATTAATTTCCAATAATTGTAATAACTCCATATCTGGACGTGTAGGATCAGGATACTTTTCAAATATTTTTTAACACATTCCATCCCAGCTGCAATTGGAATATTTGTGTATAAACTTTCTACATCCATGGAAAAAAAGGTGAAATTTGTCGTAATTTTTAAATTTTTAACCAGCTCTATGAAATGATATGTGTCACGAATGTAGGAAGGATGCCCAACCGACAACGGATTCAAGTAAAAATCTATGAATTCCGCCGTGGCATAGGTATCACTTCCACAGTCTGACACAATCGGTCTCCCGGGGGGAATCTCCCACGGTATTGTCCACTTTTTTGGATCCTTATGGATTTTAGGAAGGATGTAGAATCGGCGTTCTCGTGGTTCCGAGTCGCCAATTAAATAGTTTTGCTGTTTTTCATTGATGAACTTTTTCTTCCTCAGATTTTTAACAATTTGCACTACTTTTGGTCTGGTCTCCCCAACTATCAATTTATCCAATTTTTTATAATAATTTATATCATCCAATTGTCTTTGTGCTTCCATCTTATATTGCTCTCTACTCATTATGACCACTGCCGAGCCCTTGTCTGCCGGCTTAATCACGATATGTTTCGCGTGCATCAAATCCCGCAACGCCGTGACTTCTTCCCTTGTCAAATTTGGTTTTTCCCTTATTGGTATGTAGTGTTTTTTAATCCAGTCCGAATCTTCATTAATCAATTGTTGAATTTCAGACGGTACATCCCATATTGGGGGTGTCCAATCCGAGGGACCGACAAATGGAAGCCGTTTCCCTCTTTCCGAACCCCCAAAGTATGCTGCCAGTTTAATTTTTCGATGGTAATTTTGCGCATCATACACGAATTGCATTTTTTGATTTTGGTCTGTCCGTAGAGCTGGCACAAATGATAGTCCCTTGCTCAGAAGTTTGTGTTGTGGTTTTGTGAGTCTGAAATTCTTCGCCAAAAGCACAACATCATGAGCCACCAGGGATTCAGGCCTCTTGACCCCCTCACTATACTGGCTCAGAGGGCGCTTCAGTTTAAATTTTGAGACCAGTGGGCTAGCATTGCTGCCGCTGTATCTCGTGTCCAATGTACATCATCTGATTCGACCTGAAACTGGCTTTCCGGTAACAGTGGGATGTACCCCAAGTTTCGCTGAATATGGTCGTTGATGATTGTCAAGTTCTCTTTTTCCTCCTCCGGGAGTCTTTCTGAGAAGTTGATTAGAGGGACCCATATTTCGGCATACGGGAACTTCCTCTTGGTAGCCCTTATGGCCCCTTGCAAATTCTTTATGGTTGTTTCCTTTGATTTGTTTACCCGACTATTGATGCCGAAGGATAAGAGGATTTTTTCGACCACCAGGTCATCCGGGGCCACCGTCCTTTCCATCAGGGATTGCCCGTGGCGGAAGTGGCTCCCAGGGTAACTGTCAATTTGCAGGTTGTTGTTAAAGTGTCCTGGAATGCTACCAACATTGGAATCACCAATAATCAACCACTTCTTCTTGACTTCCAAATTCCAGTCTGTCAATTTCCTCTGTGTGTTTTGGTGTCTCGTGACCCCGTATTGTCTTGGTGCGGGGCCTATAAATCGGTCCGGGGAGTCTTGGAACCTCTCCGCCTCCTCCTCCTCCTCATCTTCCTGGTCGCTGACGTGGTTGTTGGAGTCCTGAAAGACCTCCCCCTCTTCTTCGGACGTCCGATGTATCTGGACCTGGTTTGGGCCAAGGACGATCTTGGTCCCCTCCGTCTCTTCCGACCTTGACTCTTGGAGGAGCTCCTCGTTTTCACTGTGGGAGGATGCTCGGGCTGGGGGTTCCAAAGCCACAATCGCATCGGGGTCCTCGGGTTGAGGCCTCTCCAATTCCTCCTCCGCATTTTCCTCAGTCAGAATGATTCCATGGGTGCGTCTCAAGCGCGTGGGGGCCTCGACCCGTTCCTCATTTTGAGGGAAGCGTATCGAGGTCACCCCTCTCTCTCGGGTCACCCTTGGTCTCATTTCTGCTCGTCTGAGCTCCCTCTGCTCTCGAGGAGCCTCAATGTCGACCGGACTTGGGTCCCTGGTCACTGCCGGAAGCCTCTGCTTCTCCCAGTGAATTGTTGGGACCCTCCGATTTTCCCGCACCGGCTTGTGCCCAGTCCGTTGAGCTCTCGTATCGTCCCATTCTTCTACTACCAATGCCTCGGCATGGTCGATCTCATCCTGCGTAATCCGCGGCGTATTTCTTTTTGCCCAGCGGACCGCCACTTCAAAGGCCTCCTTCCAATCGGAGGTGAGAATTTCCGCCAATTCCTCCAGCAGGTCCGGTAGCACCATTTGGTAGTGTTCAGCCAGAATCTGGCATGTGGTGTACCCCCAATTCTTGGCGTTTCCCACAATCAACTCCTGGGTGCAACTCTTGGGGATGGCCGGTTTTATCATTTTGGATAAGATCCCGACCATCCGTGCTATCGTTCTGGGTTCGGGTCTATTTTCACCCGGATCCACATTGTGCAAGTGATGCACCACCTTGATAACCGCATGCAGCTTCCGAACCAATTCTCCCATCCGGGGGTCCGCGGGTTCTCGCCTCACTTCCGGTCCGTAAACCCCTGGCGACTGTTTCCGTTGGACTCGGTTTGTTCGACCTTGACGTACCACAGCTGCGTAAGTGCGGTGGGCGGGGTTGTTTTGACGGGGGGGGCGGCGTGGGGGAGGCACTGGCTGGATAGGCGAGGGGAACCGAGCCCTCCCTCTCCCGGACACAGGGACGTAGTCCCCTTTCCAGGATCGGGAGGGGGGTGCACGGTCCTTCCCCCAACGCTCCCCTCCGTCCTCCCGTTCCCGTTCCTGGTGACGCGCCTGTTGGCGTCGTCGTCCATAGTGGACTTGGGTCCACTGTCCTTTCCACATTTTTGTGTTTTTAATTTGTGTGTCTATTTATCTTTTATCCAGTAATATGTATTTATTTATTTATTTATTTATTGTGGTGGATTCGCCTTTGCTATATAAATAATAATGGTTGTTTTCAATTATGCTATTTATTAGGTTAGATCTGTATTGATAATGTATTTTTATATAATTGCCAAAAAAAACCCAAAAACCAATTTTTTACACAATCCCAAAAAAACAAAAAAAATTGGCCAAATCTGAAATAAGCTGCGACTTTCGGTCCAATTGTGTGTGCTCTCAGACAACGTTTCGGCTCCTTGAGCCTTCTTCAGGTCTACTGGCACACAGTCACAGCACAGCAGGTTTGTGATGTTCGCACTCCGGTGAACCAACTCGAACTGAGCCCAAGTAAGTGCACCTCCCTATATAACCTCTGCTGTCCTTGTATTTGCTTTTCTTTTTAACACACTACCATTTTGTGTTTCAATTTAGAAATTAACCCCATACTAGCCAAATGTTTTGTAATGTCCCTATAAATCCCTGTATATCCCACCCAATGATGTCCCAATTTGATATAACATTGTTTTTATTATTATAACACTTAATTATTAATTATGTTTAATAGTATTTATATTGTTTTTATCTATTTTTTTATTTGTTTTTTAGTTTTTTTGTAGTTTTTCAGTTTTTTTGCTTTTAATGCCTTTTAACCCCTATGAACTATGGTTTAACTGTTCTTAACTCCTTTGACGCTCATTAATCCTTTTTAATACTTTTTAATAACTTTTTAACTTTTTAATAACTTTTTAACTTTTTAATAACTTAAATAACTATTTAATGACCCTTTTAACCATTTTTAATCCTGTTTAACAATCCCCCAATAACTTTTGGATAGCTATGTAATAACTGTTTAATAACTATTTAATAACCCTATTAACCATTTTTAATCCTTATTAATAAGCTTTTATTGTTGTCTGTAATGTTTTATGGCGTTTTTTCCTTTAATCCTCCATCCTGTTAGGGTTACATACTGCTCGGGTTAGATTAGGGTTACAGCTAGGGTTAGATTAGGGTTACAGCTAGGGTTAGAATGAGAAGCTTAGGGTTGAAGATAGGGTTACATACAGCTAGGGTTACATACTATTAGGGTTACAGATAGGGTTAGAAGAGGTAGTTACACACAATTAGGGTTACACACACTTAGGGTTACATACATCTAGGGCTAGGGTTAGATTGAGGTTGCTTGAGTTAATTTAGGGTTAGGGCCCCAGTCCCAATTTGGTTAAGATTAGGAATAGGGTTAGGGTTAGTGATAGTATTATATCTAGATGTAGTTTTTCTTTTTCTTTCTAGCTAGGGTTAGGGTTACGTCCTACAGCTAGGGTTAGGAAAAGGTAGGGTTAGACGAGTTAAGATTAGGGCTACAGTCACCATTTGGTTAAGATTAGGAATAGAATAGGGTTAGTGATAGGATTATATCTAGATTTAGAGTTCACGCCTAGGGTTAGCAGAAATAACTAGGGTTAGGGTTACCACATACAGCTAGGGTTAGAAAAAGATAGGGTCAGAAGAGTTGTGATTAGGGCTACCGTCACCATTTGGTTAAGGTTAGGAATAGAATAGGGTTAGTGATAGAATTCCCCAAGGTAGGGTTATAGCTAGGTTCGGTTAGCTATTTCTGATTCAGTCCTCCCGGTGTCTTAGTACCCAATCTATATATCCAGCGTGTTTCCTTTGTTTTTCTTTCCTCCTCAGTCCAATTACCGTTCCTCTGCAGTCCCGCGATCCGCATCGCTTGTACTCCATGTCTAATAAAGTGTTCCACCAATGGTGTCCTCCGTCTCCTTCTGATTGGTAATATTGTATCGATGTTGCGTGATCCGCAGCATCAAAGAATTTTTGGTTTGTCCCACATATTGTATTCCACATTTCTGACAAAAAATGATGTATACACAATTAGTTGAATCAGGGGAAAACCCTTGTTGAATTTTAATTAATGAATTGTCCGAAAACTGTTTAATAAATTTTAATTTTGTAAAGTGTTTGGTTAGCAGTCGTGGTTTGGCCACCATCAATGACGGCAATTTTGCCCGAACCAACAAATCCGCCAAATTTTTGTTTCTCTTATACGCTGAAATGATCCTGTATTTCGCCATCCGATTGGTTTTTCCCAAAATTCGTTCAAAATTTTGTTTCAGTTTATTGTTTAGTACTTTTCCCACCGAACAATATGTTGTGATGAGTGGAATGAACTCATCCGTTTTCACCTTTTTTTTGGTGAGAAAGTTCCTCAAGCAGTGACGTAAAAATGACCTGCTGTAACCTCTCTTTCTTAAGGCTCCAAACAGTGTCTTCACTGCTTGGTAGAAGTGATCCTTTTTGGTACAGATTCGATGGAACCGTAATATTTGCGATTTGACGATTCCTCGAAAGGTATGAGCCGGATGGAAACTCGTTTTGTGTACTAGCGCATGTGTGTCCGTTATTTTAAAATGTACTTTTATTCCCAATTTGACATCCTGTTTACCATTTGGTATTTTGTACACCGTGGTGTCCAAGAAATCGATCGATTGTTGATTTACTTCTGCTTTTAATTGGATTGAGGAATCATGTGCATTTAGTGTGTCCACAAATTTCTGGAATTCTATTTCCGTACCCGTCCATAGCCCAATATATCATCCAGATATCTAAAATAACATATTGGTTTTTGTTGACATTTCTGTAATACTTGGCTTTCCCAATTTGCCATGTATATGTTTGCATATGCAGGTGCAAATTTTTTGCCCATCGCAGTGCCTTTGATCTGTAAATAATAGTTTTCATCAAACACAAAATCATTTTTGGTCAAATTAATTTCCAATAATTGTAATAACTCCATATCTGGACGTGTAGGATCAGGATACTTTTCAAATATTTTTTTAACACATTCCATCCCAGCTGCAATTGGAATATTTGTGTATAAACTTTCTACATCCATGGAAAAAAAGGTGAAATTTGTCGTAATTTTTAAATTTTTAACCAGCTCTATGAAATGATATGTGTCACGAATGTAGGAAGGATGCCCAACCGACAACGGATTCAAGTAAAAATCTATGAATTCCGCCGTGGCATAGGTATCACTTCCACAGTCTGACACAATCGGTCTCCCGGGGGGAATCTCCCACGGTATTGTCCACTTTTTTGGATCCTTATGGATTTTAGGAAGGATGTAGAATCGGCGTTCTCGTGGTTCCGAGTCGCCAATTAAATAGTTTTGCTGTTTTTCATTGATGAACTTTTTCTTCCTCAGATTTTTAACAATTTGCACTACTTTTGGTCTGGTCTCCCCAACTATCAATTTATCCAATTTTTTATAATAATTTATATCATCCAATTGTCTTTGTGCTTCCATCTTATATTGCTCTCTACTCATTATGACCACTGCCGAGCCCTTGTCTGCCGGCTTAATCACGATATGTTCGCGTGCATCAAATCCCGCAACGCCGTGACTTCTTCCCTTGTCAAATTTGGTTTTTCCCTTATTGGTATGTAGTGTTTTTTAATCCAGTCCGAATCTTCATTAATCAATTGTTGAATTTCAGACGGTACATCCCATATTGGGGGTGTCCAATCCGAGGGACCGACAAATGGAAGCCGTTTCCCTCTTTCCGAACCCCCCAAAGTATGCTGCCAGTTTAATTTTTCGATGGTAATTTTGCGCATCATACACGAATTGCATTTTTTGATTTTGGTCTGTCCGTAGAGCTGGCACAAATGATAGTCCCTTGCTCAGAAGTTTGTGTTGTGGTTTTGTGAGTCTGAAATTCTTCGCCAAAAGCACAACATCATGAGCCACCAGGGATTCAGGCCTCTTGACCCCCTCACTATACTGGCTCAGAGGGCGCTTCAGTTTAATTTTGAGACCAGTGGGCTAGCATTGCTGCCGCTGTATCTCGTGTCCAATGTACATCATCTGATTCGACCTGAAACTGGCTTTCCGGTAACAGTGGGATGTACCCCAAGTTTCGCTGAATATGGTCGTTGATGATTGTCAAGTTCTCTTTTTCCTCCTCCGGGAGTCTTTCTGAGAAGTTGATTAGAGGGACCCATATTTCGGCATACGGGAACTTCCTCTTGGTAGCCCTTATGGCCCCTTGCAAATTCTTTATGGTTGTTTCCTTTGATTTGTTTACCCGACTATTGATGCCGAAGGATAAGAGGATTTTTTTCGACCACCAGGTCATCCGGGGCCACCGTCCTTTCCATCAGGGATTGCCCGTGGCGGAAGTGGCTCCCAGGGTAACTGTCAATTTGCAGGTTGTTGTTAAAGTGTCCTGGAATGCTACCAACATTGGAATCACCAATAATCAACCACTTCTTCTTGACTTCCAAATTCCAGTCTGTCAATTTCCTCTGTGTGTTTTGGTGTCTCGTGACCCCCGTATTGTCTTGGTGCGGGGCCTATAAATCGGTCCGGGGAGTCTTGGAACCTCTCCGCCTCCTCCTCCTCCTCATCTTCCTGGTCGCTGACGTGGTTGTTGGAGTCCTGAAAGACCTCCCCCTCTTCTTCGGACGTCCGATGTATCTGGACCTGGTTTGGGCCAAGGACGATCTTGGTCCCCTCCGTCTCTTCCGACCTTGACTCTTGGAGGAGCTCCTCGTTTCACTGTGGGAGGATGCTCGGGCTGGGGGTTCCAAAGCCACAATCGCATCGGGGTCCTCGGGTTGAGGCCTCTCCAATTCCTCCTCCGCATTTTCCTCAGTCAGAATGATTCCATGGGTGCGTCTCAAGCGCGTGGGGGCCTCGACCCGTTCCTCATTTTGAGGGAAGCGTATCGAGGTCACCCCTCTCTCTCGGGTCACCCTTGGTCTCATTTCTGCTCGTCTGAGCTCCCTCTGCTCTCGAGGAGCCTCAATGTCGACCGGACTTGGGTCCCTGGTCACTGCCGGAAGCCTCTGCTTCTCCCAGTGAATTGTTGGGACCCTCCGATTTTCCCGCACCGGCTTGTGCCCAGTCCGTTGAGCTCTCGTATCGTCCCATTCTTCTACTACCAATGCCTCGGCATGGTCGATCTCATCCTGCGTAATCCGCGGCGTATTTCTTTTTGCCCAGCGGACCGCCACTTCAAAGGCCTCCTTCCAATCGGAGGTGAGAATTTCCGCCAATTCCTCCAGCAGGTCCGGTAGCACCATTTGGTAGTGTTCAGCCAGAATCTGGCATGTGGTGTACCCCCAATTCTTGGCGTTTCCCACAATCAACTCCTGGGTGCAACTCTTGGGGATGGCCGGTTTTATCATTTTGGATAAGATCCCGACCATCCGTGCTATCGTTCTGGGTTCGGGTCTATTTTCACCCGGATCCACATTGTGCAAGTGATGCACCACCTTGATAACCGCATGCAGCTTCCGAACCAATTCTCCCATCCGGGGGTCCGCGGGTTCTCGCCTCACTTCCGGTCCGTAAACCCCTGGCGACTGTTTCCGTTGGACTCGGTTTGTTCGACCTTGACGTACCACAGCTGCGTAAGTGCGGTGGGCGGGGTTGTTTTGACGGGGGGGGCGGCGTGGGGGAGGCACTGGCTGGATAGGCGAGGGGAACCGAGCCCTCCCTCTCCCGGACACAGGGACGTAGTCCCCTTTCCAGGATCGGGAGGGGGGTGCACGGTCCTTCCCCCAACGCTCCCCTCCGTCCTCCCGTTCCCGTTCCTGGTGACGCGCCTGTTGGCGTCGTCGTCCATAGTGGACTTGGGTCCACTGTCCTTTCCACATTTTTGTGTTTTTAATTTGTGTGTCTATTTATCTTTTATCCAGTAATATGTATTTATTTATTTATTTATTTATTGTGGTGGATTCGCCTTTGCTATATAAATAATAATGGTTGTTTTCAATTATGCTATTTATTAGGTTAGATCTGTATTGATAATGTATTTTTATATAATTGCCAAAAAAAACCCCAAAAACCAATTTTTTACACAATCCCAAAAAAAAAAAAAAAAATGGCCAAATCTGAAATAAGCTGCGACTTTCGGTCCAATTGTGTGTGCTCTCAGACAACGTTTCGGCTCCTTGAGCCTTCTTCAGGTCTACTGGCACACAGTCACAGCACAGCAGGTTTGTGATGTTCGCACTCCGGTGAACCAACTCGAACTGAGCCCAAGTAAGTGCACCTCCCTATATAACCTCTGCTGTCCTTGTATTTGCTTTTCTTTTTAACACACTACCATTTTGTGTTTCAATTTAGAAATTAACCCCATACTAGCCAAATGTTTTGTAATGTCCCTATAAATCCCTGTATATCCCACCCAATGATGTCCCAATTTGATATAACATTGTTTTTATTATTATAACACTTAATTATTAATTATGTTTAATAGTATTTATATTGTTTTTATCTATTTTTTTATTTGTTTTTTAGTTTTTTTGTAGTTTTTCAGTTTTTTTGCTTTTAATGCCTTTTAACCCCTATGAACTATGGTTTAACTGTTCTTAACTCCTTTGACGCTCATTAATCCTTTTAATACTTTTTAATAACTTTTTAACTTTTTAATAACTTTTTACTTTTTAATAACTTAAATAACTATTTAATGACCCTTTTAACCATTTTTAATCCTGTTTAACAATCCCCCAATAACTTTTGGATAGCTATGTAATAACTGTTTAATAACTATTTAATAACCCTATTAACCATTTTTAATCCTTATTAATAAGCTTTTATTGTTGTCTGTAATGTTTTATGGCGTTTTTTCCTTTAATCCTCCATCCTGTTAGGGTTACATACTGCTCGGGTTAGATTAGGGTTACAGCTAGGGTTAGATTAGGGTTACAGCTAGGGTTAGAATGAGAAGCTTAGGGTTGAAGATAGGGTTACATACAGCTAGGGTTACATACTATTAGGGTTACAGATAGGGTTAGAAGAGGTAGTTACACACAATTAGGGTTACACACACTTAGGGTTACATACATCTAGGGCTAGGGTTAGATTGAGGTTGCTTGAGTTAATTTAGGGTTAGGGCCCCAGTCCCAATTTGGTTAAGATTAGGAATAGGGTTAGGGTTAGTGATAGTATTATATCTAGATGTAGTTTTTCTTTTTCTTTCTAGCTAGGGTTAGGGTTACGTCCTACAGCTAGGGTTAGGAAAAGGTAGGGTTAGACGAGTTAAGATTAGGGCTACAGTCACCATTTGGTTAAGATTAGGAATAGAATAGGGTTAGTGATAGGATTATATCTAGATTTAGAGTTCACGCCTAGGGTTAGCAGAAATAACTAGGGTTAGGGTTACCACATACAGCTAGGGTTAGAAAAAGATAGGGTCAGAAGAGTTGTGATTAGGGCTACCGTCACCATTTGGTTAAGGTTAGGAATAGAATAGGGTTAGTGATAGAATTCCCCAAGGTAGGGTTATAGCTAGGTTCGGTTAGCTATTTCTGATTCAGTCCTCCCGGTGTCTTAGTACCCAATCTATATATCCAGCGTGTTTCCTTTGTTTTTCTTTCCTCCTCAGTCCAATTACCGTTCCTCTGCAGTCCCGCGATCCGCATCGCTTGTACTCCATGTCTAATAAAGTGTTCCACCAATGGTGTCTCCGTCTCCTTCTGATTGGTAATATTGTATCGATGTTGCGTGATCCGCAGCATCAAAGAATTTTGGTTTGTCCCACATATTGTATTCCACATTTCTGACAAAAAATGATGTATACACAATTAGTTGAATCAGGGGAAAACCCTTGTTGAATTTTAATTAATGAATTGTCCGAAAACTTTTTAATAAATTTTAATTTTGTAAAGTGTTTGGTTAGCAGTCGTGGTTTGGCCACCATCAATGACGGCAATTTTGCCCGAACCAACAAATCCGCCAAATTTTTGTTTCTCTTATACGCTGAAATGATCCTGTATTTCGCCATCCGATTGGTTTTTCCCAAAATTCGTTCAAAATTTTGTTTCAGTTTATTGTTTAGTACTTTTCCCACCGAACAATATGTTGTGATGAGTGGAATGAACTCATCCGTTTTCACCTTTTTTTTGGTGAGAAAGTTCCTCAAGCAGTGACGTAAAAATGACCTGCTGTAACCTCTCTTTCTTAAGGCTCCAAACAGTGTCTTCACTGCTTGGTAGAAGTGATCCTTTTTGGTACAGATTCGATGGAACCGTAATATTTGCGATTTGACGATTCCTCGAAAGGTATGAGCCGGATGGAAACTCGTTTTGTGTACTAGCGCATGTGTGTCCGTTATTTTAAAATGTACTTTTATTCCCAATTTGACATCCTGTTTACCATTGGTATTTTGTACACCCGTGGTGTCCAAGAAATCGATCGATTGTTGATTTACTTCTGCTTTTAATTGGATTGAGGAATCATGTGCATTTAGTGTGTCCACAAATTTCTGAATTCTATTTCCGTACCCGTCCATAGCCCAAATATATCATCCAGATATCTAAAATAACATATTGGTTTTTGTTGACATTTCTGTAATACTTGGCTTTCCCAATTTGCCATGTATATGTTTGCATATGCAGGTGCAAATTTTTTGCCCATCGCAGTGCCTTTGATCTGTAAATAATAGTTTTCATCAAACACAAAATCATTTTGGTCAAATTAATTTCCAATAATTGTAATAACTCCATATCTGGACGTGTAGGATCAGGATACTTTTCAAATATTTTTTTAACACATTCCATCCCAGCTGCAATTGGAATATTTGTGTATAAACTTTCTACATCCATGGAAAAAAAGGTGAAATTTGTCGTAATTTTTAAATTTTTAACCAGCTCTATGAAATGATATGTGTCACGAATGTAGGAAGGGATGCCCAACCGACAACGGATTCAAGTAAAATCTATGAATTCCGCCGTGGCAATAGGTATCACTTCCACAGTCTGACACAATCGGTCCTCCCGGGGGGAATCTCCCACGGTATTGTCCACTTTTTTGGATCCTTATGATTTTAGGAAGGATGTAGAATCGGCGTTCTCGTGGTTCCGAGTCGCCAATTAAATAGTTTTTGCTGTTTTTCATTGATGAACTTTTTCTTCCTCAGATTTTTAACAATTTGCACTACTTTTGGTCTGGTCTCCCCAACTATCAATTATCCAATTTTTTATAATAATTTATATCATCCAATTGTCTTTGTGCTTCCATCTTATATTGCTCTCTACTCATTATGACCACTGCCGAGCCCTTGTCTGCCGGCTTAATCACGATATGTTTCGCGTGCATCAAATCCGCAACGCCGTGACTTCTTCCCTTGTCAAATTTGGTTTTTCCCTTATTGGTATGTAGTGTTTTTTAATCCAGTCCGAATCTTCATTAATCAATTGTTGAATTTCAGACGGTACATCCCATATTGGGGGTGTCCAATCCGAGGGACCGACAAATGGAAGCCGTTTCCCTCTTTCCGAACCCCCAAAGTATGCTGCCAGTTTAATTTTTCGATGGTAATTTTGCGCATCATACACGAATTGCATTTTTTGATTTTGGTCTGTCCGTAGAGCTGGCACAAATGATAGTCCCTTGCTCAGAAGTTTGTGTTGTGGTTTTGTGAGTCTGAAATTCTTCGCCAAAAGCACAACATCATGAGGCCACCAGGGATTCAGGCCTCTTGACCCCCTCACTATACTGGCTCAGAGGGCGCTTCAGTATAAATTTTGAGACCAGTGGGCTAGCATTGCTGCCGCTGTATCTCGTGGTCCAATGTACATCATCTGATTCGACCTGAAACTGGCTTTCCGGTAACAGTGGGATGTACCCAAGTTTCGCTGAATATGGTCGTTGATGATTGTCAAGTTCTCTTTTTCCTCTCCGGGAGTCTTTCTGAGAAGTGATTAGAGGGACCCATATTTCGGCATACGGGAACTTCCTCTTGGTAGCCCTTATGGCCCCTTGCAAATTCTTTATGGTTGTTTCCTTTGATTTGTTTACCCCGACTATTGATGCCGAAGGATAAGAGGATTTTTTCGACCACCAGGTCATCCGGGGCCACCGTCCTTTCCATCAGGGATTGCCGTGGCGGAAGTGGCTCCCAGGGTAACTGTCAATTTGCAGGTTGTTGTTAAAGTGTCCTGGAATGCTACCACATTGGAATCACCAATATCAACCACTTCTTCTTGACTTCCAAATTCCAGTCTGTCAATTTCCTCTGTGTGTTTTGGTGTCTCGTGACCCCGTATTGTCTTGGTGCGGGGCCTATAAATCGGTCCGGGGAGTCTTGGAACCTCTCCGCCTCCTCCTCCTCCTCATCTTCCTGGTCGCTGACGTGGTTGTTGGAGTCCTGAAAGACCTCCCCCTCTTCTTCGGACGTCCGATGTATCTGGACCTGGTTTGGGCCAAGGACGATCTTGGTCCCCTCCGTCTCTTCCGACCTTGACTCTTGGAGGAGCTCCTCGTTTTCACTGTGGGAGGATGCTCGGGCTGGGGGTTCCAAAGCCACAATCGCATCGGGGTCCTCGGGTTGAGGCCTCTCCAATTCCTCCTCCGCATTTTCCTCAGTCAGAATGATTCCATGGGTGCGTCTCAAGCGCGTGGGGGCCTCGACCCGTTCCTCATTTTGAGGGAAGCGTATCGAGGTCACCCCTCTCTCTCGGGTCACCCTTGGTCTCATTTCTGCTCGTCTGAGCTCCCTCTGCTCTCGAGGAGCCTCAATGTCGACCGGACTTGGGTCCCTGGTCACTGCCGGAAGCCTCTGCTTCTCCCAGTGAATTGTTGGGACCCTCCGATTTTCCCGCACCGGCTTGTGCCCAGTCCGTTGAGCTCTCGTATCGTCCCATTCTTCTACTACCAATGCCTCGGCATGGTCGATCTCATCCTGCGTAATCCGCGGCGTATTTCTTTTTGCCCAGCGGACCGCCACTTCAAAGGCCTCCTTCCAATCGGAGGTGAGAATTTCCGCCAATTCCTCCAGCAGGTCCGGTAGCACCATTTGGTAGTGTTCAGCCAGAATCTGGCATGTGGTGTACCCCCCAATTCTTGGCGTTTCCCACAATCAACTCCTGGGTGCCAACTCTTGGGGATGGCCGGTTTTATCATTTGGATAAGATCCCGACCATCCGTGCTATCGTTCTGGGTTCGGGTCTATTTTCACCCGGATCCACATTGTGCAAGTGATGCACCACCTTGATAACCGCATGCAGCTTCCGAACCAATTCTCCCATCCGGGGGGTCCGCGGGTTCTCGCCTCACTTCCGGTCCGTAAACCCCTGGCGACTGTTTCCGTTGGACTCGGTTTGTTCGACCTTGACGTACCACAGCTGCGTAAGTGCGGTGGGCGGGGTTGTTTTGACGGGGGGGGCGGCGTGGGGGAGGCCACTGGCTGGATAGGCG